>NC_043017.1:18657282-19022282 GCF_006345805.1 Octopus sinensis | reverse complement strand
TGGCAAAATTTGAAATAATTATCATTATTATTTATTAAGGTGGCGAGCTGGCAGAATTGTTAGCACGGTGGATGAAATGCTTAGCAGTGTTACACTCATTGCTTTGTTCTGAGTTCAAATTGCGCCGAGGTCAACTTTACCTTTCATCCTTTCGGGGTCGATAAATTAAGTACCAGTTGAGTACTTGGGGTCGATGTAATCGACTATCCCCATCCACCAATTCCATGCCTTGTGTCTATTATAGAAAGGATTATCATCATCATCATCAACGTCAGCAGCAGCATCTACAGAACAAAATATTGTGCCTCTCTTCTTCCCTGTAACTCCCATGGTACAGCCACCTGTCCCACAGCAGCAAACATCACTTTATTAAGTAAGATTAATCGAACATACTGTAAGCTTAAGGTACTAATAACATTTCATATATATTACAGGATTTGTATTGATTACGGACAAAAAAATATGTTTATATTACATTTCTAATGTCGTTTGATATTTTTTTTAAATAATTTCAAATAAGTTTCTAATTTAAGTACAAAACCAGAAACTTTTGAGGAGAGGGGATACTTAATATCATTGATTGCAGTGATTGACTGATAATTTATTTTTTCAACCCGCAAAAGTGATAATAAAACACGTTCGCCAATTTCTGGTATTTGACGTTTTATTCGGTTCATATAGGTGAGTTAGAGTTACCTCCCCTATACTGATTTCGTTTTCTCTTTCGAATGTTTTGGCACGTAACTTGAAAAGTTGTTAGGATGTAGGAAGTGAGACACGAGATCTAAAGTTTTGTGTAGGGATTTTAAAAATAAATGTTATACGGCAAAATGAAGGAAAGACAGGAAGGTAGATGCGCTAGAATAGTTATATACCAGTCTTACACCTATTATGTTCGGGAGTACGGAGAATCTTGCCTTTCACAATATAGAAACATTTCTCATTGGTACCAATTGACAAAATGGGAAAGTCGTTGCCTCGGATGAAAGAGAGGGAGGTGCGCTGAAACAGCCACTCTGAATTGTGAGGCACGCATTCACAGACAGCAGTCTCTGCCCCGATAGTAATGAACAGAGATATGGTCCAGGGACCAAGATCGCTGGAGGTCTCAACTAGCGATCGATAACATGACATTTTTTTTTTCTCAGCTTGACTAGCAACGGAGCAGGGACTGGTGGCTAACAACACTAAGTTGCGGCTGGAGACGTGTCACAGCATGTGACCTCCCAGATAAGCGGCCCACCATAATGGTACGGGAAAATTGTCATACCGTCCAGCCGTCTCCCACTGTAGTCCTACGGCCTCGAGTTGAGATGGGAAGCCTGCAGTGTCTAGGCGAGGTGTTAGATACTGACCGAAATGGTAACACTTACTTTCTTCCCTTTCCCTTCAGCTCACTGAATTGCGAACTTTATTAAAGAAAACTTCTGCTTAAAATTGTGTTACAGCATTGCTTTAATCATAATGGCTAAAACAGACCGCTGGTTTTGCATTCAAATTTAAACTCTGAGTCGGTTTTAGGGTTGTTAAGAATGTTTGAATTGTGAGATTATATGTTCAACTATTTCAGGTTAGAAAATTGACTGGACGTCTTATAGTTATTGATAAGTGAGAATAAGTTACAATTAAATGGAAGAAATTATAAATGTAAAAATAATACTTCTGATTATATATGGGCCCCAACTATGCGAACCTGTTCGTTGGCTACGTTGAGGCCCAAATATTGTCAAGTTTCACTGGTCCCACTCCCGAACTATACGGTCGTTATATTGACGACTGTATCGGTGCGACCTCACTTTCCCGCAAACATCTAGACTCCTTCCTCTTTTTTGTCAAATCTTTCCATCCTGCCCGCCACTTTCCCTGCACTATTTCCGACACTTCAGTCGCCTTTCTCGACATTTCGGTCAGCATTCATCTCTACACTCTCACCACCTCCATCCACTACAAACACACAGACTCACATTCATACCTCAACTTCTCCTCCCCCACCCTAAACACACCAAGCTCTCCATCTCCTATTCCCAACTCCTCTGTCCACGCAGGCTCTGCAGTGACCATGACTTTGAGACTCAGTCTCAACTCATGGCTTACCACCATCCACACCGCCGTTACCAGAGCACTTCCGTGAAACGTGCATCCGCTCTCTACCCCCGCCCCACCGTCACTCATCTCCCGTTTCTCCCTCACCTATCTCTCCACCATCCTACCTCTCCAACGCACCATTCTCCGAGCCTTCCGGCGACTCCAGTCCAAACCCTTCACTTCGCACATCTTCCTTAACCGACCTCTACCCTCCGTGAAACGAGCCCGCAACCTACGAGACCTCTTGATCCACAGCTTCTTCCCTAATGCAACCTCCCAACCCAGCTCGTTCCCCTGCTCCCGCCCAGGCTTCCACACTTGCCCCTATCTCTCCAACACCACCCTCCTCACAGGCACCCACCATCGACCCTATCATATCACTGACTCCTTCACCTGCACTTCCAGCAACGTCATCTACTGTATCTACTGCTCTCTCTGTCCTTCTCTATACATCGGTCAAACGGGACGCCGCTTGACTGACTGGTTCGCGGAACACCTCCGAGACATCAGACTCGGCAACGACATCCCGGTCTTGCGCCATTTCCGCTCTACCGGTCATTGTTTAAAACACCTTTCTCTGTTCGGGTTATCCTTGCACAGGGGCCATCCGAACTCCCGTCTTCATCACGAACAGAGATTAATCTTCTCTTCGCTCCTTTGCGCCATATGGGCTCAACTCTGCTCCCCTCTTCATCTAACCCTCCTCCACTCTCCTCTCTTACCTACTTCCTCCCACCCACCTCTCCTCTCTTGCCATGATACCTATTTCCCCTCTTCTTTCCTATCCACCTTCTCCCTTGCACCCTCTCCTTTCATCGACACCCCCTCCCTCGTTACCCCACTCCTATACATTCCAACCCCACTGTCCCTCTACATCTTATCCCACTCCACTCTATCCCTTACACCCCAGCATTGCTTCCCCACACCCCAACACCACCATACCACACCACCCCGTATGTTCACGTTTGCATTTGAAGTAAAATTGGCTATAGTAGTTCAGGTTAAGGTTAGGACTCTGAGAACAATAGAAACTAACTTAATCCTTCAGTAGTCCAGAAATAGCACTTAGATCTCTCTTCAAATACCCTACAGAGATTATCCGACAAGTCATCCTAACGAGACGTCTGCTTTGGCTGGGTCATGCCCTCCGTCGTCAACCAGGAGAATTCATCTACGAAGCAATTTCCCCAGCTCCCCTTCAGGTTTGGCGAAAGCGATGTGGTGGACAACGAAAAACCTGGAATAAGGAGTGGTTGGAGATCACGCGGTGGTTAGCCTCAAATCGCCAGGATTGGTCGGCGTTTGTGAGTGATGCAGCATCGAGGATGAATGAAGCCAGCTCAACCCACCCCGGGTGAATGCTGTCTCAAGACAAGAAGACAAGACAGAGATTATTAAAAAGGGGAGGAAGAACACAAATAATGTAACACTAAATACCTGTAAAAAGAGGTACGTTCACAGTTGGAGTTGACCTAGAGCTGAACATCATCTGAATGGAAACTTAATGTCTTTCCTTATGACGCTCCGAGACAATTATTTTTAAAATACATGAATAAGAGAATATTTTTTTAAAAATTAAATGCTCCCTGTGTACTTCATTTGAATATATCAACCGAATTTTGAAGTTTTTTTTTTAATGAAAAAAAGATATTTCAGAGTTCCTCTCTTAAAAACCCCCTGAATTTCTAACATTCTGTCAAAATTGTTGTACAGTACCATACAAAAGTTTTCTGGGCCTGTTAGAGTCATCTCCATACTTAATAATTATATTTTGTAGTAGGGGTTCTGAATGAGAGGGAAAGATGCGAGACGACCACCAAAACTAGCCGTGCAAATTTTCGGCCACCTCACATAAACCAATCAAGATGTAGAGTTTTAAGACAGAAAAATTTCTACAATGAAAAATTATTTCATAATGTCCACTTCAAGAAGTTACTGTACATTGTTAATATTTCGTGTGGCTTCCCTTAGTTTGAACAATTGCTTCAATGTGCCTAGGGAGAGATGCGTTTAAATCCTTCACCATCTTCACAGATATGCGATGCCATTCTCTGTGGCTGAGCCCGCATAACTTTTCTAGATTGCGTGGTTTCCTCTGACGAACTCTTCACTAGTTCTGTCCACCTTTAATCGATGATATTTTAGTCAGGACTCTGAGCTGGCTCATCTCCCAATACGATAACACCATCAGCCAGACTCTGTTGTGCTGCATATGATCTGTAATATGGAGGTCCGTCGTGCTGAAAAATCTCACCTTCATCCAAGTCTGGTATCAAATTGTCCTTCAGCAACTGGATTATATTTGGCACTATTCAAGTTACCATCAATTTTAACTAACTTTCTTGAACCATCACTTTTTATGTATCCCCAAAGCATCAGGCTCTTACCCCCCAAACTTCACTGTTTTCGTTATGTAACGTGGGTCCTTTCGTTTTCTAATAAGCAAAAATTTATCAGAAAGCCTCCAGAAAAATGAATGTGAGGTGGCCGAAAACTTTTGCACGGCTACTTTTGGTGGTCAGCTCACATCCTCCCCTCTCATTCAGAACCCCTACTACAAAATATAATGATTAGGCATGGAAATGACTCCAGTAGGGCCAATGTTTCATATGTAAAAAAAAGCGCAATTCGTAACATTACTTATAAGTTGGTAATTAGTGGAAATTTACAATAGTTTAAAATAACCGAAGACTTTTGAACGGTTTTGTACTTAGCTAGTTTTCAATTAAAAATATTAAAAAAAATTATTTCAAATTATAGCTTCAGAATCAATAAAAATAAAATAAAGATATTGAATTCCTTTTGAAAAATTGTGTTGAATGTTTAGTTTTTGTAATCTGACATTAAAAAAAAAACTTATTTTTCTCTTCGTGCAGTGTTTCAATGACAACTAAATAAACGAATTCACCATTGCTTCTGTGTGTTATAGGAGGCAAAGTGAACAGGCTTTTTAGAAGTGAAATGACAATAATTTTCATATCTTTTCTGGCTATATAGCAAGATATAAAGTTATTCTTGTTTATTCAATGCAAAAATATTCATCTTTATTCTTGAAAATAAACAAAGAATTAATTTTCCTGACAATACCCCATCAGGAAAGTAAGTAATAGGTCGAAAGAGAAAGCTTTAAAATAATATCAAATCGGTTTAGAAGGCAAAACAGACTGAAATAATTGAGAGAAATGTGTACTGTTGAATTTGTGATAAATAAAAACGTGTCAGTTATCGTAAATTTTAAGAAAATCAAATTTATTCGAGATGGGTAAACACATAAAATATCAGAAAATCGAAGCGGTTAGTGTTCCTGGCTTGTGAAATGAGTGTCGTCTACTACGTCGGTGCCTCCACTATAAATACGGCTGACTTTCCTCGAAGCGGGCATTAACGCAAATCGGTGTTGTTGATACAAGTCATTTTACTGCAATTGATATCAATTAATCATCATGAGCGACTCTACTAAACCAGCCAAAGACACTACTAAACCGGCCAAAGCCAAGTCTACTAAGCCTAAGGCTCCTCCTAGCCATCCCAAATACAGCGAGATGGTTGCCAGCGCTATCAAATCCCTGAATCAAAAAGGTGGTTCGTCTAAAGTTGCTATCAAGAAGTACATTACCGCCAATTACAAAGTTGGAAACAATACTCCCCGGATCAACGGTAACATCAAACTTACTCTGAGACAAGGTGTTCTGAAGCGCACTCTTACTCAAACTAAAGGTGTTGGTGCCAGCGGTTCTTTCAAACTCCGCAAGGCTGAAGCCAAAGCTGACAAGAAACAGAAGAAGGTAAAGAAGCCCGCCAAGGTCAGCAAAAAGCCTGCTAAGACCAAAGCGGCGAAACCTAAGAAAGCAGCATCAAAGTCTGCCAAACCCGCTAAAGCCAGGGTAGTCAAGCCCAAAAAGGCTGGCGCCAAGAAGCCAGTGAAGAAGGTAGCGAAGAAGCAGAAACCCGTCAAGAAACCAACTACAAAGAAAGCTTCCAAAAAGTAAATTATTTTTGAAAAGCTTTTAAAGGGCCCTTTTTAGGGCCATCAACAAGTTCTGATCGTATATGAATCGACTTCAATACGCGATTTTGTGTGAGTTCGTTTTTTAGATCAATCGTTAAATATAACGGTTTCCTGAAGAAATGGCGGCAAGGGCCTTTAAAACTTTTCGTTGGTTATCCCTAAGGTTTGCAAGAATTTTTTATTAGTACCTTGTATTTGAGGTTGGAAGGCTAGACGAAAGCTACCAAAAAGTAAATGATTTTTGAGAATCTTTTAAAGGGCCATGAACTAGTTTTGATTGTATATGAATCGACTTCAATACGCGATTTTGTATGAGCTCGTTTTTTTAGATCATTCTTCCGTATTGTCTTGGATAATCGTTAGCTATAATGGTTTTTGTGGGGAAATGGCGAAAAGGCCCATGGAAGCTTTTCGTTGGTCATCCCTAAGGTTTACCAGATATTTTTGAATATCCTATATTTGTGGTTGGAAGGCTAGATGAAAGAAGCCCCCAATTTAGTTTTACACTATTATAATACAAAATCGGTAGTTTCATAACTGAATACATATACGATGGCTATGAGGGAGTTATTGCACTAGGACTGAAAAAAGATCAGATTTTTATCCACATAATCGCTTATCTACATTTTAGAAAACGTATTTTTGCGAAATTCTATTTAAGGCCTTGGCAATAACTGCATTTAGATGCACCAGTATCTTTCCCGCTTAACTTGAAACGTTTTCGAAGTAGATATTTAAAATTTTGCAGTGAGTTTCGAACCGTCTTTTTATAACCATTTTCCGTAAATTTAGCATTTCTTTGAAGATCTTTGTTAGACACCTGTTCAAATAGTTCAAATAGTTTTGAACATATTGCACATTTGCATGTGCAATATGTTACTAAATGGGTGAGAGGGTAGGGACTAGGATGTTGTTTGTTCAATAAATACATACAACCCTGATCGGCGGGTAACATTTCCATTTTTTTATACACTTGACGTATTCGCAAGGTGTCTGTAGTTCAACATGACTGAATATTTGTGCATAGAAGGAAAATTTCGTCAACGCCTTCGAAATATGTTCTATTTCATTTAAAAATTGCTTTATTAAAAGAAAGGGCACTAAACTGACAATCCTGTCTGGTTGAAATTATCAGTGGAGCATTCAAGAATCTTTAAGAAATGCAAGCCATAGAATTGGCCTGAAAAGTAAACGCAGTGACCCCACACTCAAGTTTTTGAAGTGGTTTTCGTTTTATCATCGTGTAACCTGTTAACCTGCCACTCGGTCTGCTAGAAACAGCAGCACAACTTCCTTCAAATTACTAACAATTTTACCTACATTCGATGGTCATGGCAAGATAGGTTTGACCAATGAGGCTGACCTAAACATGTCTCGCAGTTTCATTTGTCGTGAGTGAATTTTCTATTTTCAATAAGTTATTATAATCTTATCTGCAAGGCAGGCGACATACCTACAAGTCTAGGAATCTTGCCCGCCTTTTTTGACACTGGTTACCAACCACTCACAAATTCCGGCTGTTGCTGGCGGATTTGTATTTTAAACGGGAAGTGGGCCTCTTAGATGTTTAGTTATATTAATGCATGTTTTTTTTAAAATTTTGCTGAGGTACGTTTCCAAGAGTGTAGAGTATGCTGGTGAAATCTTGTCCTCATTTACATTTTAAGCCAGTAATGGGCAGCATTTTTCGAAAAGTGTGCTGCATGAGATATGGTTCCTCATCAGAACAGCCAAACTATAAAAGAATGAAAGGTAATTTTTCGTTGCTTGCTATTCAGAAAGTCCTACGGACTGCAGTTTGTTCATAACAGTTCTAAGCTCGACAACGTAAAGTGTACTAGCCATCTCAATGTGGCTAGCTGTTATCAAAATAAAAAAAAGTCGGCTAAAACCAGCAGCTCATCTCCCTTCAAATTGCAATTCTATTTGTATTCGATGATAGCTTAGAATAGATTTGACCAAAGGGACTGACCAGAGATCTGAATGTCTCGGTTGTGAATTCTCTGCAAATTATAACTCCGATCTGAGATAACAGATCGATACAACTAAAGTTTAGTGCCTCCAGCGACTTTGCTTCATCATTTGCTGACTAATGCATGTATTTTTTTAAACTAAATTTTACAGGGGTGTAGATTTTTGAAAAAAAAGCTATCTGAAATGAGTTCTGGATCATTATTTCTTTTCCTAGTCCCTGACTTCGTTAATCACCGTTTTCGTAAATGCAGCATTTTCCCATCTAATTCAGTTTTGCTTGAAATATTGTGTAATTTACGCTTTTCGAGATGCTTTTGTAACTGAGTACTTTTACAAGTGCAAGTTAATACGTGAAAATGAACTTTTTTCTAAAGAGAAAAAAAGATTCATTAACATGTTCGTGATAAACACATACAAAAACATTTGTGTGAATTTCCACTAGAAAATACATACTATTAAAATTGTGAGATAACTGGTGGCACTAAACTGTTGTTATACTATTATTCTACTTATGAAAAGGCATGGATTGTTTTCTAAATAATAGGGGGGAAATATCGTATCTCAACATAACCGCAACGTAGACCCATGAAAACATTTCTAGAAAAAAGTTATTCGGGAACGTAGCTCGTGGGGCACTGAAATGTATTTATAACGATGAGTACTGTAAAAAAAAAAAGTTGTGAACATAAAGCAACAGGTATCCTCCTGTTTTAAGATCGCTTTCAACCTGTTTAAATTTACCATCCGGGGATTCAAGTATCTCTTATTTAATAGATTAAATGCTGTAAGTTCAGGGTTTTTTCCCTACCCGATACAATAGTAATGTGTAGTGATATTTATTTCTTCAATTTATAAAATTGCTATGGTCCTATCGAACGAAATTTAGTCTTGTTTCTACTAGAATGCAGGACAATGTTGAGTTCTTGTTACTGTGTGCCAATTACGATTAAAAATGTTACTATTTGAATAATGTAACAGAAAAAAAAAAAACGACCGCCAAATTCAATCGGTTATTTTCCCACGTTATTGAAAAGAAAACCTTGTTGGGTGGGAAATGAAATTCGCGCCGAACAATAAACTTTCTCATTGTCGTTTTGCTAACGAAGACGGTTTTGCTACTGAGTCTAAATTAAAACATTGAAATATTTAATGCATTTAAGTACTGTGTGAGTTAAAAGTATAATAGTTAATTCATTCAAGGACGAGACATTTAAAATGGAGGTGGAGGTACCTCCTTTGTATATGGGACAGTCATCCTTTTGGATAAATCTCCCATATACCTTAACGGGAAAAGTTTAGGAACAAAGAACACATACATTAAAAATTGAAATTTGAAAAATATTCTCTATTTTATTCTTTTCAGAATTGTAATCTCTCTTCGAATATTAAGAAATAAAAAAAAGAACTCATTTGAACTCGAATATAAACAATCAATGTCTGACAGTTCACGCTGTGGTCACCAACGAAGAGATTTTATAATTGCTTGTGTAAATTAACCTGCGTTTAAATACCGTAAGAACAGTTTGTCTAATCAAGATTGAGATATTTAAAGTAAAGGGGAATTTCAAATTAAGAGTGCCATATTCGAAGGGAACGAAGGGGAAAATATGATCTCCAGAAATATTTTTTTTTAATGAAAAGAAAAGAAAAGAACTTATTCAAACGAGATTGAATAAGCTCTTTTCCATTTTATTTTAATGCTAACATAATTAGTACTAATTTGTTGGCCTAATTTTTGCATTTTCGTTGTCAATGATGGGATTTATCTGTCAGTAAATTTGCATTTAAATATCGTGAGAATGAAAATCATTCTCACGATATTTAAAGACAAAGCAAACACCTTATTCAAGAGCGAAGGGAATTTAGAATAAGGTGGGTGGATATA
Source organism: Octopus sinensis (assembly GCF_006345805.1). Classification (NCBI taxonomy): domain Eukaryota; kingdom Metazoa; phylum Mollusca; class Cephalopoda; order Octopoda; family Octopodidae; genus Octopus; species Octopus sinensis. The sequence goes on along the minus strand of NC_043017.1, from coordinate 19,012,329 downwards.
GAAGAGCCCTTACCCCAAGGAAAACGTTAGGAAACAAAGGGCAAAAATATTTTTTTAAAAGGCGGAGATAAAGAATACGCTTACTTGCGAAAGTGAAAAATACGTACGCCCGGTTTTAGGAATAAGGTTTGGGTTTTTGTTAGACCGAAAACGGGTGGAGTACGCATTCTTTACCTCTGCTTTGGCGTTAGGAAGGGCTTCTGGCTTCCCAGATCCCCGGTCGAACCGCCCAACCCATGCTAGCATGGAGAACGGACGTTAAATGATGATGATGATGCCCATTCACGTTTTCGAAGGTAACCCTAAGTGTAAACACGGGGTGTGCGTATTCTGTACCTTCGACTTTTAAAAATTGGAATTTAGAAACGGGTAATTTGGATAACTTTACAATAACATAGTTTTATTGTTCGCCCTCTTGTTGATATTGAAATGCGTTTAAAATACGAGCTATTAATCAATCAATGCAGGTATAGTTCTTTCTAATCAGCACAAGGCCAGAAATTGCATGTATATGTGAGAATTGGATTGTATTGACCCCAGTGCTTGAGTGTTACTTCATTTTATTAACCCTGGAACAACGAAAGGCAAAGTTGACTTCAGTGGGATTTGAACTCGGCGAGATAACACAAGGTACATTCCAGCCACTTTTTGAAGTCCAATAGAAAGCCTGCAAAGTGAAGGTGTCCTGGACCCTTGTTACAGCCTCATTCATCTTCAAAGCGACTGTCCCTGATGTTCTTCAGCTTAGCGAACAAAATGTCAAAAGGAGCTAGGCCTGGACCATAGGAATGGTGAAAGTGTTTTGGTGCCTATCTCTGTCAGTTACAAGAACACTTGTCACTGAGCACCCTGGGAACAAACTGCCCAAATTTTACATTATATACAGATCTTCATGAATAATTCTGTGCTCAGTTGCCTTATCAACTCCAAACTATGTACTTATTGTCTTTTTTATAGACACACGACGATCTTCATCTAGATGTTTTCTCTTGGTATAAAATACAGGATACAGCAAATTTTCTGCTCAATACCACAGATTTACTTGTGACTTACTTGACCATAGCTGATTGAGCATGTACCTTAGTGCATGACAATATGTGCATCTCTGTTCATGAGCAGTAGTGGGGGAGCATCAAAGCCAAGTGTTGAGAGGAATTCTTTGGGGTTTCAATAATTCACTGCTGTAAACATGGGTATTTCATTCACTCTCCTTAAACAACCCTTATTCAGGCACCTTTGTAGTAGTATGGGCTACTCGACCTGAAGAAAATTCTAACTCCACCTGCAAGTTGAAGCCCAGTTAGAATTTTTATGCACTGTTTACCTTGATATGAGGTCACCATATTGCATAAATTTGGTTGTGATGCATATGCTTCATGTACCCTTATCAGATGAGTATAATGGTTATGCTGGGCTTCATATATTTGTACCCCAGCATTTCCCAACCATGTTAAGAACTTATCCGAAGTTGTTTGACAGACTTCATACCCCATCTTTTTGTATGGCTCAGTGTATGAACTGAGCACATTATGACCTAGGCTCAAAACATATCTTATCAGTTCACCATTAAGTGAAACCGCTCTCTCTCTCTCTCTAGCAACTGAATTACATCATCTGTGACTTCATTTGCCTGTGTATTTTGTTGAATTTGATGTAATCTTTCTTCTGTTCTCCTGCTTTAAAACCTATAAATTCATAGATACAGTTTGGCTGTATGTTTTCTCAAGCAACTTTCATGATTGAGGATTTCATTTTATCCTATAACTTATTTACATCACCATCAAATTTGAATTCTTCCCAGAGGTCTCTAACTTCAGTTTTATCCTCCTCATTAAGCTATCAAAATAATATGCCTTGTAGTTAGCTATCCATCAATTGTTTGGAGCAAAGATGTGTTTTTGAGAAATTGTACTTTGCCTTATCAAAAAAATGATTATATGAGTTTATTAAGTGGCTTTGTGCATTGTGTAAAAGGAGTAATACTTAGTTGGAAAATTGTGCCTGGCATTGCGCTTCTCTATAAAGTGTGCAAACCTGTCTCGGTAATGGTTTGTGGCCAGCCAACCATGTTTGAACACTAAATCACAGATATATTAATCTTATGAAAGCCTTTAAAAGATGTTGGATTTTAGTAAGCATTATGAAATAAAAGCACCATAACTAAGTGCTTTAATTTCATATTACTACATTTTCTTCCACAATTAGCATCAGGGGATGTTTTTGAAGTGTTAAAGCCTGGTTCTAATTTTCTCTCTACTCAAAAGTCCAGGCAGAAAAACACACCCTGGGGGGAAAAAATCAACTTTCATTACTTATTCTTGTGCATAGAATACTTAGAACCGTCATTTTCGCCAGTTCTTCAGGATGTTTTATAGCAATCTCCGGATTGACAGTGATAGCTTCAGTAGTCATTTTAACGTTGTGCAAATGAAGGCATCTCTTAAAACTTTCAAACCAAATTTTGTTAATGAGAAGATGCATCTTCCTTTTCTCTGAGAATCACTGAACAAACTATTGGCTTTCGGTTGAATGGCCATTGTGTTTATTGGTAGTACATTAAATTCAGTCAAATCATTGATCCAACGTAATCTTTTTACGTGGTGTGATCAATAAGCAACATGACCGTTGTCATGGTAACGAAGATAAAGCACGCAGAGTGAAGCCGCTCGGCACCTGAGAGACTTTATAATCTGCTGTGCATGCGCACTAAGTTTTTACATTCTAGCTCACTTCCGTTGTTTACAGTAGTTCTTGGGAATCTTAAGTGTTTAGCGTGTATTTGTCGCATTAACCATGTCAGAGAAAGTCGAGCAGAGAATCTGCATCAAATTTTGCCAAAGGCTTGGCGATACCTGCCTAGAGACCTACGCAAAGTTGCAGATAGTTTACGGAGAGGAGTGTATGAGCCGCACACAAGTCTACGATTGGTACAGACGTTTCCAATATGGCCGGAGAAGTGTGGATAGTGATGAACGGTCAGGGAGACCCGCAACCAGCAGAACGAATAAAAACATCGCAGATGTGCTTGAAGCTTTGAAGAGAAATCGAAAAATCACCATCCGTAAGTTATCAAAGGATGTGAACATTAGTTACGGTTCGGTTCAGTCCATTATCACCGAAGATTTGGATATAAAACGCGAGCCTGCGAAAGTCGCTAAAATGTCTGGTACTGTGAAAAACAAACCGGCGACACCTAAGAAGGCAGCATTGAAGTCTGCCAACTCTCCCGCAAAATCCAGTGTAGTCAAACCCGAAGAAGCCAGCGAAGAATGTGAAGAAGCAGAAACCCGTCAAGAAACTAACAGCGAAGAAAGCTACCAAAAAGTAAATGACTTTTGAGAAGCTTTTAAAGGGCCATGAACTAGTTTTGATTGTATATGAATCGACTTCAATACGCGATTTTGTATGAGCTCGTTTTTTAGATCATTCTTCCGTATTGTCTTGGATAATCGTTAGCTATAATGGTTTTTGTGGGGAAATGGCGACAAGGACCATGGAAGCTTTTCGTTGGTCATCCCTAAGGTTTGCCAGATATTTTTGAATATCCTATATTTGTGGTTGGAAAGCTAGATGAAATAAGTCCCCAATTTAGTTTTACACTATTATAATACAAAATCGATAGTTTCATAACTGAATACATATACGATGGCTATGAGGGAGTTATTTGCACTTGGACTGAAAAAAGATTAGATTTTATCAACATAATCGCTATCTGCACCTTGGAAAACGGACGGAGGTAAAGAATACGTACACCACCCGTTTTCGGCGTAACAAATACTCAAATCCTAACCGGCGGGTGTACGTGTTCTTCACTTTCGCCGGGAAACGTAATTCTGCCAAATTTCATTTAACGTCTTGACGGCAATAACTGCATTTAGATGCTCTAGTGGCTTCGCCGCTTAACTTGAAACGTTCACGAAATTGTTGATTTTAAAATATTTGCTGGCAGCTTCGAATCGCCTTTTTATTTGTAAATTTAACACTTCTCTCTTTTGAAAATTCATATAAATCTCCGTATTTGTAAAACAGCTGTTCAAATATTTTCATAATTTGCCTGTGCAATAAGTTACTGAATGAGTGAGAGGGTAGGGACTTATTTTCTAAGATGAAGCTGCTAATGGGTCAGTAAATCCATACAACCCCGATCGGCGGGTAACATTCCTACACTTATATTTTGGAAGGCGACCATTTACTTTGAACAGCAGAAATTGCAAGACAAAGAATTGAAAAAGCGACATTTGCTTTGAAGTAATGTATGGACGTGTGCGTGCTTGTGAACGAGAAAGTGTGAGTGAGTGAAGGTGTGTTGTATTTTTTTCTTTTTGCATATATGTGTAAGTGGCACTCGCTCTCTCTCTCACACACATCATCTTTCATATTCACGTATATATATATATCAATACATATACATACATCTCTTTTGTATGTGTGTGTGTGTGAGAAAGCAAGTAAAGGTGTGTTGTCATGCATGTATGTGAAAGAGGCACTTACTCTCTTTTACTTGTTTGTCATTTGACTGCGGCCATGCTGGAGCACCACCTTTAGTCGAAGAAATCAACCCCAGGACTTATTCTTTGTAAGCCTAGTACTTATTCTGTCGGTCTCTTTCACACACACACATACATACGTCCATTTCATATACACAAACACATTTTTCACCTTCTCTATTTCAACTTCCTGCTCTCACTTCAAAGCAAATATCGCCTTCTCATTTTCTCCTCTCTTTAAAGAAATATAAAAAAAACTTTACAGAAATTAACAAACAAAACAGTTGTGATTTTGGACAAGTCTGCAGCTACAACTGAAAGATTGCCAAAATTTAATGCATTTAAGTACCATGTGAGTTAAAAGTAGAATAATTTATTCATTCAAGGATGAGACATTTAAAATGAAGGTGAAAGTACACCAGTTTCAGATGACTGTCCCATATACCTTAACAGGAAAAGTTAAGGAACAAAGAACATAAGTATTAAAAATTGAAATTTTGAAAAACATTCTCCATTTTATTTATTCTTTTTTGTTTTCAGAATTGTTATCTTTGGAATATTAAGAAATGATAAAAAAAAAGCTAACTCATTTAAACTCGAATATAAATGATCAAAGCCTGGCAGCTCGCACTGTGGTTGCCAATGAAGACAGGGTTTTTATAATTGTGTAAATTAACTTGCGTTTAAATACCGTTAGAGCAGTTTATTTATTCATGGTTGAGATATTTAATGTAAAGGGGGAGTTTCAAATTAAGAGACATACTGGAAGGGAACAAGGGTAAAAATATGATCCCCAGAAATATTTTTTAAAAAAATGAAAGAAGAAAAAGAACTTATTCAAATGAGATTGAATAAGCTTTTTTTCCTTATTCAAGGGCATGGTTTCTAAAGCTGGATGCCCTCCCTAACGCCACCAGTTATGGTACATAAATACACGAACATAGGTTGTGATGGCGGGGACAAACAGACACACACACATATATATATATATACCATGGGCTTCTTTCAGTGTCTGTATATCAAATCCAATCACAAGGCTTTGGTCAACCCAATGCTATACTAGAAGACACTTGTCCAAGGTGGCATGCAGTGTGACTGAACCTGGAACCATGTGATTCAGAACCAAGCTTCTTACCACACAGCTAAACCATATAAAAGAATTCAACATGTGCAACCGTTAATCCAGACAATTTTTTTTCTCTCCTCATTTCTTTCTGAGCAAGAGCACAGGCTCAAAGCATCAAAAACTCTTCCCTTTCTCTTGAGTGTCAAACTACTACACTTTGTTTGCTCTTCCCTCAACTGTTTCTGTCTTTTGTACAATTTTTGAACCATGTGTATGTATGTATGTGTATATATTTCGCTCAGGCTTTGCAAGACTAATAGCCTGGTGTAGAGCTCAATGTTCATATGCTTCTGAACGAAGTGTTAGTTGAGTAATAAGAAAAGAGATGACAAAGGAATAAATGATTATATTATGAACTTCATTAGGTTACAGTGGTTTCTGCTATGAGATGCTGTGAAGTCATAGCTGAGTGCCTGAGTAACACCTTGTAGCTTCATCAGAGCCTCAGAGATGAAGTGCAGTTTATTTGGGAAAACAACAGAAAAATTTACACTTCATATTTGAGGGTCTGATGAAGTTATAAGGTGTTACTCAGGCACTCAACTATGAGTCAACTGCATTTTATAACTGAAACAGCTGTAAGCTAATGAGGTTAATAAGATAATTGTTTATATCTTTGTTCTCTTTTATAAATATATATACATATTATACACACACACGAGGAGTGATGGAATGAAGTACTCGACACATTTGACAGGAGATAGATATGTATTATGATACACTTAATATAGGTGTATCATTGAAAAGCAGCATCTAGTTTCCATCCTAGAAAAATGCTTTTATAGTTATGTGTTAAAAACAATACAGTATACCTCAGTGTTATTCAGATAACTTTGTCGAATGTAATGCTTATCTATTAATATAGCATTTACCTTGTGGCTTTGAGGTCTGTGATGTGGTTGTTTATTTTTAGAATGACATTGTAGGGTAGGTGTGTGAAGCTGGACAGTCACCTTGCTTATAAAACAGAATGCTTTGGACTGGATGTGGCCAGTTTAAATACTGAAGGGTTAGTGTAAAGCACTACTTTAATTTTTACATTGCGGTGTGTTATTGCACTTAAAAATTCCAAATAAAGATGTCTGTCAATGAACACATTTTGAAATTGAAAAATTCTTTGTCAAAAATTTGTTCTTGTGTTTTGTTGCCAGTCATAGAATAAACTAAAGGAAATTGTACTTGTTACAACTTGATTGAAAGGTTAGTTTTGCTAGTGTTGAGCTTGATGTGGGAGATTACAATTCTGTTGCTTATGTAGGAGTCCTTATTTCTTGACACTTCAGTGCAGTTTCATTTCTTGTTCCATCACGTATGTCTTGCTGTAAAGGAATATTGCTTAAAAATGCAATAACACCTTGCTTTAGATTTAACTCTTTTCATACCAACCTACCTGAGACCAGCCCTGGTTTTTGGATACAGATTTCTTGTTTGAAGGGATGTACATTAAAAGCTTCCATCAAAATTTCATGGTAAGTTAACATTCCAAACACCAGCTTCAGAAGGAAAGTTATTTTACTAAATTCTCATTTTAAAAATTAATTAAAATAAAGGCAAAAACATGGTAACATAAGGTTTAAGCCTGATGTAATAAGCAGCATCAATAATACCCACCCTGCCTGTATTCCTTCCACTAAAATTTCAGGTTAATTTATGTTCCAAACACCAGCTTAGGATGGATGAAGTTATTCGCAAAATTTATAGAAACAAAGGCTGTGTATTTCGATAGAATTATGATATAAAAGTTAACTGATGGGGAAGTATCCTTGATGGTGTAGAGATAGTGGTGTCAGGATGGACATTCAAGGTATGAGGTGGATAGACGTGAATATGAGAGAAGGGTCCAGGAGCCTGGGTGTGTGGAGGTTTTATGAGTATGGGGGAGTGAAAGATGGGTGAGGGGTGGTAAGTGACCACTGTAAAAATTGAATTGGGTTAGAGGGGGAGATGTAGATGACCTAAGGGACAAAGCAGCAGAAAAATGATGATACAGTATGACACATACCTGTTATTTGGAACTTTGTGTTTATTTTTGTATACAAGGTGCTAGAGGTATTTGAAGACATCATCATTTGATGTCCATTTTCCATTCTGGCATGGATTGGACACTTTGGACAAGAGCTGCACTAGGCTTCAATTGTCTGTTTTGACATGCTTTCTACAGCTGGATGCCCTTTCTTATTCCAAGCACATTAAAGACTACTGTGTGCTTTTAATTAAACAGTTCTAACCTAGCAAAAACCAAATGTATCTTCATAAAAATTTGTGCTCTTATTCTTGATAAACCTTCTTAAGAGGTTATTCTATGAATCCACCTTGACTACTTCAGTCTGTGACCAGAATTGTCAACTTGCCTTCACTAAATGGTCCTTATCTACTGAGTCTTCACAAATACAATTCACACCTTGTCCAAGTGTTCTATTGCTAAGCTCCACAGTTGAAAACATCAAAATACAAAGAGAATAAATGAAAACAGACTTTATTCCTAAATTATTTAGTTACATCTTGTAAATAATTTATGAACATATTTTCCTATTTTTATGTTTATTTGTTTTGCAAGAATCCTGATGTGAAATCATGTGTGGAAACAGATATTATATTTCAGGATGGTAATTTAAAAAACATTTTTATTAGCTTTACCATTGTTTTTATTTTAGTGTCCTTTGCGTGAAATCTTTTGTCACATATCCTGTGACCTCTCCAACCCACATCTGCTCCTGATTAGTCCATTCCGTTTTTCTATCGTGTGTATCCACCAGTTTTGTTTCGCTTATATTTTGGAAGAAAAAACCTCATAATTATTAGCATCTCAGTTATAATTTATCTCACCAATGTAGTTGTGATTATATAAAATATAGTGTTGTGAGGTGAAGGTACACTGTTATATAGTCTTTTCTGTGTCAAAGTGATTGTAATAAAGGGACATTTTTGAGAGAATGATTTACCACCAGCGTCAGTTAAATGGCTTTGCCCCTGTATGAAGATATTTGTGTCTAGTTAAGCTACCTACATGAGAAAACGAAATACCACATCACAATGATAAGATTTTTTTTCCTGTATGAATGCGTTTGTGTGCAGTTAATTTTTCACTTGCTAAGAAGGATTTACCACAGATATCAGTGATATGGTTTTTCTCCTGTATGAGAACGTTTGTGAGTGGCTAAATACCTAGCTGAAGAGAAGGATTTGCTACAGATATCACAGGTATATGGCTTCTCTCCTGTATGAATGCGTTTGTGTGCTGTTAATTTTTCACTTGCTAAGAAGGATTTACCACAGATATCACAGAGATATGGTTTTTCTCCTGTATGAATCCGTCTATGAACAGTTAATTTACTATTTGAAGAGAATGATTTACCACAAATATCACAGTGATATGGCTTCTCTCCTGTATGAATACGTCTGTGAGTAGTTAAGCTACTGGTCTGAGAGAACGATTTCTCACAGATATCACAGTGATATGGCTTCTCTCCCGTATGAGTACGTTTGTGTACAGTTAATTGACTATTTCCAAAGAATGATTTACCACAGATATCACACTGATGCGGCCTCTCTCCAGCATGAATGCGTTTGTGAGCAGTTATTGAACTTTTATAAGAGAATGATTTACCACAGATATCACAGTCATATGGCCTCTCTCCTGTATGAATACGGATGTGTACTGTCAAGTCAGCACTTACAAAGTATGATTTACCACAGACATCACAATGGTATGGCTTCTCACCTGAATGAATACGTTTGTGATTAGTTAAGACGCTTCCTTCGGAGAATGACTTACCACAGATATCACAATGATATGGCTTCTCGCCTGTGTGAATGCTTTTATGAAAAGTTAAGCGAACTTTTTGAGAGAATGATTTACTGCAAACATCACAGTGATATGGTTTCTCCCCTGTGTGAACGCGTGTGTGCATTGTTAGATGATATTTCTGAGAGAATGACTTTTTACATGTATTACATTGGTAAGATGTTTTTCTTCTCTCTTTTAACATCCCATTAGTAGTAACATCAATCCTTTCAGACTCTGTTTCACATTTACCCTGTTTCTCACATAATTCTTCATTTTCCATAGTTATTCTTCTTTCACAATTTGTTATCTTGTTTTGTTTTTTAAAATCAAATTACGATAAATGTAAGCAAACAATATTTTGCTTTTAGAAGTGTTGAGATGTATTGTAAGATACAGATGAGGAAATGATTTATTCTCACGCAGAAATGCTGATAGAACAGCAGGGACAGGATGAAATATCTATATTTTAGGGAAAAATTTATCAGCAGCCAGCCATGAGACTTGAACTCACATACCTGTGATTACCGGTCAAGTGCTATACCAATTAAGCTAATATTTCTACAGCTATATTGCCATCAACTGGAATCTTTGTCAATAGCTGGTGTTACCACATACTCCTTTGCAAACTTTTCAAGTTTTTATTAGTATTCAAGATTGGATTGTGTTGTATATATTGCAGACTGTGACGCAGTGAAATTCTGACAGTAATTTCAGTTTAGAGCCAACATTTCATAGGAAATCCACCATAGATGTAGATAAAGAAGGGCATTTATTTTCTGTACAATGTCTTCCTCTGGTCTTTAAAAGAAGTTGTTTTCTGGTGGAAGTGAAGTAAAATATTCTTTTATGCCAGACTTCTGATATTCTGAAACAATACAGAAACAGTGTAAACAATAAGCAATACTTAAAAGTAGAGATTCAATAATGAGAAATTTCTGTAGATAAACTGTTCAATACAAATTTTTACCTGATGAACAGAACTTTAACTTGCAATTAAAAATTACATCATGTAATCTTGGAGGACTATGATGAATAAAAGGGGGCTGAGGACTGATCCTTGGTGAACCCCTACTTCTACCTGTAATTCTTCCCTATACTCATTGCCAACCCTCACTTTACAGACAGCATCTCTGTACAGCTCTCACCAACCAATTTTCACATTTATTTTTTTTCTTATTACAGACATCAGACCCCAGCACTTTTTTTAAAGCCTGGTACTTATTTTATTGGTCTCTTTTACCAAACCACTAAGTTATGGAGATGTAAACACAGCAACACTGGTTGTCAAGTGGTGATAGGGGAAGACTTACATATATAAAGGGCTTCATTTAGTTTCTGCCTAGCAAATCCACTCACAAGGCTTTGGTCAGCCTAAAGCTTTAGTAGAAGACACTTGCCCAACATGCCATACAGTGGGACTGAACCTAGAACCATGTAGCTGGGAACCAAACTTCTTCCCACACAGACACCATGCCTGAGCTTAGTTTCACAGATTTAGAGAGACACCCACAAAAGTTTGGACGCAATTTATCAGACAGCAATATCCTATCTAATTCTGATATACCAGTTCATTATTTAAAAAAAAAAAATCATTCATTGCCGTTTCGGACACGTTTCAGAAATTTCACATTCTGAATCACAAACGAAACATCGCCATTAGGCGATCCTTCGGTATATGTCCCGTAAGTGGCTTTGTTTACATTTCTGACGATAACAGAAACCCTTTTCTCCCACCCCTAACCCCCCCATATATATATATCTATATATATAAAACTGTAGTTGTGTGAGTGTCTGTCCCCTTCGATTTAGATTCCTAACTACTCCCACATTTTGCAGTGCAGTTTAACCAAATTCGGGTATCTTATAGTCGTGATTCATATCGAGCCCGTCTGAGTATTAGCGCGCGTCTACGATGAGTCTACGATTTTAAAAATAATTTAACATCATTTTTTTATTCCATTTTAATGCATAATTTTTCGTGTGTCGATGGCGGCGGAGTTGGCGTCCATGGTCACACCTGCACCTGTTTGCTTCTCCCCCTTCTTCCCTCCTTCGTGAAGCTGTGGGGAAGGGAGTGTAAGGAAATCAACGTCGTAAAGCGTTGTCAAGGAGACCAGCGTTCTTTTAGAACAACGACCTCATGGCTTGAAGACACCAAAACAGAAATGGCTAAGAAAGCCCGAATTGGCATCTATAAGGGAAGTAACTCTCTAAAAATGCTTATATAGTTATTTCCCTTACAAACCGAGCAACGCCGGGCGATACTACTAGTATATATAATCAAAACACTTTCTTGAAATGTATCCGGTACTTCCGGGTCGTATACAGAAGTTACGCCAAAATTATTATTTTGTGATTTAATTTGCTAGCTAGTCGTTGTAGGATCGACTACGCGAGTGCGCGCACCGAACATGGAATGAAATATATTTCTTTATGAACTTTAAACTGAACTTCCTTTGTTTTATAAACCTAACAGCGTGGTGATAGGCAAATAAATGGCGTAAATTAACGAAGGTATAAACCTGATGTAAATAAACGAAGTTGACGTCAGATTTTTCTACTTTCACTTCTGACACCTAATACCATGACAGTGCCAAAAAAAAAATATTTACTTTGAGTAAAAAATTATTTATTTTGTTCAAAAAACCCCCACTATTCTTAAATAGTACCCAATGTTGTTTTTTTGAGGATTATGAATTTTGGTAGATTAAAAAAAAAATTGCAAAACAATTCTGAAAAGAAATGGCGATTGAATGAAGAAAATAAAAGGAAGGAATAAATACCTCGTATAAACTTGAAGTTATCAAGTGAAAGTCTGTGGTGGTGGGCATGTGTCTCGATGAATAGAGGATGACTGTGCTTGTATGTACATGTATATATAAAACAATAGGTAAATATGACAACTTTCCAATGAAATTAATCTTTAGATGGATGTGATTCTACTGAAGATAGAATCTTACAGCAGGTCGAAGTCAATATCCGGTTGAGCATGCGCATGGTGAACTTCATGGCAGGCTGGTTTACCAGGCGCCTACGTATGCATACATATACTAACGCACATACAAACACATGCATATATATATAACAATTGCAGCGTGGAAGGTGTTTATAAGCCATTTAAGAAACACACAAAACCGTTAGATTCACTTCAACATTTAACTTTAATTTGTCAAAATATTTTCGTCGCTTTGAGACCGCGACCTGTTCATCACGAAGTTTTGTCAGTGAACAGGTCGCAGTCTCAAAGCGACGAAAATACTTTGACAAATTAAATTTAAATGTTGAAGTGAATCTAACGGTTTTGTGTGTTTCTTAAATGGCTTATAAACACCTTCCACCCTGCAACTGTTTTCGTTCCAGCACACGATCTCAGATCAAGTCACTCGCTATGCAAGTACATCTCCGTAATATATATAAATATAAGGGAGTTAACGATAAGTGGCTAACTCTAGTGCTAGAAATAGCTCCTTTTTGGTATAGCCACCGAAGATTTTTTCCACAGCAAAACAACATTACTTTCAACATAAGGGAAGCGAAATACAACAAAAAGAAAAATAGATTGTATTTCGCTTCCCTTATGTTGAAAGTAATGCTGTTTCTGCTGTGGAAAAAATCTTCGGTGGCTATACGAGAAAAAGGAGCTATTTCTAGCACTAGAGTTAGCCACTTATCGTTAACTCTCTTATATTTATATATAAATTTTCACTGTCTCCCTGGTTTCTATGTGCTAGGCCACTTGGTGTTAAACTGACGGTATTATTAAATTAATATCTAATTTTTCACCCTCATTTATGAATATATATATATATAGGTTGTCTCCCTTGGTACACTGTCCGCTGTACCTGCATGCTATTTTCCATTTCGACAGGCTGTAAGCCAAAACCAAGAAAACACTGCTCAACAATAAGGAAGTGTATGTGTGTTTTATTCTTTATTAAAGAATAACATATTTGTACTCTAATACAAAAGTATGGAGTATTTCTTTAGATTAATGTAAAATTGTTTTTATTATAACCGAACATAAAAAGCAAACATTAATAAATATGTATATATAAATTGCACCTCATGTTTAAAGCTCCAATGAAGCTATAGAGTGATAGACAAGCATTCAACTAGGAGTGCATTGCATCTTATTGCAGAAACATCCATGAGATAATCAAGCTTATGACATAATTTCTTATTCCTTTGTCATCCCCAATTTCTTATTACTACTCTACTCTGTTTTGAAGCATTGTACATTGAGTTCCAACACCAGATTATTGCTGTCACTATGCCTAAGTGAAATAATAATAAAAAAATATATATATATAGGTGCAGGAGTGGCTGTGTGGTAAGTAGCTTGTTTACCAACCACATGGTTCTGGGTTCAGTCCCACTGCGTGGCACCTTGGGCAAGTGTCTTCTGCTATAGCCCCAGGCTGACCAATGCCTTGTGAGTGGATTTGGTAGACGGAAACTGAAAGAAGCCTGTTGTATATATGTATATATATATATGTGTGTGTTTGTGTCTGTGTTTGTCCCCCTAGTATTGCTTGACAACCGATGCTGGTGTGTTTACGTCCCCGTCACTTGGCGGTTCGGCAAAAGAAACCGATAGAATAAGTACTGGGCTTACAAAGAATAAGTCCCGGGGTCGATTTGCTCGACTAAAGGCGGTGCTCCAGCATGGCCGCAGTCAAATGACTGAAACAAGTAAAAGAGAGAGATACATGTAGATAAATAAGTATTCTGTCTTGTGCCACAAGGAAGTATTTTCTATGCATCATGTATTTAATAGCATATCAACTCTACCATGATAGTATCCCTAATTTACAGCAATGTATATTTTCAGTTATTTACCCAATGTCAAATAAATCAAAAGTATCCTTTTCATCATCATCATTCAGCATCCATTTTCCCTCTTTCAGAAATATGTCAAATGGACTATGTATGATTATATTAAAAAAAGTGGTTTTATTAACAATATCACAGTGGTAAATTATCTAACCAATGAAGATATAGTTGTGATTATGTGATATAAAGTTTGTTACCAGACTATTACGTCTTCTTTCCTGTGAGAATAATTTATGCTTACATGTGATAATTTTTCTAAAAATAAGGTGTGAGATAAATATCCTTATTCTTCTGTATGAATACGAACATGTGTAGCTAGGTGACCTTTTTTAGAGAATGATTTACCACAGATATCACACTGATATGGACTCTGTTCTGTATGAATTTGCCTGTGATTAGATAAAGAACCACTGTGAGAAAATGATTTGTTACAGATGTCACAACGATATGGTCTCTCTCCTGTATGAATACGCTTGTGACTAGTTAAGTTACTAATTTTACAGAATGATTTGCTACATATGTCACAGTGATATGGTTTCTCTCCTGTATGGATACGTTTGTGAATAGTTAAGTAACTTCTTTCAGAGAAAAATTTGTCACAGATATCACAGTGATATGGTTTCTCACCTGTGTGAATACGTTTGTGTTTAGTTAGGTTACCTGGATCAGATAATGATTTACCACAGATATCACAGGTATATGGCTTCTCTCCTGTATGAATATATGTGTGTACAGTTAATTCACCCTTTGCAGAAAATGATTTACCACAGATATCACAGAGATATGGCTTCTCTCCTGTATGAAGTCGCATATGAGTATTTAAGCTACTTTTTGCAGAAAATGATGAACCACAGATAGCACAGTGATATGGCTTCTCTCCTGTATGGCTACGCTTATGAGTAGTTAAGTGGCAACTAACAGAGAATGATTTATCACAGATATCACATTGATAAGGCTTCTCTCCAGTATGAATGCGTTTGTGAGTAGTTAATTCACTACTTCTGGAGAAGGATTTATCACAGATATCACAGTGATATGGTTTCTCTCCTGTATGAATACGTTTGTGTACAGTTAAAGCATTTCTATGAGAGAATGATCTACCACAAGTATCACAGTGATATGGCTTCTCTCCTGTATGGATACGTATGTGAGTACTTAAGTCATTACTTCCAGAGAATGATTTACCACAGATGTTACAGGTATATGGCTTCTGTCCTGAATGAATGCATTCATGTACAGTTAATGCATTTTTGTAAGAGAAAGATTTACCACAGGTATTACAGTGATATGCTTTCTCACCTGTATGAAAAGTTAACTGATTTTTTTCAGAGAATGTTTTGTCTCCTGCATGAAAGTGATATGATGTTTTTCCTAAATCTTTTAACATCTTATTAGGAAAATCTATGCTTTCAGACTCAGCTTTAATATTCACTGGTTTTTTCACAGAATTCATTTTCCATAATTATTCTTTTCTGATCACTTCTCTTCTCATATTTTCTTAATTAATTCTACTGCAATTTTTCCATCACACGTAATTTTTGTTGATATCAAAAGATACTGCAAACTCCTTTGTAAATTTCTCCAAGTTTAATTAAAATGCAACCAAATCTTGAACATATTCCTGACAATGAAGGAGAGAAATTTTGTTAGTGACCTCAGGTCACAAGAAACATTTCACTTAAAAAGATAGGGTTATATCCTTTCTATAAAATATCTTCCTTGACTTTTTTTAAAGGGGGTGAATATTGAAGATACGTCTGAAAAAATACTTTTATGCCAATGTCATCTGGTTTTTCTGAAACAAATGAGAAAGAGCATAAGATATAGGGCATATTTAAAAGGAAACAGTCAACAGTAGAAAATTTACTACATTTCTATTCATAAACTGTAAATATAAACTTTTATGTTGATGACTGAACTTTAAACTTTAATTGGTTATCAAAATGACATCATACGATCTTGTGTGAAGTCTATTGCCATCATATTCTATGAAATTACATTAAACTGCAGCAATTAGTGGCAGAAGGAGAAAGTAACTTATAGACTTAGCAAAGCCCATAGCTGGCAATGACAACATAAAACCACCATGACGACAATCAGTATAATGAATTTTGTTGAATCTGTCAGTCTGTAACATAATTTCTGGTTTGCTTTACAACTCCCTGCTTCTTTCTCAGTACGAATTTATTTTTCAACGCTATCTCTGTTCTTTCCACATCATTCTTTCCCTGAAATTCTGTATATATATATATATATATATATAGATGCACACTCTAGCCCTAAATCTAAAATAGATTAAAATGCAATAGATCGATACTAGGGTTATAATTATGGGTGACAATTTCATACGACACCGCTAGGGAAAATGGGAGTTTTTCCTAGCGGTGTCAAATGAAAATGTCACCCATAATTATGATCCTAGCATTGATCTATTTTAGATTTAGGGTTATGGTTAGGGGTGGGAGAAGGGTATCTTTTTTTCTTCACAAATGTAAATAAACCCAATCTGTTTCTTAAACGAGGGACATATTGATGACGCACAGAATGCTTACACCTCAATGGACGGTCAGGGATTGGTTAAAATTGCCGAAATGCAAGAAATTTTAGACGAAATATGTTACAAACTATAGAATTTTCTCAATTTAAGCCAAGAGAAAATGATGTTTTATAAACACATTCTACCAGTATACGAAGTTTAAAATTTTTTTAGTTACCTAGAAATTATGTTACAAACTGCCGTTCAAACCGAAAAGATCCGACCTTTGGTCAAAATCACGTTGTTTCAGAGATGTGACGAATTTTACGACAGATCAAGCAAAAATAAACAGTGTTGAGGAATGAAAAAAACAAACAAACGAACGGTTGAATGAAGAAATATAAATTAATATACCTCGTATAAATCACAGTTATTTTTGAGGAAATCGGCGATGATGATCAGTGTGTTGGTGAATTGAAAATAAATATGTTATGCTATTAGCCTTTGGTAACAACGGTTTATGCTAAATAAAGTATTCTTTAGGCAGGGCGATCGGCTTTAGGGATAGCCTTTCATATTGGCAGACTAAAGCCAATATCCGGTTGAGCATGCGCATGGCGGTAGCGTGTTGTGTGGAGTGAGTCGTGTGTGCAAGCTTGCATTTGGATATGCGAATGCATGTATATGTATGCATAGAAAAGCACTTGTAAACAAGCGAGGTACCTTGTTTATGTTGTTTGAATTAAAGATTATTCGGTGTAAGTACCGGATACATTTCAAGAAAGGGATTTTTTTTTTATATATGGGGGGATTAGGGTTACGGTTAGGGGTGGGAGAAAAGGGTTTCTGCTATCTTCAGAAATGCAAACAAAGTCACTTGTGTACCTATACCGAAGGATCGCCATACATAAGATAATTTTGAAGCGGTGTTGAAGTCACTAATGACGAAGTCATAATGTCTGTTCCACAGCACACTGTAATACCGAAATTGTCTCTGGAGCCAACCTTCCTGGAAATGGTAAACTCTATTAAACAGATCTCTTCTGGTAAAGCACCTGGCAGTGATGCTATCCCTCCTGAAATTTACAAACATGGTGGACAGAAGCTTTTTTAGAAACTGCATAACCTCTTCATAAACATCTGGAAGGTTGGCTGTGTACCACAGGACTTGAAGGATGCTTCAATTCAACATCTGTATAAGAACAAAGCATCAGAAATGTCTGTGATAATCATCGTGGAATATCGCCGGTAAAATTCTTGCTCAACTCATTCTTGACAGAATCATCTAACACGTAAATGATATCTATCCAGAATCGTAGTGCAGATTTCGCTCTGGTCGTGTCACTATCGACATAATCTTTTCCCTCCGACAGGTCATGAAAAATGTACATGAGAAAAATCTTGAGTTCTTGATATTCGTTGACCTTACAAAGGTCTTCAACACTGTTAACCAGCAACCAATATGGAAAGTTCTGAAAAAGCTTGGTATACCTGACAAGATGTTAAATGTTATCATCTCCTTTCATGGGAGAATGAAAGCTGCTGTCATGCCGGTGGGGAATCTTCAGCTTCCTTTGACGTTACAAATGGTACTAAGCAAGGTTGTGTTATGGCTCCTGTTTTGTTTGCACTCTTATTTTCAGTGATTTTCAGTGATGCACAAAGTGATGTCAAATTCCAGTTTCGAACAAGTGGTGGACTATTCAATCATCAGCATTTCAAAGCAAGAATACTGCCATGTACCAGTATCATTCCTGATCTACTTTTTGCAGATGCTGCTGCACTAGTAGTGATCTTTTTAGAGGAATCTCGAACTTCTAGACCAGTTTTCTGCTGCATGTAAAGCCTTTGGTTTGACCATCAGCATAAAGAAGATGGAAGTAATCCACCAACCTTGCCCTACTCCTAAACAAATTCAAGGTGTCAAGCAGAGGCCACCGGTTCACAATTTTCCTGACACTCCTATACAGTTTGATGGGAAAAGCCTTAATTATGTGAAGTCATTTACATATCTTGGTAGTAAAATGAATTTGAGTGCTTCCCTTGATGATGAAATCATCAACTGTCTTGCAAAGACAACCAATGCATTTGGTAAATTCTGTCATTGCCTATGGAACAAAAAGGGCCTCAAACTTGACACCAAAGAGTAGGTCCATACAGCAGACATTCTTACTACTCACTTGTATGGCTCAGAATTGTGGATACCCTATAGACAACACATTAAGCAACGAGACATCTTCCACAAAAACTGTCTGAGGACAATCTGAGGTTATTCACTAAAAGTCAAAGTTTCTAATGCCAACTTTTTAGCAAGTGTAAGATTGGTGGAATTGAAAGCTTCCTTATACAATCACAATTGTGTTGGGCTGGTCATGTCATCAGAATGAGTGATGAAAGAATATCCTAAGTCTTCATGTACAGCCAGCTTGAGAGTGAACACAGATATAAGGACAAAGCTGAAGCACAACCTCTTAGTGATGAAGATAGCTCACAATACCTTTGAGCAAATAACCTTGGAGATTGTTGTGTCAAAATGGTATTAAACACTTTGTTGCAACCAGCATTAACAGGCTTTGGAGTGCAAGGCAAAGGAGAAAAGCAACTACAACTATACCACCTACACTGACCAGTAATCCTCAAACTTCCAACATTTGTGGCCTTCTTTGCAAATTGTTGGTGGGTCTTAAAAGTTATATTCAACATAAGCTTTATGACTGACAAAGTAAGAGTACGTTGTTGGAGCCTTATACATCGAAACCGATGGGCGAGTCCGTCATACATATATATATATATATATATATATATATATATATATCATCATCATCATCATCATCATTTAGAGTCCGTTCTCCATGCTAGCATGGGTTGGACGGTTTAACTGGGGTCTGTGAAGCTTGAAGGCTTCATCAGGCCCAGTCAGATCTGGCAGTGTTTCTACGGCTGGATGCCCTTCCTAACGCCAACCACTCCGTGAGTGTAGTGGGTGCTTTTTACGTGCCACCCGCACATATATATATATTTTACGTGCCACCTGCACATATATATATATGTATATGTATATATATAAATATATATATATATATATATATATATATATATATATATACATGTGGAGGCGCAATGGCCTAGTGGTTAGGGCAGCGGTCGTAGGATTGCAGTTTCGATTCCCAGACCGGGTGTTGTGAGTGTTTATTGAGCGAAAACACCTAAAAGCTCCACGAAGCTCCGGCAGGGGGTGGTGATCCCTGCTGTACTCTTTCACCACTCTTTCTTCTGTTGGCCTGCTCGCTTAGCCAGCGGGGTGGCGTCATTCGAAGGCTAAAACAATGCGAACGCATTGTGAGCAGCGATGTGTAGCAACATCTGATGGTCTGGTCGATCACGTGATCAAGATATATATACATATATATATATATATATATATATATATATTAGAGAAAAAAGGACAACAAAAACCAAGCAGGATAGGTATTAAAATATTTAATTAGGGTAAGGTGAATTTGAATCTTACAGCTGTTTCTGGGATATCCCAAGTGATAGGCTAGCATGTCCATACACTAGGTGAGTATGTATGAAAGATCTAGACACAGAAATTCACAGTTTATAAGGAATAAAATAGTAGATAGAGGAATATACATACACCTCATTTGGATATTTAGCACTTCCAAAGTTCCACCCACTATGAAAAAAATGTAGCCTGGATGTTATCTACTCCATTCCTTAACTCGTTTTCTTTTCGCATACCCGGCAACCCTGGTTGCCTACCATGAAATATAAAAAGAATTCAATTTATTGTACTTCGATAATAAGAAAATCCACAACCTTCCCTCTCAATAAACCACTATTGTCCCTAAAAGTTGTTTTTTTAATATTCACTACAGATGGCTCGAAGCTGACTTTCTTCCTACACGTTGATCCTTGGATCTTATATATATATATCGAGGTTGACTTTGCCTTTCATCCTTTCGGGGTCGATAAATTAAGTACCAGTTTCGCACTGAGGTCGATGTAATCGACTTAATCCCTTTGTCTGTCCTTGTTTGTCCCCTCTATGTTTAGCCCCTTGTGGGCAATAAAGAAATGTATATATATATGTATGTATGCATGTGTATATATATATATATATATATAATATATATATATATATATATATATATATATGTGTGTGTATGTACATATGTATGTGTGTATATATGTATGCGTGTGTATGTATATTTATATATATATATATATACACGTTCAGAAATCACGGTAATAATTTGAAGTTCATCGAAAGTTATCTCCCTTGCAACAATTTGTCTCCTGCGTTCCGTTAGGGGCATAATTTACCCAACCATCACACACACATGCTTGCAATGCGCACGCATACACTTACACCGACACAGTTACACGCGCACATAGAAGCTCACGTTTGCACGAACACACGCCATGGGCCAGCAGACGTTGTGAATGGAAGTTTGTAGAATTTGGCTTCTTATGTTTCAAAATTTACCTTATCCCAAGATTAACTGAAGAAAATGTTCGCACTATGGATATTTCGTTACATATATTGTGTCTAGTTTTACATATTGGATATTCACATATTGGATATTTACGTATAAAGATAATGGGTGAGTAATAATATTTCTTTCTTAAACACAAAAAAAAAGTTTAAAAGTTTAAAAATGAAAAAAATTGAAAATATAAATTTAAAAATAAAAAATTTTAATGATTTAAATTTTATATATATATATTATATATTATATTATATTTATTTTTTGTTTATGTCTTTCACTGTTTGATTTGCCTAATAGTGGTTTTATCTCAAATTTAATTTATATTTATACTGTGAAATTTGATTTAATCCTAAATCTAATTTTTCCCTGTAAGTTTGGATATACTCCCTAATATTATTATATATATATACACACACGTATTGTTTTAGTGTTTGCTTTAAATGGAAATATATTGTCATATTTTAGTGTCGTCTGCTTTTAATGGAAACCATAACTGTTATATTGTCTGATGAAAAAGTTAGGATTAGAGTCATAGTGTTTCAGTATTGTCTACTTTTAATGGCAAAATTAAGCTGTGATATAAAAAAATCGATAAATTTTCAGAGTTACCAAAAAATCTGCCTCATAAAATTTGATATGACCCGCGCATTCATGGAAATGTGGACATTGAATGATGATATCAATATATTGCAGTTTGGGGAGGGTCTGTGCTGAAGTGGAGGGCAAATTGGTTGGCCTCAATGCTATCATCTTCATTTTAATGTTCTCTTTTCCATGCTCGCACAGAATTTATTGAAGTGGATTTTCTATGACATTCCTATCATCAACCTTTTTCTTCACTACCCACAAGGGGCTAAACACAGAAGGGACAAACAAGGACAGACAAACGGATTAAGTCGATTAGATCGACCTCAGTGCGTAACTGGTACTTATTTAATCGACCCCAAAAGGATGAAAGGCAAAGTCGACCGCGGCGGAATTTGAACTCAGAACGTAGCGGCAGACGAAATACTGCGAAGCAGTTCACCCGGCGTGCTAACTGTTCTGCCAGCTCGCCGCGTTCCTATCATCAAACTTCACATTTTCGGGCCGACCAAAGCCTTGTGAGTGGATTTGGTAGACGGAAACTGAAAGAAGCCCGTCGTATATATATATATATATATATATATATATATATATATATATATATATATATATATATATGTGTGTTTGTGTGTCTGTGTTTGTCCCCCTAGCATTGCTTGACAACCGATGCTGGTGCGTTTATGTCCCCGTCACTTAGCGGTTCGGCAAAAAGAGACCGAGAGAATAAGCCCCGGGGTCGAGTTGCTCGACTAAAGGCGGTGCTCCAGCATGGCCGCAGTCAAATGACCGAAACAAGTAAAAGAGTAAAGAGTATTTTCAAGTAAGGTAATACTTTTCCATGACCAGACATGCTTTTGCAGAGAAATGACAGTGATGTTCATTTTGCAGCTCTCACACGGTGATAGTTGTAAATAAGCAATGAGACAATAACACACACACGCACATAATCTTTATATATAAAAGTGAGGTTGTGTGCTGTCTGTCTCCTACGATTTAGATTCCTAACTACTCCCACATTTTGCGGTGCAGTTTAACCAAAACCGGGTGTCTTATAGTCGTGATTCATATCGAGCCCTTCTGGGTATTAGCGCGCGTCTACGATGAGTCTACGATTTAAAAAAAAATTTACCATAATTTTTTTCCATTTTAATGCATTTTTTCGCTATTATATAAGGGAAGTAACTATCTAAAAATGTCTACGATGAGTCAACGATTTAAAAAAAAATTTACCATCATTTTTTCCCCATTTTTAATCCATTTTCTTTTGCTATTTTTTGGCTATAACTCCCTAAAAATGCTTATATAGTTATTTCCCTTACAAACCCGAGCAACGCCTGGCGATACTGCTAGTAATTATATATATAACTCCTTTTACTTTCCATCTACCAAATGCATTCACATAGCTGTGGTCAGCTCGGGACAATATAAGACACTTGAGCCAGACATAATTTACAATTTTTTTGTTTTTTGTCGTTGAAGAAATTGGTTAACGTGATGCCACACAGTTTTTAGAATTCCAAACTGTACATGAGTAATGTAAACCTTACATAAACCTATCGAGTTACCATTATTTGTTTTTGATTATCTTCAATAACAACATATCAACAAAAATGTTCCTTTATTAATAAAAAAAAGGAAGCAATTAAAGTACAAATAGAAGAGAACTCAAGTTTTATTTCATTTTGAATTTAAGAAAAGTCACAAAGGATGTTAAAATGATGGTGAGGATTTGGGGCTTCAAAACCTAGAGAGTACAAGCTTGAGAAAATGTGGTGATATCTTGTATGACAGAAATGTCCAACTGGCGCCAACACAGGAAAATGAATAAAAACACAGGAGGCATTTAATCGTAAACTATGCATTTAGGATCAGTTCATGATTAATTACATTGACTTGACACATGCAATTGAAATTTAGCTTAACAATGCTGGAGAACTGTTAAAATAACTCAAATCTTACGAGCAATGAAATCATCCCTTTGATAAGATTCACACATAATAAACGTTACATGAATGAATGTATAATGATATATTTATATTCTAATATAGCATGACGAAATGTTTTCTAGGCTTTCTATATTTAATCATAACAAATGTTGTGATTGAATTCCTGATAGATACATGCTAGATACAGTTGTTTATCATAGATTTTTGAAAGATTATTGTCACACACCTAAATTTACCTTCCATTGCGTGTACGTTTCTACAAGTAACTCTTTATATAGAATCACATTTTGCATTGAAAAGTTTATCGTTCTGTATGAAATCCTGCATGCATAGTTGACTGTCTACCAGTAGAGAATGATCTACTACATATATCACAGTGATATGCTCTAACCCGTATGAATACGCATGTGTCTAGTTAATTTATTTCTAATATAGAAAGATTTTCCACAAATTTCACAGCTATGTGCTTTTTCCCCTGTGTGAATAAATTTGTGTTTCAACAAGCTACCATTTTCAGAGAATGATTTGCCACATATATCACATTGGTAAGGTTTTTCACCTGTGTGAATGCGTCTGTGCCTATGTATGTCACTACTTACAGAGAATGACTTGCCACAGATATCACAGTGATAAGGTTTCTCACCTGTATGGGTGCGTTTATGTTTAGTTAACTCACTGCTGCCACAAAATGACTTACCACAGATATCACAATGATATGGTTTCTCCCCTGTATGAATACGGTTGTGAATGTTAGATGCACTTTTATCAGAGAAAGCTTTACCACAGATATCACAGCGGTATGGTTTTTCCCCTGTATGAATCCGTTTATGCCGATGTAATTGATCACTTCGAGAGAATAATTTACCACAGATCTCACATTTAATTGACTTTTCTGCAACATGAATGTATTTATGTGCAGTTAAGTTGCCATTTTCACAGAATGATTTACCACAAATGTCACAGTGATACGGTTTCTCTCCTGTATGAATTAATTTGTGTTTTGCTAAATTGCCATTTCCAGAGAATGATTTACCACAGATATCACAGTGATATGGTTTCTCACCAGTATGAATACGTTTGTGTATTGTTAAGTCACTACTTCTAGCAAATGATTTACCACAGATATTACAATGGTATGGCTTCTCTCCTGTATGAATACGTCTGTGTTTAGTTAAGCCATCTCTGCAAGAGAATGATTTACTACACATATCGCACTGATATGGTGTCTCACCTGTATGAATACGTTTGTGTGTGATTAATTCATTGCCAGAAAAAAATGATTTGCCACAGATATCACATTTATATGGCTTCTCTCCCGTATGAATACGCTTGTGTTTAGATAAGGCATTACTTCCAGAAAATGATTTGCCACAAATATCACAGTGATACGGTTTCTCTCCTGTATGAATGCGTTTATGTCGAGTTAAGTCACCACTTCCATAAAAACATTTACCACATATATCGCAGTGATATGGTCTTTCTGATGTATGAATGTATTTGTGCCTTGTTAAGTAATAAGATGCAGAGAATGATTTACCACAGACATCGCATTCATATGGTTTCTCGCCAGTATGACTAGATGTGTGAACTGTCAATGCAGTCTTCGACAAGAATGTTTTACCACAGATGTTACAGTGGTATGGTTTGTCTTCTGTGTGATACCGTTTATGTCTAGTTAGGTGTATTTTTTGAGAGAATACTTTACCACAGTTATCACAGCGATATGAATTCTGTTCAGTATGAATACGTTTGTGAATGGTTAGGCTGTATTTTTTAGGGAACGATTTACCACAGATGTCACAGCAACATGTTTTCCCTTTCTCTGTACGTGTGTCATCAGCCAGTTTCTCATACGACTCATTATCCATATTTTTTCTTTGCCGCACTGTTATTTGTATATTCTTATTTTGTTTTTGCAATATGAGACATCAACTGAGATGTTTGTCAACATACGATGATGCCGGAAACTTGTTTGTAAATATTTAATTTGAATGCGAATTTCACTTGTCCATTATTCGAGATAGTAATGCAGATGAAGTTTGCCGATTTTCTCTATACAGAGAAAATATTGGATCTAGTCGGTTTGGCTGCCAGATCAGAAATATTTCAATCCAATTCTACTGTAAATGACTAAAAACTTTGTTGTGTAAAGTTTAAAAAAAAAAATGTTTTCAATGATGAACAGTATTCTTTATGCATGTGTCATTTGGTATATCTGAAATAAAACAGAAACAGTATTAAATATCGGAGATACTTGAAAGTAGATTATTTTATCTGTCATTGCTTCCCAGCTGTTTTGATGGCGTGTTCGGTAAAATCCGTAAAAAGATTTCAACGTATTTACTTTTTGTTCTGATAATACCACACGCTTTGATGTTCAAGAACGACTTTCATTCTCTTGACAAATTGCTGACATGAAAGAGGAACGAACTCCAGATGCTGTGTGCGTATATGTATAAAGGCACAGCCTTGTCATACAATGTGTCACGCTGATTCTGTTTGAGAATTACATTAAGGGTATACGTGTTTTTGGAATACTCGGCCACTTACACGTTAATTTTATTGTGAAGGTAATTTATTTGATTGAACCACTGAATGTTCATCGTCAAAACCGATGGAAAACCCATCATGTGTGTATGTATGAAAGGTTCAAGAAACAAGACAAAAAATTACAAAAATCTAATCTAAAAAATAACAAAGTATAACAATAGTAAAAAAAAAGTACAGGTGTGCACGACTGTATATGTGTGTGTCGGTGACGGTAGCTGTCAAGATAATGAAAGTTGGTCTTGAACATCAGAGCGTGTGTAATATAAAAGAATGCCCAGATATGAAGATCTCTCAACACAAGTAAAGCAGTGGATAGAAATTAGCATTGTTTTTGTGAGAAAGATGTTGCTTGATGAAAACTTGTTGCTATCATTGTACGAATAAGGACAAATTGGCAGAGCGAGAGAGAAAATGCTTACAAATACACTTTCACATTTCTCATTACATATGTTGAACTAGAGAAAAGTAGGCTGTAACACTTTCTTCTCTGTAGTCATCTATTGTTATTCATAACCGTAGCTCTGTTTTGATTGTGTAGACGTGTGATCAAAGCCAGGTTGTTTTCATGGAAGTCACGAATATTATTACGGCAGATCAGTTGAAAGGAAAAGGATTGAATGAAGAAATATCAATACATATACCTCGTTTAAATCGCACGTAATATCAGGAAGCTCATGATGTGTTGATGAATGGCAAAGATTTGCATATATAGTCATATTATAATGTAATATGGTACTCTGCCATGGAATCCTTGTTTGACGTTATGTGAAATGTTTTCAAATCCTTGCGTTTTGAATGAAGGTTTAATTTACATTTTTTTTTTAATTACATGGCAGTGTCTTGCATATCCGGTTGAGCATGCGCTTGACTTGATTACACACGAACTGTAAGTTGTGTACAGCAAAGGCGCCGTTTTAAACGTAAACACGCATATTTTCGCATAGACGAATGTATAAAAAATACATACGTGAGTACGCTCCCACCCAGCCGACTGTTTCCTCATGGTAGCGGTATGTGCTAGAAACAACAGCACATACTATATACCTTGAATCACACCCCTTTTCGCCTGAAATATTTACAAATTTTTTTCTCTTTTTTTTTTAAATACAAATTTTATAACATGTCTGTATATAATATATATATAGTACAAAAAAGACAAAGAATAAAGCAAAAAAAAAAAGCGAAAGAAAAATATCGATGCAGCTCTAATTGATTGCACACCACAAGGTTCAACGGAACCTACTGAAGCAAGCCAGCATGCTCACGGCTTTACCAAGGGCAATGGCGAGACTAAGGCGTTGGGAAAACCAAGCCCCGTCACAGGCACCACCTGACGCCTTGGTGAGGCGAGCTGCCAACGATGATAAGAACTCCGCCGTTAGTGGCCCAGTCCCTTCAAAAGTTTCAAACGTCACAGGTTGGAAGAGATAGTTCACTGCCAGGTGCTGATAAATAAGGGTTGTGTTCCATTTGGCTACAAAATCAGCGATCCTCCCATTTACCACAACATGCAGGATGTGGGTGGGGGCAAAACAGTCACAGACTGTGGCGTCCCAGATGAGGCATCTACCCAGGGACAGAGGGTAAGACCACCAGGTCTCTTCCCATCACTGATATCAGAAAACAATGCCACTGGTTATGGTGAAAATGTACCAGCCAAATGCATACCAGAATCTTCTGTATTAAATGCATACAGCTTGTTTGAACCTATTGCTCCAGGATAAATGTGAACAAAATAATATCAACGCAGCTGAGTAGGAATTTGAGGAGGAGGTAAACAATTCTTGACTGACAAAACTTGTGATGTGAAAGGTGCACCAGCTTAAGAATAAATCGATCACAGTTTGGTTAGATTACAGAAACACAGTTCATTATTTTATCTTGCCTGTGGATGCTAGAATCCCTTTGAATTACTGAGGAACAATACTGGATCACCATTCTGAAAATAAATATATCTATTGTATTGCCATATTTGTTCTAGATTATCATCAATAACAACATATCAACAAATATGTTCCTTTATTAATAAAAAAATAGAAACTAAAATACAAATATGAGAACACAGGTTTTATTTCAGCTACAATTTATTAAGAAAGTCACAAAGAATTTTAAGGTCAGGATAAAGATTCTGACCTCCAAACTGAGAAAATGTAGTGGTATCTTATACAATAGACATGTTCTCAGGGCAGCATGGGAAATGAATAAAAGGACAGGAGACATCTAATCACAGACTATACTCGACTCTGTGCATTTACAATCAGTTCAACATCAATTACATTGACACATGCAATTAGCATTTAACTTAATGATGGTTAAGAACTGATGAAATAACTCAAATCTTACCAACAATGAAATCATTCCTTTGATAAGATTCTTCATACATAAACTTTAAACTAGAATATATAAAGTACATGAATGAATGTATAATGATATAACTATATCCTAGTATAGAATGATAAAATGTTTTCTATGGTTTGTGTATTTCATCATAATATAACAACTGTTATGATGTCTCTGATTTATAACAGTATTTATTAATTTGTCTTTTTCTTCTCCATTCTGGAGAGAGTTTCATGGGATATATGAAACAATGCATTTATTAACATATTGCAATGGTAAAATCACACCAATGTAAATATAGTGTTTATTATAGATTAAAGAGGTGTTACTCATATATTTGCTCTGTGTGTCAATACATCTATGAGTAACACTTTTCATAGAATGATTGTGCTGATAGGTTTATTGTTCTGTATGAATACATGCATGTGTATTTAACTGACTACCTCTAGAGAATGATTTACCACAGATATCACAGTGATATGGCTTCTCCCCTGTATGAATACGTTTATGTATAGTTAACGCATTTCCATGAGAGAAAGGTTTACCACAGATACTGCAGTTATATGGTTTCTCCCCAGTGTGAGTCCGTTTGTGTACAGTTAAGGCATTTCTATGAGAGAATGATTTACCACAAATATCACAGTGATATGGCTTCTCTCCTGTATGAATATACTTATGCCGGGTTAGATTTCCTGGATCAGATAATGCTTTACCGCAAATATCACAGTGATATGGCTTCTCTCCCGTATGAATACGTTTGTGAGTAGTTAAGTCACTGCTTACAGAGAATGATTTACCACAGATATCACAGAGATATGGCTTTTCTCCGGTATGAATACGCTTGTGAATAGTTAAGTGTGTGCTTCTTGAAAATGACTTACTACACACATCACAGTGATATGGCTTCTCTCCTGTATGAATGCGTTTATGAGTAGTCAAGTCACCTCTTCGAGAGAATGATTTACCACAGATTTCACAATGATATGGCTTCTCTCCTGTATGAATTCGTTCGTGTATAGTTAAGGCATCTCTATGAGAGAATGATTTGGCACAGATATCACAGTGATATGGCTTCTCTCCTGTGTGAATTCGTTTGTGTATGGTTAAGGCATTTCCATGAGAGAATGCTTTACCACAGAAGTCACAGTGATATGGTTTCTCTCCTGTATGAATGCGTATGTGAGTAGTTAAGTCACTACTCCCAGAGAATGATTTACCACAGATATCACAGTGATACGGCTTCTCACCAGTGTGAATTCGTTTGTGTTTAGTTAAGACACTTCCTTCAGAAAATGACTTACCACAGATATCACAATGATACGGTCTCTCACCTGTATGAATGCGTTTATGTGTAGTTAGGTTTCTTTTTTGAGAGAATGATTTTCTACATATGTCACAGTCATATGATATTTTTTCTCGCTCTTTCAGTGTTCCATCAAGAAAATCAGTCGTTTCAGGCTCTCTCTCACATAACTCTAATTCCATAATTATTCTTCTCTCAGCGCTTCTTTGTTTTTATTAGCTTATTGCCAACAAATATTCCTACTGTAGCATCTTCATTTGCTGTGATTTCCTAAAGCGAAGTATTTTGTAAATTTGTGCAATTTTAATTTAAAAACGAAATAATCCTGCACATATTCAAGGCAGTGAAGAACTGGAAATATTTCTCATTAGTTCCTCCACTGGTTCATATAAACAGAATCATATCTGCTCTGTACAGCATCCTCCATTTGTCTTTAAAAGATCCACTTGAAGCATAAGAAATCTTCTTAAGCCAATGACATCCAATATTCTGAAATAGAGAAATGATATTAGCTATATAGAATACTCCGAAATAGCAATTCATTGGAAATTTTACTACATTTCTATTTTGATAAAATGATAAATTGAGGTATAAGTGTGGCTTTGTGGCTAAGATGTTTGCCTGCTAACTCCAGTATTTCAGGTTCAGTCCCAATGTATTGTACCTTAGGCAAGTGCTTCTGCTGTAGCCACAGGCTATTTAAACCTTGAGAATGGATTTGGTTGATGGAAACTGAAAGAAGCCCATTCTGCATGCTTATAAGTATGTGTTTACGCATGTGCGAGATTGTATATTTTTTTGTGTCCTGTAACTGATGTAAATGTGTGCCAATATTGTACAAGAGCATGTCTGCCCATGGGGAAATATTACCTCGCTGGGAAACAGGTAAAAGTTGGTAGTGGACTGAAAGTAAATACCATCGTTTGTATGAACGATGAGGCCATTGAGCACTGTAGAAGTGAAGGGAATCACGAAGTCACACACACATATATATATATATACATATATATATATACATACAGGGCGGTGAGCTGGCAGAAACGTTAGCGCGACGGTCGAAAGGCTTAGCGATATTTCGTCTGCCGTTACGTTCAGAGTTCGAATTCCGTCGAGGTCGACTTTACCTTTCATCCTTTCGGGGTCGATAAATTAAGTACCAGTTAGGCACTGGGGTCGATGTAATCGACTTAATCCCTTTGTCTGCCCTTGTTTGTCCCCTCTATGTTTAGCCCCTTGTGGCCAATAAAGAAATATATATATATACATACATACACACACACACACAAAGCTTCTATCGGTTTCCATCGCCCTAGAGCTACAGTAGCAAAAACCTATCCAAGGAACCATAGAGTGGGACTGAAACTGAAACGATGTCAGAAATTGAACACGGCCTTGCTTGCACAATCTCATAAATACATATAATACACACGTACATATATTATTACACTTTACCATTTTCTCTTGACGTAAAGTAATAACAGATAACAAGTCTAGATGTGACTTCAGATATGATGTCTTCTGAGACTACACATTCAATATTACCTAGGTGCACAATTATATTGGGTTGGTGCATAAATTTTATTTAACAAAAACATCTTTAAATGACGGTCTGACCGTCAGCCAAGCAAAATGGGAAACAGTAATTGAAGTAGATGATGAATATGCTCCGGAATAATCATTTAAAGATGTTTTTGTTGAAAAAAAGCCGCAATAATTATGCACCAACCCAATACCATCTCAAGAATCAAATGTAGCAAACAAAAGACAATTTCAAAAGAAATTATATATTTCGTAGTTGTCTATGAACTATCTTTAAATTTTCAGAATAACGTGGAATTTTCCATGGGTACTGCTAGTGTAAGCGTTAAGGTAGATATATGTATACATTGCATACCCCTACTCCGGAGAACTAGTTATCCTATTCTTTTAGCTATATTATACTTTATTACTTTACAAAGAGAATTCATCTTACGCTTCTCGAACTTTTTGCAGGAAAAAAAAGGGTAAAAAAAAAAGATACAATTGCTTTTATGCTCTTCTTTAACCCCGCTAGGTTTGGTTGAGCAGATGATCTGTGATCCAGTTTAGGTTGCTTACAGGGATGTTGTTACAAATTTTATGAGAGATTAAACAAAAGAAAACTTATAACGATCAAACTGTAAAAAAGAAATTGAGGAAAATTATAAACAAAAATACCTTGTATAAATGTCAGGTATTCGCAAGTTAGTAATGGTGGCGATATGTGTTACTGAACAGAGCAGTACAATGTAGATATCATATAACTTCAGATACATATGACTATTTTTCCATTATTTTATGTTTGAAAATAAATAAAATAATTCTTTGGATAGACTTGATACTAGTTAATGATATTTTACGACATTCCTCACCCTAGACGGGCGGTGCAAAGTCAATATCCGGTTGAACATGCGCAATCCGAATTGTCATTTTAGCGAAGGAAATTGCAAGTGCGGACACTGCATTAAGCATGTGTACATATTTCAATGTATTTATAACCTGACTTGTTCTCTATATGTTCAATGCTGTTAGGTCTTTGTAGATGATCATCGTCTTTTAACGACATAGTATAGAAGGAAGCATATCAGGGTAACTCCGTTCGTAGGAGAGGATGAAACATTGTAACTGAATAAATCGAGAAGTTAAGAGAAGTTAGAAGTACTTAAGAAGACAAGAGAAGCTGAAAAATATTGAAAAAAAAAAAAAAGTGTGAAATTTTAAAAGACCATCGCAAACTTCAAAAGACCATCGACGAAACACTGTATAAAATGTCAAATTCTGGAAGAATTTCGTAAAATTTTGAAAGCTTCAAAGTCATGAAATTATAGTTTAAAGATTGATGAGTAGGTAGGTAGGTAGATAGATAGGACCTACAAGTGACATGTAATTTGTGGATAGCCTTGTTCCTAGTTGTTACGTTCAGTTCACATTCGTGAGCGTTTTCAGATCAAAGACCTTCAGACGTTCATTTTGCTATATGAGGTGTTTATTACCAGCGATGGTTAAGGCCCTGGAAGCAGCTAAGCCTAGGGCTCTCTTTTTAATGAAATATGCCTCCTTTATTCTGAGGTTGACTGCATCTGTCGCTTTAGCCAGAATACGGGTGGAGAAACCTCCACCCTAATGTTGGAATACAGCGCTAGGTCATGTGGAGGTGTTCCTTTAATATGAAACTGTCTTTTTATCCTATGTATGTTTCGCCGCAAGAACACCATTTTGTATATCACGCGAGATTGAAAACAACCGGCCGTTGTTTGTTGGCTGCCTTTCTTTTATTGGGCATTGGTTCAAACAGCATGTGTCCAGTATGTTGTTTGTGTGAGAGAGATAGTGTCAAAGGGTGTGACCTCGTCTCTTGATTCTGAAGGGGAGACCAGATATTGGTTCTCATTGGGAAACAGCGTGCAGCGAAATTCAGCCTAACCAAATATAAAAATCCACAACCTATCTACATAGGTTACACAGGTGGCCCTGATGTCTGATGTAGAACTACAAGTTAATACGGTAACCCTGATGCCTATCATTGAATTAGTGTCCAGCAAACTAACCTGACAGAAAAAGGCCATCAAACCAGCTTCCAAAATGTCAAAACAAGCTACAACGACTTAAATATGGCAAAGAAACGAACAACCTAACACTCATAAGTAAATGAAACGATTTATTTATGCATAAACTTTACACTATTTACAATGGTTACTTGCTGGAGACTGTGGCGCTGTTTGCCTGCAGAGAGACAGGAATATCTGTTGTGTTTTGGTTTACAATTAAACAGCTATTTGTTCATGGTAGCAAACGATTCATTTTAAGCCAGTGTAGAGCTGTGACAAAGAAACTTGTCTTTTCCTGGGCCGCTAATGCTTTTCTCTGTCTTGTGTTTCTATATTTATAGCCATTTTAAAATGAACTGTTATGCTTGGGCAGTTTCACCTATAAAATCATCATCATCGTTTAATGTCCGCTTTCCATGCTAGCATGGGTTGGACGAATGACTGAGGGCTGGCGAACCAGATGGCTGCACCAGGCTTCAATCTTGATCTGGCAGAGTTTCTACAGCTGGATGCTCTTCCTAAGGCCAACCACTCCGAGAGTGTAGTGGGTGCTTTTACGTGCCACCGGCATGGGGGCGGTACTGGCAACGACCTCACTCGAATCTTTTACACATGCCACCGGTACAGGTGCCAGTAAGCCAATGCTGGTAACGATCACACTCAAATGGTGTCTTGTAAGTGCCACCGGCACGGTGTCCAGCAGATATTTAATACTGTAACGGTGCTTAAAAGAGCCAAATCTGTGATGAATTTGTTCTGGCTTTTTAAAAGTTGGCATCAACCCACTTTACCTAATATTGATGATAATGATCCTCACACACATTTGTTTTTATAATGATCCTCACACACATTTGTTTTTATAAAACCATATTTATATTAAATTGAAGGATTACTAAATACTCTTTGTAAAGTTTATATTTATTATTCTTTAACAAGAATAGTATTGACAGCGACTTTGAAGTTTTGGCCTGCTAAGCTATCATTGAACTGGCTTTATATAGTTTCTGTTAAGTTAAAATTTTCAGGGGTAGGTGAAGCTATGTGGAATGATAATTAAGTTGTAAAGTAGGTTGTGATGGGGAAATATTCTGAAAGATTTTTATTGAATAAATTTAAGGTTGTATTATTATTTAGAATGCGTGTAGAACTTTGTAATCAAAATTCAGTCCATCATTTAAACCTTAGTAATCAGGTAAGGTTTTAGGTGGAAAGGTAAGTTGGTCTGTAGGTTTCTTTACTTGTTGCTGGCTCTCACTTGGCTACCATCAACTAACTGGCTATATCACATGTTCATACTATAACCATCATTGTTATTATTTAATGTATCAAGTTATTTTATTTTTTTATCTCTCATTCACTGTTTGATAACCTCTTTACCTAGTATTTAATACCAATTTCTGTCAACAAATTATAATTTCAAAGCACACAATTAATGTAAAGCTTAAGAAATACATTTTTTTGTGAACTCTATTATTTATGGTTGTCCAATCCAAACTGTGCCAGTGTACTGGGAGAAGGGTGCATTGATGGATGGCCCACAAAATATAATACCATGTATTTATATTTATACATGCAAATTAGCATTGAATCATTAAATAAATATGACAAAAATATAAATTTTACTGACAACAGAACCAGTCTTTTATTGGGATACACAGATAATTAAAATTTAAACTAGAATATTTACTAGATACATGAATAAAAATGCATAAGATTGAAATTATATACAAGATACAATGATATTGTATCATGTATTATTTCTTTTGCACAGATGTTGTATAGAATATATATGAAGAAGCTGAAACAGTACTTTCATGAGCAATATTAGCGTTAAGATCTGTCACCAATGTAGATATTTGCTGTGATTGTACAAAACATAGTGTTAAGAGGTTTTTATTGAAGTATTGTTATCTGAGATGTTGAAGGCTTTGTCAAATGGATTCTCTGTGTGAATATATTTCTGTGTATATATTAACACAGAGTCACTTCTGAAGTTGAAAGCATTTACTCTTTTGCAAAAATATGCACATATGTAGTTATGTGATATTTATCACTAATATCAACAACATAGTTTTTCTTCTGTATGAATACACTTGTGCCTAGCTAAGCTACCTGTGTGGGAGAATGATTTATTACAGATGTCACAGTGGTATGGTTTCTCACCTGTATGAATGCGTTTGTGTCTAGTTGCATTACTACTTTTAGAAAAAGTTTTACCACAGATATCACAGTGATATGGCTTCTCACCAGTATGAATACGTTTGTGTTTAGTTAAGTGACTTCTTTCAGAGAAAAATTTATCACAGACATCACAGGGAAATGGCTTCTCTCCTGTATGAATACGTTTGTGTTTTGCTAAGTTACCTGGGTCAGATAATGATTTACCACAGATGTCACAGTGATATGGTTTCTCTCCTGTATGAATGTGTCTGTGGACAGTTAATTCCCCACTTGCAACAAATGTTTTACCACAGATATCACAGAGGTATGGCTTTTCTCCTGTATGAATGCGTTTATGTATAGTTAATTGACTATTTGCAGAGAACGATTTACCACAGATATCACAGTGATATGGCTTCTCTCCTGTATGGATGCGTTTGTGACTGGTTAAGTGACTACTTCCAGTGAATGACTTACCACAGATATCACAATGGTATGGCTTTTCTCCAGTATGAATGCGCGTGTGGGTAGTTAATTCACTACTTCCAGAGAAAGATTTACCACAAATATCACAGTGATATGGTTTCTCTCCAGTATGAATGCGTTTGTGGATAGTTAAGGCATTTCTATGAGAGAATGATTTCCTACAGATATCACATTGGTATGGTTTCTCTCCTGTATGGGTACGTATGTGAGTAGTCAAGTCACTACTTCGATAGAATGATTTGCTACAAATATCACAGTGATGTGGTTTCTCTCCAGTATGAATACGTTTGTGTTTACTTAAGACACTTTCTTCAAAGAAGGACGTACTACAAATATCACAATTATATGGTCTCTCTCCTCTATGAAAGCATTTGTGAGCAATAAGGTTACCATTTTGAGAGAATGATTTACCACACATATCACAGTGATATGATGTTTTTCCCCTGTCTTTCAGCATTTCCTCACAAAAATCCATAGTTTCCGATTCTGTTTTACATTTAACCTGGCTGTTTTGTAAGTCATTTTCCATAGTTATATTCAAACTTCAAGTTATATTTCAAACAACTGTGATCTTCCTCGATACATCACTATATCACAAATTCCAAATATGTGTCAAATTCTTGAGGATGCCAAATTACCTTGTCACATTCTAAACAGCAAAAGTTGTGAAACTTTAACAATTTCAGTTCAAAGGAAAGGTTCAATAGGAATTCAACAATGGATTTATACAGAGAGGATTGTAAGTCATGTGTAATGTCTTCATTTAGTTTTTAATTGATAAATTTTGATGATGTATCTTGTGTGTAAATTCTTTTATACCAATGTGTTCTGAAATAATAGAGAAAGAGTGTAAGATAGGGATTACTTAAAAGCAGAGAATCAACAGTTGAAAATTTTTCTACAGTGAGCAGAAGGTAATTAAGTTGGTTATGGAGGCAGTAGAAGTTGCTTCAAGGGTTAGAAATGTGAGTCCTGGTGGGTAGTCAGTGACTGGAAACAAGATAAGGCTCGGTGAACCATAGCTGGGTCACCTTATAAAATGTTGGTATATCACTGTCGTCACTTCCGGTTTCTATCGCAATTTACTTTCATTTTTTACGGACAACTTACTTTCACTATTTTACGATAACGAACGGTATTTTAAACAAATACAGACGTGAAATCTGACCTGAACAATTCAAATTTTACTTCTTAATTTAAAATTATATCATACAACCCTGTTTGAAATGAGCATATTTACAGACTACAACTTTAGATTGTGTAACATTACACGTGTTAACTTATAGTAGGGGTCCCTAAACCTTTTACGCCATCGACCCCTTCAAGGAATCCTCGACTCTTCATCGACCCTCCCCCCAGGCATGTACAAGAAAATAAATAATAAAGTTGATGCGCTGTTATGCATTTATTGACCCCCTGAATAGTCCCACGGATCCCCAGGGGTCGATATCGAACACTTTAGAGATATCGGAACTATAAAATAGTGGATTTTAACACTCGTCTGACTCCAGAGAGGTCACTGATCGTCGTATAGTCTCCGGTAAAATGTGACTAAACTCACGTTTAAAGGGGTGCAACGAATTTGATGACATCAAACAAAATGAAACATTATATCAATAAAAGATGGAAAAAAAAAAGAGGAAATCAAGAGGACAACATGAACAAAAGATACCAAGTATGAATTATAGCAAATTTTTTGAGGAAATCGGCGACAGTGGGCATGTGTGTTAACCTGAATACAGAATTAGTACAACACGAATATTACAATATAGTAGGTATATGTAAATATTACAGTAAATAAATAGGATTACTTTACCATGAGTTTATGTTTCAGCTAACAAAAATATTCTTTGCATGGTTGAGATTGGAATAAAAATATTGTTTAGCTGTCAATCTGTACAGTGATGTTTTCGGTCAATATCCGGTTGAACATGCGCACGCATGGCGAACTTCTTTGCCAGTTAAAAATAATAATAATAAACATTGTGTACAGTGCTCAGGTGCACTACAACTCATCGAAAGTGTATATATAATCAGGTGTAGTTTCGACGGATTTTGGAAAGCATGAGGGCCTTAAAGGATGCAGTGTCATGGCAGTCAACAACTGACGCAGGCAGTTTATTCCATGCTTCAGCAACTCTTGAGTGTGAAGAAATGTTTCCGAAAGTCATGGGAGCTGTGTTGTTTTCTGACTTTGTAGGCATGTCCATGTGTGTTAGACACAGGACTTGTCTATGTCGAAAAACCATTTTTCCATTACGTTATCATCGACGTGGGCGAGCGCGCGTGTCTATCTATCTATCTATGTTTGTGTGTGTGTGTGTTTCTATTTAGCATGCAGTTTAGTGTTGTAAAAAGGTGAAAGTAAACTTTGACGCCCGTGTCATACCACAATTTCGTAAACACAGGCACCCAGTTGTGTGATAATATTGTAGTGATAGTATAGGCATTTCAGAAGTAGCAGTTGAGGTACGCCGCTGTAATGTGTTATACCCAAAAGCACCTGAGAAAATCCTCAGGGACGCGTTTGTTATCTGATGGGTGGGTTTCCCGAGTAAGTTCATATATAGTTGTAAAGTTCTGAAACATTCCTCAATTTTTGTTCCTCCAATGATGAGAGAATCCATACGTAAACAGTAAGAAGGGCGGCGAATGCTCCACAAAAAAAAAAAAAAATGAGGTGGCAGTGCTGAACAGGAGGTGCTTTATGTGCATTGTACCTGAATGGTCTATGAGGCAAATTAGGTTCGGTGACTGTGGAAAAGCTATATGTATTTTTAACGCATAGTTTTATATCATCATCTTCATCATTTAACATCCGTTTTCCAAGCTGTTATGGGTGGGACGGTTTGGCAGGGGCTGACTAATTGAAGGGCTGTTCAGGCTCCCTGTGTGTTTTGACATGGTTTCTACGGCTGGATGCCCTTCCTAACGCCAGCCATGTTACAGATTAGGAAAGCTTAGCTGGAGAGGGTTGCAGTGGGTGGGACTGTATACAAGGACAACCACACTTCTACTTAGCTTGACATGTCTTTTCAAGCACAACAAACTGCCAGGAATCTTGGTCCCCTGTCACCCCTTCTGTGAGTCCCAATGTCTGTAGATCCTTTCTCACCACTTTGTTCCATGTCTCCCTCGGTCTACCCCTTCCACATGTTTCCTCTACAATTAGATATAGCACCTCTTGATGCAACTGTCTTCATTCATATGCATTACATGGTCATACCAGTGCAGTCTTCTCTCTTACACACTACATCTGATGTCTTGTGTGCCCAGTTTTTCTCTCAAATCATTTACACTCTGTCATATATGCAGTGACATTACCCACCCAGGAAGCTCTCTTGAGGTAGTAAATAGTTTCTGCTATTTAGTTGACCAAATTAGAAAAAGGTGGTGGATGCTCTGAAAGTATTGTTTCTAGAATAAGAATACGATGTAGGAAGTTCAGAGAACTACTGCCTGTCTTGGCAGTAAAAGGACTCTCTCTCAGAGTGAAAGGTAGGTTGGTAGATGATATGATGCTCGTGTCAGAACGGCTATGTTACATGGGAGTGAGACATGGGTTCTAACTGAAGAGAACATGCATAGACTGGAGAGGAATGTAGGTAGTATGCTCAGTTGGATTTGCAACATCAGTGTGCATCACCAACAATGCACAGCTGTGTTGAGATAAAAGTTAGGCATAAGAGATTAGGGATTAAATGTGGTATGCAGGAGAGGAGAATGTGTTGGTTTGGACATGTGATGTATGTGTGAAGACAGCTGTATACAGAAATGCCTGTCACTGAAAGTGGATAGGACCTTTGGAAGAAGGAGACCCAGGAAAAAAAAAAGGGATGAAGTGGTGAAGACTGATCTTAGGATGTTGGGGCTCAGAGAGAAATTGACAATACGAGATGTTTAGCGATATGAGGTTCTAGAGAGGACCTGTACATCAAACTGAGTGCTACAAGAGTTGTCTCCTACCCACACACATTCACCCATTCTACCCTAAGAAACTGGAAACTCCCCTTCTAAACTGCATCTTTCTCTTCCTCACATTTGCTCTTCATAAACTGATTGTTTTCCAATCCTCTTTCTTGTGCTCAATACCCTACTCACTGCTCCCCCACCCCTAACACTCATACCCTATTTTTCTACCCAGGTTCTATGCTCAAATCCTTATTTGTGAGCATACCCTAGAACTACACCATCTCTCTTCTGCTCTCTCTCTTATACTTTTGCTGTTTTGTACTCTCTCTCTTTCTGTTGGTCACACTTTCTCTCCTCTTGTTTTTCCTCTGACTAGGTAACCAAGTATCTCCACACTTGTTTCTGGCCTCTTTCTTGTACCTCTCTGTCTCACTATCTCTTTCATTGGATAACCATGTACCTCCTCTATGGCACGACACCTATTATATATATATATATATATATATATATATATATATATATATATATACACACATACACACACATACTTATATCGTATTATAAATATTTTATTTTATAGGTAGCGCATTTACTTTTACCATCCTTTTACAGCAGTATTTATAAGAAGACATATCTCAGCTATTTACCTCACATCAAATGAAACAGTTGCATTTCTTCTGTACTATCTCACACAACATGGTGAAAGATAATAGAAATGCTGTTAGTAGGAGAGATTAGGAAAGTAGTGGAAGAGAAAGCAATTAAAAATGTAAATAAAATAAAACAAGATAAAAAAGTGGAATGAGGAACTTTAATTTTTGTGATATAAAAGTTTTGAAAGGTTGTAAAAGTTCTAAAAGTTCATGGATGGCTCTGGCTCTGAGTACAAATGCCTTGTTTTCATAAGTTCTGAATTAAAATCTTCCACCAAACTTTAGTCACAATTAATGTTCCTAAAACTAGCTGAACAATAACTAAGTTATTTTACTAAATTCTTTGTTATATTTTCAGTAACTGAAAGAAACACAGAGCATCTCAAAATATATACAGTAACAAAAGGGTTAATTTATTTTTCAATTCACTTCCTTCCTAATGGTGTTACTCTCTTATCTTACTATACTCTTTCTGTTCTGGAATTATGTTAGATGGAATACAAATTATCTATTTACAACATCACAGCAGTATGTTATCTCAGTAAAGTAGCTACAGTTACGGTTATATAATATATAGTGTTAAAAAGTTATCACACAATTATGTCCTTCCACTGGGAATACTTTTGTGGTGATAGGAAAAGTATCATTTATAGAAGAATTTGACACTGATCGGTTTATACCTGTATAAATGTAGATATTTGTAGTGAAGTGACATTCTTTGAGAAAACGATTTACTAATATCAGTTATAAGGCTTTTCTCTTGTATGAAGATCCTTGTGTCTAGTGAAGCTGCCAGTGTCAGATAGTGATTTGCCACAGATATCACAAAGATAAGGCTTCTCTCCTGTATGAATACGTTTGTGCTTATTTAAGTCACTACTTTGAGAGAATGATTTATCACATATATCACACTGATACGGCTTCTCTCCCGTATGTACACGAATGTGTGTTGTCAAGTAACTACTTCTAGAGAAGGATTTACCACAGATGTCACAATTATATGGTTTCTCTCCTGTATGAACTCGTTTGTGTCTAGTTAAATCACCATTCTGTGTGAATGAATTACCACAAATATCACAGTGATATGGTTTTTCCCCTGTATGAATGCGTTTGTGTCTAGTTAGGAAACTTCCTTCAGAGAAAGATTTACCGCAGATATCACAGTGATATGGTTCCTCTCCTGTATGAATTCGTTTGTGTCTTGTTAACTCACTACTTTGAGAATATGATTTACCACAAATATCGCAGTGATATGGTTTTTCTCCTGTATGAATACGTTTGTGTTTAGTTAAATCCCCATTTCGAGAGAATGATTTACCACATATATCACAACAAAATGGCTTCTCTCCTGTATGAGTCCGTCCATGCCTAGTAAAGTCACTACTTCCAGAAAAGGATTTACCACAGATATCACAGTGATATGGTTTCTCCCTTGAATATTCTTGAGCAGTTGATTTACCTGAGTGTAACAATGATTTACCACAGATATCAGTACAATTCTGCTTGTCTCCAATATGAATGCGTTTGTGTTTAGTCACTTCTGAATTTTGAGAAAATGATTTACCACAGATATTACAGTGAAATGGTTTTTCTCCTGTATGAATACGTTTATGTCGAGTTAACTCACTACTTTCAGAGAATGATTTGCTACATATATCACAACAGTATGGCTTCTCTCCTGTATGAATTCGTGTGTGTTTTGTTAAATCTCCAGTTTGAGAGAATGATTTACCACATATCTCACAGTGATATGGCTTCTCTCCTGTATGAATACGTTTATGCTTGGACAAGTCTCCATTTCGAGAGAAATATTTACCACAGATATCACAGTGATAGGGCCTCTCTCCTGTATGAATGCGTTTGTGTTTAGGTAAGTTAGATTTTCGAGAGAATGATTTACCACAGATATCACAGTGATATGGCTTCTCACCTGTATGAATACGTCTGTGACAAGTTAAGTTACCACTATGGGAAAATGATTTACCACAGATATCACAGTGATATGGTTTCTCTCCTGTATGAATAAGTTTGTGCTTAGCTAAGACATATGGATTTGAGAAGGATTTATTGCAGATGTTACAGTGATATGGTTTCTCCCCTGTATGAATGCTTTTGTGAAAAGTTAAACGATTTCTTTGAGAAAATGATTTATCACAGATGTCACAGTGATATGGTTTGTCTCCAGTATGAATACGTTTGTGAGTACGTAATGCAGTACTATGGGAGAATGATTTTCCACATACGTCACACTGATATACTTTTATTCCTGTATGAATGCGTTTGTGAATAGTTAAGACATTTCTTTGGGAAAATGATTTACCACAGACATCACAGTGATATGGCTTTTCCCCAGTATGTTTTCTTTTGTGAGTAGTTAGGACACTTTTTTGAGAGAATGACCTTTTAAAGATATCACACTT
The DNA here is from genome assembly GCF_006345805.1 of Octopus sinensis. Lineage (NCBI taxonomy): Eukaryota > Metazoa > Mollusca > Cephalopoda > Octopoda > Octopodidae > Octopus > Octopus sinensis. The sequence continues at coordinate 18,969,203 of NC_043017.1, read as the reverse complement.
GTATGATGTTTTTCGTATCTCTTCCACCATCTCATCAGCAAAATTATTTGTTTGTGGCTCAGTTTTAATCGTAATTGGTTCTTCATAGAATTTACTCTCCATAATTATTATTCCTTAAGCACTGCTTTGGTTTATATTTCCATCAACTGTAGATCGTTTTTGAAGTATGGAGATACCACAAACTCTTTGTAAATATTTCCAAGTCTATTCCAGACAATGAAGTAGAATTTTGCTGATAATCTCAGTTCACAAGAAATATTTCACACCAATTCAAACATAGATTTATACACGCAAGTTGTATCTGGTGAGCCCAATATCTTCCTCCAGTCTTTAAAAGTTGATAAATATTGTCCATGCATCGAATATTTCTGAAATAATAGAGAAAGTTTAAGTAAAAGGGGGTATTTAAAAGTAGGCACAGCATTGGAAAATTTACTACATTTCTATATTGATAAACTGGAGATATAAACATTTATATGGACAATCGAGGTTTACTTCAAATATACATATTTTCAAACTACAGTTACATCCTAAAGCTGTGTAATATGTCAGCTTAGAGAAAGTAGTTGTAGATAGACGAAAGTAAAGCCTTATCAAGGCCCGTAACTCTCAAATTATTACACACAAGTATGATGACACCACTAGCAATAATAAACAATTTCACTGAAAATATATCACGACGCAGCAACACCTGATTCTCTTTATATATATATATATATATATATCACACACATGCACATATATATAAGCAACCCAATAGTAGTTCGTAACATTCTTCTGTTGGTATTTTTATAGCCCTAGGTCAGTACTGACTGAGCAGACTTGTGACCAAAGATTGTTTTTAGGGGTGTCACGAATTTTATGACTAAACATTAACCAAAGAAAGAATACAATGAAAAGAAGAAACAAAACACCGATAATATCAAGAAATCAGCAACAAAAAATACCCAATATAAATCCTTTCAAGAAGGCTTGAAACTTTGGGGAGGGAGCTAGTCGATTACTGGACTTGTACTTAATTTATCGACCCCGCAAGGATGAAAGGCGGGGTCTGCCTCGGCTGAATTACCTAGTACACCTCGTATAAATAACAGCCAATATCAGGAAGACAGTGATAGTGGACAAATGTATTACTGAAGCGATAATTAGTATTTATATATATATTTATTTTTTATAATGTTATATACATACATATATAACATTATAAAAATATATATATAACATGATGTATAAATATGATTACCTTTCTATCAGCATCTATCTCACGCGAAATAATTTCTTTACAAATATGTAATTTAATTATGCGTATAATTACAGTAATCTTCGTCTTAAAGTGTCTGTAGTCAATATCCGGTTGGACATGCGCATATTGACTTCGGACACGCAACAAGCACCACAGTAACAAAAACAATATTCTGTCAATGACATCGACATTCATCACATACTTGTAGACTGTCTGTCTCTTTCTCCCAGACAGAATTAGGAAGAAAAATAGGCAATTCTCGCTTTTGGTCTCAGACTTGCGATGATTGTCTGTTAATTTTTGTAAAATGTTTTATTTATTTAATTTTGTTTTCATGACGTGTAGAAGGCGACATTAGCTTTGAAGTCGGACAGAAGTGAAACAGACACTGTTGATGACTTGAACAGTGAAACACATTCGCACAATGTGTTTTATATGTATTTATGTATGTAGGTGTTCGTGCGTGCGCATGAGCGGGTTCAGCTCTATGTATTTGTATTCACTCAAACACTGCTCCACAATGAATATATGTATGTATGTACGTGTGTATGAAAGATAATGGTTGTACGTGTGTGTGTGGGTGTGTATGTTTCTGTTCTGCTTTCAATTATTTAAATTCTTCCTCTGAATCAGAAACTGATTTCCAACAAAGATACAAAGCAGGGTCGTTGGAAAGTACATAATAAAAACAATGTTGCATTTTAAACTTGAGAAAAGCCATGCAAATTTATAATGTGCAAGTTATGTATGTGTGTGTGTATGCATGCATGTATGTGTTTTGTGCATCTCTGTGTATGTGGCTAGGGTTCGTTCTTAGCTACTTAAATCTATGGAAAATCCGGAAACTTTGTTGTGTGTGTAAAATCCAGGTTAGCATGCACTTCTCTGTTTTAGAACAGTTGAAGTAAACTTACGAACCGAAATCGATGTCCAAAAAGCCGTATTAATGATAACAGACGATTTATTATAATGTTTTGTTTGGAATAAAATATCATTGTTTGTGTGGTAGTAATTTTTTCTTTCTTCCACTTCCTCTTCATACACTATGATTATCTCTCACTACATCATTGGTTTCCCCACCCACCACTACCTTCTTGGTTATACTCTGCCATATATATTATGACCTCCACACCTTAGAGGGTATACTCTGGTGCTTGCTAGCATTTATCTTTCTCTTCCTTACTCTGCCACCCTATTTATGCTCTGCCCCAACCCCGTTCCTTGTGAGTATACCCTGGCACTTCACCACCATATCTCTTTGTCTCCCACTCTCTGTTCCCCTTGCTTTTTACTCTGGTTGCATCAGCATGTATCTCCTCTACAGCAGAACACCTGCTTCTACTCTCATTCTTAATCCTTCTTTTGCATTACCCTCTAGCTAGGTAACCATGTATCTCCTCTACAGCAGCATACCTGTTTCTTTGTGGTTAACTCTCTCTCTCTCTCTCTCTGGCTGGGTAACCATGTACCTCCTCTACAGCAAGACACCCGCCTCTGTGTCTCTCTAACCTTTCATCATCTAACACAAGATCACCTCCTCTAATGCATCCTCTTTACTCAAAGATGCCTTGTCTTGCAAGATACTTGGTGACCCTGTCTGTTCTGGTGTCACATAAAAAGCGTCCAGTCCATACTGTAAAGTGGTTGGCATTTGGAAGGGAATCCAGCTGTAAAAACCATGCCAAAACTGACCTCGCCTGTGCTGGTGCCATGTAAAAAGCACTCAACCCACTCTATTGGGTGGTTAATGTTAGGAAGGGCATCCAGCTGTAAAAGCCATGCCAAAACAGACAGAAGTCTGATGCAGTCTTCTGCCTGGCCAGCTCTTCTCAAACCATCCTTCCTATGCCAACATGGAAGGTTAAATGATGATGATGATCATTTAAGCTTAAGCAGCAAGAAGTAATAATTTAGGATTAAATACAGTAAATATTCATAAAGGCAAAAATATTCAAAAATGAACAATATTAAAAATATCATCTCTATGTTCCATAAAAATATAAATTTCATAATAGTTTGAATGTAATGTAAGATAATCTGACCTTTTTCTGGTAAATTTATTTGCAAATATAACAGAGATGCAGCATAAGATAATGTAATTTAATTCATTATTTCTTTGGTAATAATCTTTTCCTTCCTTATCAGGTAAATTAGCATCAATTTTCTGTTATCTTTTTCTTTATTGGTAATCATCATTGCTTTTGTTGCTTTATTACTATTGTTGTTGAATCTAAGGTCACCCTAGTTTAATGAACCTTATGAACAAAGGGATATTACCCATGAACATTCCTTCTTTTCTATATAGTTCAAGGACAACCTTATCAATGTTTTCTTTGTCTTTCAAAATGGTAGGAGGTTAGGCTGAGAAACCACATTTAAAACTTGTTTCCAAAATAATGTGAATGGTGAAAATGTGTGTGTATAGACACAGGGTGTACAAGATATTTGAGGACAGATTTATGTTTATAAAAAAAACAGCTATATAATAACATAACTTTATTTAACAAAAAATACTATGAGGATAAAAATAAACCTTCTTTTTTATAATGTTATTCAATAAAGTCACCTTCAGCTTCAACAACTGCTTCTATATGAGATCTAAATCATCTACATGTTAATAAATAGCATATTATCTCAGACAGTGGTAGTTATCCATGTTTCAATAAAATAATGTTGCAATGGTAATTTATCACAAATGTCAGTTATATTTTGATGTTTATAAATATATTTGTCTCTTTAAGCTCCCTGTTTTAGAGAATGATTTGCCACAAACATCAGTGTTCCTCTTTTGTATGGATATGTCTGTGTTTAGTTAATTTGAGTTTGAAAACTATTTATGTGAGGTATCACATATGACATGTATTACCCACCTTATGAATGCACTTATATTTAGTTTAATGACTTTGATGAGAGAATAATTTACTACAGATGTTAGTGATATGGCTTGTCTCTTGTACGAAAACATGTCTGTATAAATCGGGCATTTCCATGGGAAACAGTTTACCAGTATGAATGTGTTTGTATATGGTCAAGACATTTTTATGATAGTATCTCAAATATCACAGTGATATGGTTTCTGTCACATATGAATGTTTGTGAGTAGTTAAGATAACAATCTGTGAGAATGATTTATCACATACCACTATTATATGGCTTCTTTTCTATGTGAATGGTTCCTGTATAGTTATGTTTGTATTTAGTTGAATGACCTGGGTTTAAATATGATTTATCTCAGACACCACCGAGACAAGGTTTCTCTCTTGTATGAATGTGCTTATGTGTTTTTAAGTTACCTGCTTGAGAGAATGATTTACCACATACATCACACTGATATGGCTTCTCACCTGTATGACTACGGCTGTGCACAGTTAAAGCATTTCTATAAGAGAATGATTTATCACAGATCTCACACTGATGTAGCTGTTCTCCTCTGTGGATATGTTTGTGTTTAGTTAACTGTCTTCTGTCAGAGAAGGGTTTCCCACAGATATTGCAGTTATATGACTTCTCAACTGTATGTACACATTCGTGTCTAGTTAAGACTTCTTGAGAGATTGACTTACTGCAGACATTACAGTGACTTGGCTTCTGTTCTGTATGAATTTGTTTGTGTATTGTTAAGAGACTCCTACAGGAGAATGATTACCACAGATATTACAGTGATATGGCAACCCTCCACTATGAGTCAGTTTGTGCTTTGAGTAGTGACCAGGATCAGAGAATGATTTACTGCAGATATTACAATGATATGGTTTCTCTCCTGTGTGAATGCGTTTGTGAGTAGCTAAGTTACCTGCCTGAGAGAATGATTTACCACAGATATCACACTGATATGGCTTCTCACCAGTATGAATGCGTATGTGTATAATTAAGGCATTTCTATGAGAAAATGATTTACCACAAATATCACAATGATATGGCTTCTCTGTTGTATGAATGAGTTTGTCTGTAGTTAAGTCAGTTGCGACAGAAAAAGATTTACTGTCGTTATTACAGGAATATAGTTTTTCTCTTTTGTGAATGTGTTTGTGAGAAGTAAAGTTATCAGTTTGAGAGAATGATTTATCATATACATTGCACTGATTTGTTGTCTCTCCTGCATGACTACACATGTGTATAGTTAAAGAATTTTTACAAGAGAAGGATTTACCACAGATATCACAGTCATATAGCCTCTCACTTCTATGCATATGTTTGTGTCCAGTTAAGGTGCATTTTTGAGAGAATGATTTATTACAGATGTCACAATAATATAGCTTTTCTCTTCTATGAATCAGTTTGTGTTTAGAGAAGTCACCTGGGTCAGAAAATGACTTACTACATATCTCACAATATGGTTTCTTTCCAGTATGAATGTGTTCGTGAGTAGCTAAGTTACCTGCCTGAGTGAATGATTTACCACAGATAATACATTGATATGGCTTCTCCCCTGTATGAATGCGTATGTGTATAATTAAAGCAGTCCTTTGGTAAAATGACTTACCACAGACATTACAGCGATATGGTTTCTCTCCTGTATGAATGCGTTTGTGAGAAGTGAAGTGAGCTAGATGAGAGAATGATTTACCACAGATATCACAGTGATATAGTTTCCTTTTCTTATGAATGAATTTGTGAGTTGTTAAGTTATTAATCTGAGAAAATGATTTACCACAGGCATCACACTGATATGGCTTCCTTCCAGTATGAATGCGTTTGTGAGAAGTCAAGTTACCAACTTGTGCAAATGATTTTCCACAGATGTCACAACGATGTGGTTTCTCTCCAGTATGACTGCGTGTGTGTATAATCAAGGCTTTTCTACGAGAGAATGATTTACCACAAATGTTACAAGGATAGGGCTTTTCTTCTGTATGAATGTCTCTGTGAGAAATTAAGTGAGCCAGATTAGAGAAAGATTTCCCATAAATATCAGTATAATCCAGTTTCTCTCCTATATGAAATTGTTTGTGAATAGTTAAGTTACTGGTCTGAGAGAATGATTTACCACAGACATCACAATGATATGGCCTTTCCCCTGTATGAATACGTTTGTGTATAGTTAGGGCATTTTTATGAGAAAATGATTTACTACAGATATCACAGTGATGTTTGTGTATGGTTAAAAAAATTCTGTGAGGGGATGATTTACCACTGTATTCAGAGTGATATAACTTGTCTTCTCTATGTATATATTTATGCTTTGTAAACTGACCTGGGTCAGAGAATGATTTACCACAGACATCACAGTGATATGGTTTCTCTCCAGTATGAACATATCTGTGAGTGGTCAAGTTACCAGCCTGAGAGAATGATTTACCACAGATATCACACTGATATGGCTTCTCTCCTGTATGAACACGTTTGTGTATAGTTAAGAGATTTCTTTGTGAGAATGATTTACCACAGATATCACACTGATATATCTTTCCTTCTGTATGAATGATTTTGTGTTTTGCTAAGTAACTTGGTTCAGAGAATGATTTACTGCATATATCACAGTGATATAGTTTCCCTCCTGAATGAATACGTTTGTGAGTAGATAAGTTACCAGCCTGAGAGAATGATTTGCCACAGATATCACAAGGATAAGGTTTCTCTCCAGTATGAGTGCGTTTGTGTATAGTTAGAGCATTACTATGAGAAAAACATTTGCCACAGATATCACAGTGGTATGGCTTCTCTCCTTTATGAATATGTTTGTGTTTAGTTAACTCACAACTTTCAGAAAATGATTCACCACAAATATCACAGTGATATGGTCTCTCTCCTGTACGAATGTTGCAATGTTTATTTAAGATATTTTCCTGCAAGAATGATGTGTCACCAACATCGCACTTATATGGCTTCTCTTGTTTATGAAAATACATGTGTTTAGTCAAGTCTTTATTTCTAGTGAATGATTTCTTACAGATTTCACAAAGATATGGTCTTTCTTCTTTATGAACATATTTATGACTTGCAAAGCTACTTTCTTGAGTGAATGACATTTTACAGATATCACAGTGGTACAATATTTTTCTTGTACCTTTCAAAATTTCATCACAAAAGGTAATTCTTTCAGACTCTGTTAGGCATTGTTCCTTTTACTCACATAATTCATTTTCCCTAATTATTTTCCTTTGAATGACTTTGGTTTTAGATAATATTCCAAACAGTTGTCTCTACTACTATATTTGTGGATATCTGAAGACACTTTAAACTTCCTTGTAAATTTGTCTTGGTTTAATCAGAATGCAAAATCACTTTGAACACATTCTAGACTGCAAGACTGAGAACAGTTCACAAGACTTATTTTATAGCAATTCAACTGTAAACATCTATGAACAGAAATATATCAATCCTATACAAAATCTTGCTTTAGTCTTCAAAAATTGAGAACAATTTAGGGATTTGAAGCAGAAAATTCTTTTGTGCTAGTGCTATCTGGTATTCTGAAATAAGAAAGAAACAATATAAGATATAAGAGATACTTAAAAGTGAGTGATTTAACAGTGGAAATTTTACATGTCTACACTGACAAATTGTAAATGGCTTTTAGCTTAACAGTTGAAGCTTATCTTTTAAATTTGTTTTAATATTACATCATAAATCTGCAAGCAAAGTTTATATATTTACAGACTAAAGCTATTCTTTCAGTGTGGAGGAGACAGAGGTCAGAAATATATAGGAGTGTATATAGTCAATTACAAAAGGGGGCATTGGTGGTAGGGATGGAAAAACTGCAGGCAGGCTTTTCAAATAAGGTGCAAATACTATTTTCTGCTAATTTTTTAGGTGCGGTCATGGTGGTGTGGTTAATAATTTTGCTTCACAACCATGTAGTTTGGGGGAAGCATCTTCTATGATAGCATCAGCTTCTTTCAGTTTCCATCTACAAAATCAGATCCCAAGGCTTTTAATGGTACAATGCTGTTGTGGAAAGTGCTTGCCCTAAGAACTACAGTTCAACTGAGCCCAAAGCTGTGTGATTAGGAAGCAAACTCACCCACATTGCCACACCTGCACAATATCGTATTTCTGTGGTTTTCTGACAGTAAATATGTTTTCGTGACACACACACAAATTGAAAGCTTTTATAATTAATGTACACATAAAGATGGTTTCATAATCAGCACCGTCTTAAGATATGAGCACAGTGGGCCATTTTTCACAGTCTCCATGAATCTTGGGGGCCAAATGCTAATCTATGTAGGCTGTAGTTGTATATGTAGGGGCCTCTGTACATTGCTTCCCCTATGGACCTGTGATGTTGCTAAGATGATACCATTTATTATTTGTGTACACACACCCAAGCATTGTATCTCTGAACTTGTTGCTATGCTCATGAAACTGTCTGTGTCTGACACACATCTATCAAATCTTCCTGCCTACAAGCTTCACCCATCTCTCATTCAGTAATGCCTTGATTACACCCATGTGAAGGTGAAGCTTCTACTCTATTTTCAATCAAGTCTGGTATTTCTGAGTTTGGTTTTGTCCCCACCTCTTCTTTCTGTATAACAATAATCTACTTACAATGTTCAGTCTTATGCAGATGACATAACATTTCATTCCTCTCAAACTTCCCCTAACAATACATCATTCACATACACCCTACACACCTTGCACTGATTTCATAAATTGAAACCTTGATACCATATTTCAGTGGGGCCATACCAACCTTATTTCTTTTAACAGCAAAAAGATTGAAGTACCATTCATAGCAAAACACCACTGCACACACTTGTATTCAACATGAATGGTACTCAACTAGAGCCCATACAGTTGCACCATTTGTTGGGCATCTCTGTCACTGAGGATCTCTCCTGGTGTAAATACATCCATAGCAAAACTTGGATCAAACATTCCAAATACTGGCCCCTTCCCATAATGACCAGAAAAATAAGCACCCAACTACTGCTGACAATTTATAAAGCTTATGTGTGAGCCCTACAATGGAGTACTGCGCCCACATTTGAGCTGCTACTGCTACATAGACATCCTGGAATTCATCAAAATAAAAGCCACTTGACTAATATTGATATTCGAACACTAATAGACATACTGTCTTCTCTCTCTTTTCTATCGCTGCTATAATGATCTTTGTTCCTCGAATCAGTCTGTTCTTATACCTACACCACTCAGCCAACCCTGACCCACTCATCTTTCCACCTCACTTCACTGTTGGTGCTTGCTACCCGTCTGCCCCACTCTAAACATTATATCTAGTATTTTATACCCAGAAAGAATATCGGCCCTCTGGATTCTCCGTGTCATACGTATAGGTGTTGATCTGCAACCGTTTAAACGGAATATTAACATCAAATTCATTGGTTTCGGAGTGGAGGCTGCAATGATCAGGGACTCTTTCTTCCAATTCAGTGCATCCACAGAAAGAGTGTAATAAAGAATCGCACATCTCCGGGAAAATGCGTTAAAAAAATTCGGATTCCCATGTTTTAGATGTTGGAGATAACGTATATGCAAAAAAGAAAAAAAATTATTTCACCCCGCTCTTTATTAAACATTGCTTCTCATAAAATGGTGTATATTTAATTTACATTCAATTATTATTTACGATTATTTAAGGCAAACACAAGCAAAATGCAAATTCTTTTCACTTTAATGTTTTTGTCTATATTTAATTTCGATTTGCACATGTTCGTCAATTCGCTACAATCTCTTTAAAGTAAACAAAATCAAAATTTTTAATTGGGGGTGGGAGAGGGGGTAAAATTAAAATTAATATTCATTTATTTATTTTTTCATATTCGTAATCTCGACATCTGAAACGTCAGAATCCGGAAGAAATATATTTTTTTTTTTAAATTCATTTTTCAAGGAGAGATGCGATTCTGCATTAGTCCCAAAATGGTGTTGTCTCTCACCACACAAAATTGTAACTTTTTGATTTTCGATTTTGAAAATTATTTTAAAATTCTGTGAGAAAAAAAAATGGTTTTGCTAACTACTATTGTCTGCTACTTCAAAAATACAAATAAAATAAAAAATCTCAAGATATGAAAAAAAAAAAAAAAAGGTGGGGTTGGACAAAAGTTTTGGTAAGTTTCTTTAAGAAATGTAATTTAAAATTTCTTTACTATCACAAAATCATAATCTTACATACTGCAAAAATATAAAATCGTTTACACGGTTCTTCGACAAAAACTCTGTTATATATATATATATATGCATGAAAGCAGAAAAAGGTGCTTGAAATAAATAAAATACCTCGTATAATGTGGTTGTGTGTGTTGATGAATAGAAGGTGACTAACAGAAATATATACGTGTGTATATGATGATATGCAAGATAGGTTTAATGTTGCGTGCAAAATTAACTCCAAAACAGACGGAAAAGATTATTCTAAGGTGGCAATCTGATATCAATATCCGGTTGAACATGCGCTTTGGCGATTTGCCAGCAGAAGCATGTCTCTCCTACCTACATACTCATATGCACACACATACGTACACCTAGCTAATATAGCTATTTATTTATCTATCTATCTATTTATGATACAGTGGAAGTCGTTTACTGTAATCGTAGACATTATTATCAGTCGGTTATTGATATCCAAAAATATTCATCCCAAAGTAATCACAAGCAGTTTTTATATACTTTCGGATAAAGTACAGGGAAGACAGTCAGCCGTCACCCACGATCGACTACAGCTTGATAACATGTACCTATTTCTTTATTACCCACAAGGGGCTAAACACAGAGGGGACAAACAAGGACAGACATAGGTATTAAGTCGATTACATCGACCCCAGTGCGTAACTGGTACTTAATTTATCGACCCCGAAAGGATGAAAGGCAAAGTCCACCTCGGTGGAATTTGAACTCACAACGTAACAACAGACGAAATACGGCTACGCATTTCGCCTGGCGTGCTAACGATTCTGCCAGCTCGATAACATGTACCGTGCTTTCACTAATTGTTTTAGGTACTTATGAAGTAACGAGCATTGACACCCCGTCGGCTCTTCATCCTCGACCCAGCGACACGTCTACGATGTGAAAGTTGGAGGGTCAGTGAGAGGTGCATGATAATTTGACTGGCTCTCTTTGAAGTCGAATAGAATGTTACAACGTGAAAAAAAAAAAAAAAAAAAGTAATCGAACACCCGACCTTAGACTCATGAACTAAATACTCTAACCGATAGGCCAAATGTTTCAGTAAGACCCTTCTACCTCCCATTTTCGTTACCTTATGCATTATCAATCAGCGGACATCCCATAATTCAACTTCCGTTGTGTCAGTATACAAAGATTCTAAATCATTTTCAAACTGTGAATGACTTTCAGTACAGACTGTCATTTATTCTGTGATAGCGTTCTGTGAACTCAATTCCATTGAAAAGGTATATTTATCTTTAACCGTTTATCTTAACTCATAACGTCTGCCTACAGTTCTTAGGCACAAACATTATTAGCTTCCAATGGTTGGTGAAAACCAACCACTGGAAGCTAATAACGTATAAAGGCCAAGCTACTTTCCTCCAGTTCAAACGTCTTTACTCAACTATTTTTAGATTTGTGTTAATTTATTTTCATTCAACTGTCTTCGTTCATTTATTTTGTTTGTTTTTACTGAATAACACAGTGTAACTAAAGTTAATGGTCGAATGGAGAGTCGCTTCAGGTCCCTCACTGCCATTAAATAAAGTTGAGGACGTAGGCCTTATTCGCTGCCTTCTTGGTGAGAATTTTATGTGTGTACATTTCTCAAACCCTTTCTTTTAAACTGGTAAGTGTTGCTGTTGTCTGATCAGTCCGTCTTATTATCTCCACCCCCCAGAGAGTGCTATCTGTGAAACCAAGTTAAGTAAAACTCCTGCAACACTCTCAGCTTGTTGAGAGTGATGGAAAGAGAAAATCTCGCACCCTAACTGATAATGTTTCCTTCAAACTTTATCGCCAAGATCAGTTCACCTTGAGGATGTACTCAATAGAAAGAAGATTTGAGCGATACCGAATTATATACATTTGGAAAATGATAGAGCAAAAGGTGCCAAACTTTGGTATCAAAACCTACCACTCACTGCGCCTCGGAAGACGCTGCCAGGTACCACCAATCAACAAAAAAGCTGGCCAGGCAGCAAAAACCCTGCGAGAATCAAGTCTGTTGGTTCGAGGAGCACAACTATTCAACTCCATTCCGGTACATGTCAGAAATCTATCAGGACGCAATGTGGAATCATTCAAATTGCAGCTGGATAGATACTTAAGCACCATTAGAGATGAACCCCATCTCCCAGGATATACACAACGAGCACAAACTGACTCAAACTCGCTCCTACACATGTCAAAATTAAACAGAGAATACAACCTGGCAACCACACCAGACTCTGAGGGTGGAGTCTTCGACTTGGCCTGAGCATGGACTCAAACTCAAATCAAATGAAATGAAATGAAATGAAATGAATACATGCAAAGTTGTTCTGTAGGGCTAACTACTGTTACATTGCACTCAAATAGTAAATATAAGTGTTTTGAGTAATTCGGTGTATCTTCTAATTTGCCTCCCATCAAGAGCAACAAGGTAGGGACATTAGAACCGTTTGACTCTGACGTAAATATCGAAAAGCTTTGAAGATGATCCAGAGAACCGGATTAGTCCCCTCCGTGACTGTGTGAAACGACTGAATCCAGCTCAGGATCCTGACCTCACAATTGAATTTTTGGCTGTCTTGGCTCATGAGCTAGAATGCTTTTGCGAGGTTGGCGACTGCGATGTACAGTGATTTTCTCTGCTTTCTACATGTTTTATTTTCTCCTGCAACAGGTAACAGAATAAACATCATCATCAATAAATGAAAATTGTAATCTAAAACCTTCCTAGGATTCAAGGTAGTGGAATTCTGGTTTAAGCACCCAATATAAATTTTTGTTCTGTACACAGGAATCCATACGATTATGCATTTTAAACCCCCCACCCCACCCCCGTAAATCCCATCGTAAATGTTGAGGAACTAGCAGAGAAGCTTGGATTTGGTCATTCAACCATTCATTGACACATACATACCATTGGAATAGTCAGCAAATTGGGTCAATAGGTTCCTCACAAACTCTTCTTTGCTGTCATGTCTCATGAATGAACCTTTTTCAGAATGAATCGTGACTGGTGACGGGAAATGGGTCCTCTATAAAAATGTCAAGCGCTGAAGACTGGTTAGGGAAAGGAGAAACGCCAGCACCCCAGGCTTAAGAAGGCCTTCACCCACATAAGGTGTTATCTGTTTGGTAGAAAATGATTAGGTTTAGTCCATTTTGAACTTTTAAACCCAAACGAAACAGTAACAAAGATTTACTGCAAGCAACTTGAGCAACTTAAGTCAGCACTAGAAGGAAAACAACTGTTTTTGGTTTCAAGACGAAAGGTGTTCTTCCATCAGGATAATTCTTGGCCACATATAGTGAGAATGATATTCCATAGGCTGGAGCAGTTTCAATGGAAAACTATGTCCCATCCACCATATTCGCTGGACATTGCCCCATCTAATTATCATTTATTCCGCAGTCTTCAAAATCATTTGGATGGGGAAAATATGAACTCTGTAGACAAGGTGAGAACAGTATTGGAGGAATATTTTTCGTCATGGACATGTGAATTTTAGAAGAGGGGTCATGCAAGTCTACCAGAAAGATGGAAGAGTATTGTAGAAAAATGAAGGAGAGTATATTTTAGATAAAAAACAGAACTTCATTTTAATTTGAAAAAAAAAAAAAAAAGTATAAAAGAACTGCATTAGTTTGGGGATGATCCAATATATGCAATGTTGCACAAGATCTGAAGGTGTAGCAGTAGTCTGTAAATTTGTAGATGCCATACAAAGTTGTATGATGTAATTTTAATAGCAAATTAAAATGTAAACCCTAATTGTTCAGCTGAATATTTATATCTACAGTTTACCAGTGTATAAAAAGAAAATTTCCACTTGAATCTATACTTTTAAATATCCCCTATAACTTAGTGTTTTTATATTATTTCAGAATACCAGATGCCACTGGCATGGAAGGATTCTTTACTTCAGATGTATCATTTATATTTGTCATCTTTTAAAGTGTAAATGAAGATGTTGTACAGAACAGACATAACCCTTTTTATATGAATCTAGAGGTGGAGTTTCTGTGAACTGAGACTAAGATCACGACATATTGAGAAATAAGTTTGCAGCATTTTCAGATATTAAAAGGAAAAAAAATTAATGGAAATATAGCAGAAATATTTGTTAGGTAAAGATGTATAAAAGCATATGAGAAGAAAAATATCTGTATACTGTTGTGAAAGAAAATATATTATGGAAAATGAATTATGTGAGAATGAGAGTAAATATAAAACAGAGTCTAAAGGAAATGATTTTCCTGTTAGAAGACTAAAAGAGAAAGGAAAAACACACGAATGTGATATCTGTAAAAAGTCATTCTCCCATAAATGTAACCTAACTACTCACAGACGCATTCATACAGGAGAGAAACCATATATATGTAATATTTGTGGTAAATCATTCTATGGAAGTAGTGACTTAACTAGACACAAACGTATTCATACAGGAGAGAAGCCATATCACTGCGATATTTGTGGCAAATCATTCTCTCAGAAGGATCAGTTAACTATACACAAACGTGTTCATACAGGAGAAAAACCATATTGTTGTGATGTCTGTGGTAAATCATTCTCTCAAAGGAGTCCTTTAACTACTCACAAACGTATTCACACAGGAGAAACACCATATCATTGTGATATATGTGGTAAATCATTCTCTGTAACAGGACATTTAACTACTCATCAACATATTCACACAGGAGGGAAGCCATATCACTGTGATATCTGTGGTAAATTATTCTCTAGAAGTAGTCACTTAACTACTCACAAGCGTATACATACAGGTGAGAAGCCATATTGCTGTGATGTTTGTGGTAAATCATTCTCCAAAAGTGGTGATTTAATGCCTCATAAACGTATTCATACAGGGGAAAAACCATACCACTGTGATATTTGTGGTGAATCATTTTCTCGGAAAGGTGTCTTAAGTACACACAAACACATTCATACAGGAGAGAAACCACATCGCTGTGACACTTGTGGCAAATCATTCTCTCGAAGTAGTCACTTAGCTACTCATAAATATATCCATACAGGAGAGAGGCCATATCACTGCGATATCTGTGGTAAATCATTCTCTGAAAGTAGTACCTTGATTAAACACAAACGCATTCACACAGGGGAGAGGCCATATCACTGTAATATTTGTGGCGAATCTTTCTCTCGAAAAGGTATCTTAACAGCACACAAACGCATTCATACAGGAGAAAAACCATATCACTGTGATATCTGTGCTAAATCATTCTCTAGACGTAGTCAGTTACTTACTCACCAAAATTTGCATTCTGGTGAGAAACCATATCCCTGTGATATTTGTAGTAAATCCTTCTCTGAAAGTAGTACTTTAACTAAACACAAGCGCATTCATACAGGAGAGAAGCCATATCACTGTAGTATATGTGGCAAATCGTTCTCTCGTAGTGGTGACTTAACTACTCACATACGCATTCACACAGGAGAGAAACCATATCACTGTGATATCTGTGGTGAATCGTTCTCACAGACTGGAAACTTAACTCGACACAAGTATATTCATACAGGAGGAAAACTAGATAGCTGATATCTGTACTAGATCCTACTCTAAAACATTCACTTGGCTGCACATCTATTCATACAGATGAATATTGATGTCAAAATTTATTCAATGGAAAGAAGAAA
Organism: Octopus sinensis; assembly: GCF_006345805.1. Lineage (NCBI taxonomy): Eukaryota > Metazoa > Mollusca > Cephalopoda > Octopoda > Octopodidae > Octopus > Octopus sinensis. The sequence goes on along the minus strand of NC_043017.1, from coordinate 18,953,229 downwards.
AAAACCAACAAACTATATAATCATAATTGTATTGATAGAGTGAAGATATAAGTGTGACAACAACCTCCTGAGATTATAGTGTTTACAACAAATACATCTACGTTGGTGAAATATTAATAAAAGTATTTTTCATGAGAACATAGATTCCAGCTAACTTATTTTCAAAGAAGAGAAAAGATAAATTTGATTTGTCATTGTTGGTAAATAACTGCAAAATGTATTGTCTTTAATCAAGTGCAACATCACTATACAGTTTATGGCACAAATAAAATACATAAGCCATAGAAGAGAATATTTTTCTCATAACATAATGAGATGCATATATAAATAAATGTGATATAGACATTAATTTGTGTATCTTTAATCTTTTACTTGTTTCACTCATTGGATTGTGGCCATGCTGTGGCACCACCTTCCAAGGTTTAGTTGAACAAACTGCCGCAGTAATTTAATTTTAAGCTTGGTATTTGTTATTGTTCTCTTTTGCTGAACTGCTAAGAAGAGCCAATCCCTAATTGTGGAAGGGGTAGACCCAGGAAGACATGGGAGGAAGTGATAAGAAAGGATTTTCAGACTGGGGCCTCACAGAGATAAGGAACTGAGACTTCTGGTGCCTTGCTGTGCTAAGTAAAATCGTGATTGGACTTGCAAACTGGTATGTCCTCTACATCCCTATCTCAATCAAGGGAGTTTAGTCTTGTGAGCTCAGGTGTGCTGGTGCCATATGAAAACACCACTCCTTATTCCCAACAACTCTGTGAAATCATTGGGATTAAGAAGGGCATCCATGCCAAATAGACAAATTGAGCCCAGGCAGCTGACCAGCTACCATCAAATTGTCCATCCAAAGCCAGCATGGACAACAGATTTTAAAAAATTGATGACAGTGATGTGTGTATATATATATATATATATATATAGGTGAGTTAATTTAGAGGTTATAACAACTGTCAAAGGGATACTTGTATCCAATGAATCCACTGGTGTATTACCTATATTTAATCATGAGTATTGGTATTAATGCTCATAATATAGCAGACACCCATAAAATTATCAACTATCATACAAACAATAACTCTGAGCACCTTTTCAAACTCCACCCATCTAACACCTGTGGACATATTTACAAAGTCAGAAAACAGCACAGCTCCCATGACTTAAGGAAACATTTTTTCACTCTGAGAGTTGCTGAAGCATGGAACAAACTGCCAGCATCAGTTGTTAGTTGTCGGAGCACTGCATCCTTCAAAACTTCCATGCTTTCTGAGATTCGCCAACACTACACCTGATTTTCTCCCCTCCATACACACACAAGCATGTATCTGACTCGTACACTGTTCGCTTTCCAGACATTTGTACATTACTGCATATACTCTGACAAGTTGTGGTGCACCTGAGCACTGTATACAATAATTTCATTATTATTATTATTATTATAAATGATAGGTAATGACAAAAATAAACCAGAGTTTATCAATATTCAAGGAAAACAGAAAATAGAGATACAATTGATGAATAACAAATGATTTACATCAATTATCATTTATTAATTCATTATAAAGAGACAATCTCAACTTACAGCTGTTTCTGTTAGTGTGATTCTCAGTTTTAACCACCACAATAATAGTAATTAGTTATACCATATTGAATCATGAAACTTCATCAGGGCAGAAAATTTTTTTAAATGGTAAAATATATGTAAAAAGAAAAAGGAGAAAGTGAGAATGGTGATAATCAATTGGTGCTACATGCTGACCCACTGGAATTTAGAAATAGAATAAGGGATAGTTATAATAAGTGGTGCATATACACAGGGGGAAGATATTGGTTAAATATATAATCATTTCTTTATTAACGTAAGGGGTATCAGCCATCTGAATGTGGCTAGCCACTGGGGGTGGTGGGGCGTTACTGATGCTTTTAGCCCCAGGCGATCAACGTCACCAGAAGGACTTTAGACACTATCTCAGTGTCCTTGTGTTACTTGCAAAGGGAGGTCATCCTCGTTCGAAGACCCGAGTACTACATACGGACTATAGTTTCAAGGTAATTGCCTCTCGTCAATGCATGGTAAGCACCGGACGAGAGGCAATTACTTTGAAACTATAGTCCATACGTAGTACTCGGGTCTTTGAGGGAGGATGACCTCCCTTTGCAAGTAACACAAGGACACTGAGATAGTGTCTAAAGTCCTTCTGGTGACGTTGATCGCCTGGGGCTAAAAGCATCAGTAACCTCCCCCACCCAGTGGCTAGCCACATTCAGATGGCTGATACCCCTTACGTTGTCGAGCGGTTACTGTTTATATCTCGTTCAGAGATTTATTATCATTTCTTTATTGCCCTCAAGGATCTAATCATAGAGGGGGCGAAGAAGGACAGACAAAGAGATTAAGTTGATTACATCGACCCCAGTATATAACTGGTACGCATTTAATTGAATCCGAAAGGATAATTCGACCTCAAAGCTCCTTCCAGAATGGAACTCATGTCATTGAAGATCAAGCTGGTTGGAGATATGATATGAAGTTTCTGTTCCACTTAACCTATGCCTAAAGGCTCTTCCATGGAAAAGGAGACATAGCTTTCATCAAGTTTCAGAAAATTCTGAACATCAGTAATGCCAGATGGAATTCACAAGCAATCTTAGCCCTTCTTGCATTTTTCTTCATGTCACTTGTGAAAGATTACAGATGGTTTGCCAGTTCATCTCATATTAGACGAACTGGCAGTGACCAAGTGTATAGAGGTGTAGAAAAATATATAAAATAATAAAATGACCTTTACCTCTGGCAAGAAATCTAAACCAATGACATTTACTATTTGATATCTTAGCATTTAACATGTACTTTTTACCTTCTCTGGATATGCAAGTCTATTTTTTTTTAGTCCCCCCCCCCCGGATGAATTTACTTTCATTATCATTTCTGCCATTATATACACTTAACACAAAAGCTACATATTACATTAACAGACATACACGTGTATATGTTTACGTTAGTGTGTTTGTCGCGCGTCGTTTCTGCGCATGTTCAAAGTATATTGATTACAGCTGCCATCTTTAACGTAATCGCTTCCATGTTCTCCTACGAAGTATAATCCTGTTACGATTGAAAGATAACTGAATAAAGGAAAAGTAGTCATATGCACGACCACCATCACCGACTTCCTAACATTGCAGCGATTTATTTGAGGTATTTTTTCTTCGTTCAATCTTTTTTTTTTCTCTTATTTTTATCAGTATAACTTTTGGTAAATGCGAAGAATTACAGTGTAATTTCGAAGATATGAGGAATGCATCAAAACATGATTTACTTGAAATACTGAAATGAAATCGAAACATTGTTTACTACGGAGGTGATACTATAATGGTTAACAAGGATTCCATAATTTCTTATCAGTCATTACATCTTAAAATATATGGTTTTCCAGCCCCCAGCCCCCCCACTTGTTAAGCCTGTAAATTTGTGTTCGATTTTCAGACATCTCCGATGCGGAAGAAATGCATTCCCGAAAATAATGTAACGCGAAATTAATTTTAGCCATTGGATTCTTATATAACAAAGAGAAATACATTTCGACTGATCATTTTGAGGAAAACAACAAAAAGCAGACAATACGACCACTTTTATCCATGAAAATAACTATCTCGCAACATTCATTGTACAGTATATATTTTAAAAAATATTTGAAGAGAAATAAGCTAAAGAATCATTAAAAATCGTAACGGGTTACGCTCTTGCTTCAAAGATGTTGACAAATGAGAGTTATTAAGATGAACGACTCTAACGGAACGAAAAACTGAGACTTGTCATGAACTATGTCTTCCATGCCTGTGGCATTTGGAGGGGTGGGCCACTAACAGCGAAGATCTTGTCATCGTTGGTTACTCTCCTTACCGGAGTGTCAGGTGATGTCCGTGAGGGTGCTTGACTGCTCCAACGCTTTAGCCTCGCCATCGCCCGTGGTAATGCTGCGAGCATGCCGGCTTGCTTCAGTAGGTACCGTTGAACCTTCTGTGCGACCAATTGAGGCACTTGATGTTCAATTGATATGGGTCCACACCTTTTTTTTTCTCTCTTTTCCTTTCCTTCTTCCTCTTTTTTCGTTTTCTTTTCTCTCAGTTTTGGATTTATATTTTTAATGTGGTTTTGCATATCATATTCATGCGTGTTATATATTCCATGAAGAAAAAAAATTATTTGAGGGTTGAAGTTATCCAATGTTGATGTTTATAGCTTATATTTTTGTACATTGTAGAATAGGAACTGTAGTAAACAATATTTCGATTTTATTTTGGTATTTTATGTAAACCATTGACGTTTCTTATACGTTCGTCAAATTTTTCATTTTGTTTAAACTGCCATAAAATTCATAGAATTCCTGAGATCAACCCGTTTTTTTTTTTTCGTTAACGGGTGAGGATCTTTATATTGACCAACAACTCGTCTGCTCAATACAAAGTGACCTGGGGCTGAATAACAAATAACCAATAACGATCGATCCTCTGGACAGGACAAATGTGCACCATTATTTAGTTTAGCATATATAAGGTATATGTAACAGTTGTTTGATGACATTTTAATAACCAATTAAAGTTTAAAGTTTAATCGTCGATGTAAATGTTATTCACAGTTCATCAATATAGAGATGAAGTAAATTTTCCGCTGTTGACCTCTACTTTTAAGTATCCCCTATATCTTATACTGTTTCTTTATTTCAGAAATATCAGATGACATTGGCATAAAAGTATTTCTTCAAATGTATCATCAATAATTAACATCTTTTAAAAAGTAAAGGAAGATGCTATACAGAATTAAATTAATCTTGTGTCTCTAAACAAGATTATGGAATTGGTATAAAATATTTCGTATGACCTGAGATCATTATAAACTTCCACTCTTTGACTGTCTGGAATATGTTCAAGATCAGTTGCGTTCTAATTGAAATCGAACAAATCTATAAAGGAGTTTGTAGAATCTTCAGATATCAAGTATCACATTAGTTAGAATTATAGTGGTAGAAATAATTAAGAAAATACAAGAACCAGAAAAGAATAAAATGGAAGATGAAATCTGTGAGAAACCAATTAAAATTAAAACAGAATATGAAACAGTTGAATTCCCTAATGAGATGCTAAAAAAAATAGGAAAAATATATAGCTGTGATGTCTGTGGTAAATCTTTCTCAGAAACAGGAAACTTAACTACTCACAAACGTATTCATACAGGAGAGAAACCATATCACTGTGATACCTGTGGTAAATCATTTTCTGAAAGTGGTAGCTTAACTATACACATACGAACTCATACTGGAGAGAAACCATATCACTGCGATATCTGTGGTAAATCCTTTTCTGAAGCACGAAACTTAACCACTCACAAACGTATACATACAGGTGAGAAGCCATATCACTGTAATATCTGTGGTAAATCATTTTCTGATAGTGGTACCTTCACTACTCACAGACGTACTCATACAGGAGAGAAACCATATCAATGTGATATCTGTGGTAAATCATTCCCCCGAAAGAGTCCCCTTACTACTCACAAAAATACCCATACAGGAGAGAAGCCATACCATTGTAATATTTGTGGTAAAACATTTTCTCATAGAAGTGCCTCATATGTACACAAACGGGTTCACACAGGAGAGAGGCCATACCACTGTGAAATTTGTGGTAAATCATTTTCTTTAAAATCTTCCCTCACAACTCACAGAAATATTCATACAGGAGAGAAGCCATATCCCTGTGATGTTTGTGGTAAATCATTCTCTCAAAAAAGTCACCTAAATACTCACAAAAATATTCACACAGGAGAGAAGCCTTACCACTGTGATATCTGCGGTAAATCCTTCACAAATAAATGTAACCTAACTACTCACAGACGCATACATACAGGAGAGAAGCCATATAACTGTGATGTTTGTCATAAATCATTCTCTCAAAAAGGTGAACTAACTATTCACATAAGGCTCCACACAGGGGGGAAACCATATCACTGTGATATCTGTGGAAAATCATTCTCACAAAAATGTCGCCTAACTAATCACAGAAGTATCCATACAGGGGAGAAACCATATCACTGTGATATTTGTGGTAAATCCTTTACAATTAAGAGTAACCTAATGAGACACAAAGACATTCATAATGGAGTAAAACGATATTGCTGTAATGTCTGTGGTAAATCATTCGTTCAAAGTGGAGATTTAACTAAGCACAAACGTATTCATACAGGAGAGAAACCGTATCACTGTGATATCTGTGGTAAATCTTGCTCCACAAGTAGTGACTTAATTAAACACAAACGTGTTCATACAGGTGAAAAACCATACCACTGTGATATCTGTGGTAAATCCTTCTCGGAAAGTAGTTCCTTAGCTCCCCACAAGCGTGTTCATACAGGTGAGAGGCCATATCACTGTGATATCTGTGGTAAATCATTTTCTGAAAGTGGTAGCTTAACTAAGCACAAACACGTTCATACAGGAGAGAAGCCATATCACTGCAATATTTGTGGTAAATCATTTTCTCAAAATAAAGACTTAACAAAACACACATGCATTCCTACAAGGGAAAAATCATTCTCTGGAAGCTGTGATATAACTAGACCCAAGCATTCTAATCCATATGAGAAACCATATCAGTGTTATGTCTGTGGTAAATCATTTTCACATAGAATCACCCTAACTATACACAAACGCATTCATACAGGAGAAAGACCGTATCAGTGTGATACTTGTGGGAGAACATTCTCACGCAGAGGTAATCTCACCAATCACATACGTATACATACACAAGAGAAACCATATCACTGTATCATCTGTGGTAAATCATTCTCAGAAAAAAATATCTTAAATCTGCACAAACTCATCCATGCAGGGCAGAAACCATATGACTGTGATATCTGCAGCAAGTCATTCTCTCGGTGTTATGACTTAACTATACACAAACGCATTCATACAGGAGTTAAGCCACATCACTGTGATGTTTGTGGTAAATCATTCACGCAGAAAAGTGTTTTAGCTATGCACAAACGTATTCATACAATAGAAAAGCCATACCATTGTGATGTCTGCAGTATATCATTTTCTCAAAAAAATGTCTTGACACTGCATAAACGTACCCATACAGGAGAGAAGCCATATGCCTGCAATATCTGTGGTAAATCATTCTCCCGGTCTTATGTCTTAACTACTCATAAGCGTGTCCATACAGGAGAGAAGCCATATCACTGTGAGATATGTGGTAAGTCTTTCTCTCATGGAAATGCATTAACTGTACACAAACGCACTCATACAGGAGACAAACCATTCCAATGTAATATTTGTGGGTATTCCTTCTTTCAAAGTAGTGTCTTAACTATTCACAAACGCACTCATACTGGTGAGAAGCCATATGAGTGTGATATCTGTGAGAAGTCATTCTCTCAAAGAAGTACTTTCAACAATCATAAATATGTTCATAGAGCAGAGAAGCTGTTCCTCTGTGATATCTGTGGGAAATCATTCTCTAGAAATATTCAGTTAACTAAACATAGACGTCTTCATACAGAAAAGTAACCATATCAGTGTGATATTTTAGGAAACTCATTCTGTGGAAATGAATGGCTTAACATGACTCAAACATAGTTATACAGAAGAGAAGCCATATCAGCATAACATTTCTGGTAAATCAGTTTCTGTAAGTAGTGACTAAACAAGGCACAAATATATTAAAATAGAAGAGAAATGACATTATGAAATCTGGGCAGATGGGAAGAAACCTTAAACAATTGTGATACAAGATATCTTATAAAAGCACAACTGTATTTACACTTTTAAGAAAATCATTGTATTGAAATACTTGTATGTATTCCATTTAACTTATTTTCACAACAGAAAAATAATATATTTGAATTATTTGACATTGTGGCTAAGAAAATGAGACATGTATTGTCAAATCACAGTTAACACTGTGATTTTGTGCATTTGTTATGTTAGAAATAAATACACTAACTGTAAAAGATAATATTTCATCATAGTATAATAGGATATAAGTATATCTGATATATATTCACAATCTCATAAACATTAATTCCTGTAATGTAGTGTATATTCTAGGTTAAATTTTGTCCATATACTATCATAGGAAGGATTCTGCTGGAAGATTTATATATAACCATTTCTTTTATTTGTAGTAAGATTCATTTGTTATATGATGATTAAACAATGTTTATTTGAATATGTCTCTAAATCTCAACTTGGTATAAATGCAATAAGTGCTCTATAATTTGTGAATCGTCATTATCAATGTCCATTCTACTATTGCTTGCATGGGTCGGACATGTCAGTCAGAAGATATCACCACAGTTTCTGAATCATTTGGCATCTGAACTTTGATGCTAAGAATCTTGTTCTGTCCTCATTACATTTTGTGAATTTTCTAACCTGAGGTTTAAATAAAGCTTTATTCACTCTTAAATTGTAGTCTTATTTCCTGTATACAACATGCTAATCCACAAGTTTTTGTTATATATTCATAAATTATAGAATTCACTAATTTGGATATAAGTAGTGCATTTTCCCAAACTGATCTTCACTGTATATTTTGCGATGTGGTTGCAGGAAAATATTGGCAGATGGTGAGGAGTTCCTGCAAAGTGAAGGACTTAATGTAGTGGTTAGACCAGGGCTTTATGTATGAATGCTGTCGGTCATCTCAGTAGGAAAGGGGATATCAATATTTTCAGCATCACTACTCAGCTTTTACTTGAAAAATTTCTCCACTAGTCACCAATATATAAAATATCCAAAACAATTGCAGGGAAATTAACTCTTACAGAACAATGAAACTGAACAGCCTTCATGTGAAAAAATTAGCCAAGTTAAAATGGTAACATGATAGGTTTAACACACCTAGTCTTTTTAGATATCATCAATGTAATACCTATGGCTTCTGAAATGCAGCTAATGCACAGTTACATTAAATTTAATATTAGCCATCTTTAACTGCAAGCCACATTTTGTTTATTTTCAGAATTTGGCAGGTTTTGTTTTACAGTGGATAAAAAAACAAATTTTTCAGTATAAATACTGTTATTGTTGTTTAGTAATGACTAAAATTACAGATTGGAGAATCTGGAGAGGGATTTAGTTGTATGAAGTGATCAGGAAATTGTTTTTCTTAGATAGAAACTGAATAATATTCATTTTTGTTATTTACCTGTCAATTCTAAGTCAGCTATGATCTAGCAGACCTACAATCAACAACTGTAACCATTCCATCTTATTTTCAGGCATAACCTATCAAGTGTGTTTTTCTGAACAAAAGCATAGTTACAGGCAAAAATATAACATTCCACTTTCCGTTGCCAGCCTCGCCTGGCCCTGTGCCGGTGACACGTAAAAGCACCATCCGTTTGTGGCCGTTTGCCAGCTCTGTCTGGCACCTGTGCGGGTGGCACGTAAAAAGCACCCACTACACTCACGGAGTGGTTGGCGTTAGGAAGGGCATCCAGCCGTAGAAACACTGCCAGATCTGACTGGGCCTGATGAAGCCTTCCAGCTTCACAGACCCCAGTTGAACCGTCCAACCCATGCTAGCATGGAGAACGGACGCTAAATGATGATGATGATGATACCATAAATAAATAATCAATATAATTTGCTTACTATAACCAATGGTGCATAACTTGTACACAGTGAAAATATAATTTGTATAATGACTATTAGAGCTATGTGAAAAATATCAGTTTTTTTCAAGTCTTAAACACAAGAAAACAAAATACTAGATCATGACGATGATGATGATAAGATCACTTATGGAAGTTTCCTGAAACTTTACTGTTCGGAATTGTCTTTTGGCTCTCATTTAGGCTATGTAAGGGACAAAGGAACATATATTCAAGGATCACCTCCCATAATACTGATGAAGATAACTGAGGAAAATTCCTGTGATGGAAATGTCCATCACACTCTCTCCTTGTAGTCACTACTAAAATTTCAGTTATTTTCCTGACAATGTGAAATGTGAAGAATTTTGTTGTTTTATTTACCTGAGACAAATTTCCTGTCTTAGAAATAAATTATTTAAACTCAGGTACATATAAATGGAGATTGGATCCACTTCAGATTGAAGCTGAGGATGTTTCTTTTTTTATTCTCTTGTTTGGTCACCCCTGACAATGACCATTCTGCACCAGCTCTCCATAGAACCTTAAGGATCTTCATTTAAATGCAGGTAGATTTGGCTGTGTTTAGGACAGTAAGACTGGCAACACTGTCCTGCTATTGTGTTTATATGGTGAATGATTGGGAGATTGTTTGGCCTCTCTAAAAAACATTATCTATGTTCGACAGCCATTGACAACAGCATTGTAGACTTTCAGTTTGGTGGAGATTAACTTTGGGCTGCAGTGCTTTGTTTGATGTGGAGTTTTTGAAATGCTTGGCTCACTTTCTGTATACTCAACAAAGTTTCTATGTTAAAGTACTTCATTATTATTCAACATGTCTTGTACATTATAATAGAACCCATCCTCCACGTTTAAAAATAATTTTTTTCAGAAGGAAGTAAAGAGAGAAAATTGACTCTAGTATGGGATTAGTACAGTAGTAATCAATGGGAAAAACATAGAATGCAAAATTGACCTCAGAGGGATTTATTTTTAGAGAGTTAGAAGAATCACATATCATATCTGACAGTCTAAGGATTATCAGTTTGTCATCATTTAATGTCCATTTTCCATGCTGGCATGGGTTGGACGGTTTGACAGGAGCTGGTCTGCCAGAGAGCTACCCGAGTTCCAATTTCTGTTGGCATGGTTTCTACAGCTGGCTACTCTTCCTATTGCCAGCCACTCTACAGAGTATACTGGGTGCTTTTCACATGATACCAGCATCTATGTGCCCGCAAGATCAGGACCTCTCAGCTGAGAGAGAGTTGAGGGCATGGTGGTAAAGGACATACCTGTGGGTATCTCACTATCGAGGCATCATCCAGTCAGGCTGATTGCTTGGGCCAGCCTGACTACCCCTCTCCATCCCTCCTGATCTTCTGCTAGTTTTTTAGGTCTTCTGCACGCTGATGTATATATGTCTTCCATGGTCTTCTAGCCACTGTGGTACCATGGTTTGGTGTCCATAGCAACACATTACTCACAAATTCTTTCCTTCTCCAGCAAACTTCAATCTCTGCTCTTGGATGATTGATAAGAAATTTTGTACATTTCCATATAACCGTTGAGCACTGTACGTAACATTCTGGTATAGGCACCATCTAGCATGCACCTAATTTTATGTAGCTTAACATGTCTTGTGAAACACAGCAAATCACCAGAAGTTTTGTCATTTCCTTAGTGAAGCCCTACGTTTGAAGATTCTTTCTCATCACTTTGTTCTACATCTACTGGTTCCCTTAGCAATTAGGTATTGGCACTTCATGCAACTGTCTCCTCTTGCACACTACAAAATTGCCTCTTACACCTAATTTTTCTGTTAATTCATTTATACTCTGTCATACATGTACACTGACATTACTCATCCAGTGAAAACCATGTTTCACTACTCTGTAGCATAGCTGTACATGCACGGGGATAATACAATCTGCCTTTTGCTCTGGTAACAAAGGTAATAGCTCTATGAACACCCAGACTATTCTTATGCTACCAACTCCGCTTTCAGAACTTCCTCCTCCACAGGTAACTTGATTGCCTCCAGGTAACAGAAGCTGTCTGCTACTTCTAAAGATCCCCACTGGACCTTCAAGGAAGTCTATTCTCAGTACATTCTTAGTGTTTGTTGTACTTGCATGTCTGCGACACACAAAATCTACTTTTTCTGTCAACTTTCCCATGGTACTGTTGCACCTCTTATGTGTCCAAAACTTGCACTGGCCTCGCAATTGATACTAGTAACCTGATGCACAGAGAAATGGAAATGGTTGTTATCACATTTTTAATATCATACATCTTTGGATATTGAAAATGTAAGAAGAAAAGGAAAGAAAGAAAACAAGAAAAAGGTGAAAAGCAGATTTGGTTACCTCTGGTCAGCCATTGATTGTCCAGAAACTGGATGATGGGTTTGGGATTTTAAGACCGGAGAGAATGGGCTTATGTTTGTATGTGTAGTTCTTTGTGTATCATGTATATATCTGTTATGTGTACACGTGTGTGTGTGCATGTGGATGCAGCAATGTGCATCAATCTGGTGTGGAAAGAATGGAAGGAACAAGGTATCATAAGGAGATGCCATTGGATGTGGGAAAACTGCAGGGGTTGTGGTCAACTTGGCAGTCTTGGGTGAAGGCAGTTTAGAGTAGTGAAATTATCCTTGAGGAATGAAGAGGTTACTTATACCAAGAAGTGGCACAGACATTTCCTGAGCATAACATCACACACATACCAAGAAAATTGGAGTCAACATTAGAGAAGGCAGTGAAACTAGTTTATTTTAGAAAAGTTTCATCTTTTAAAGTCTTGTGAGATGATGGGCAGTGTCCATGCTCTTATATTCTCAAATGCTTTGGCTGTAATGGGGAACAGTACTTACCCACATATCTGAGTTGTGTAGACATAATTTAACATACTTTTCATTCCAGCATGCTTTGGTCCCACAGGAACCAGCAACCCAAGCTCTAATGTCTGCTTTGGCATGAGATATACAGCTGGTTCCTAATCCCAACCACTGCACAGAACTTTTTATGTGGCACTGGCACTAGGGAGGTCACCAAGTAACTTGCAAGACAAGATCCTTCAACTGAGTGGGATATAATATTGAAGGATGTAAAAAGAATGACAGAGGGACAAGAACAGGTGTTGTCTTACTGACAGGTGAATACATAGCTTCCCCAGTTGGAAAGGGAGAGAGAGATGGTGAGGGCATACTCTCAAGTTACAAGATGACAATATAAGATAAGGATAGAGGAAATAAATTTGTTTTTTCGTAGAAAGTGGTTCTATGGGAGTGAGTAGTTCAACAACCTTTTCAAGGCTAGCTATGGTGGTATATCATCATCATCATCATTTAGCGTCCGTTTTCCATGCTAGCATGGGTTGGACGGTTCTACTGGGGTCTGTGAAGCCAGAAGGCTTCATCAGGCCCAGTCAAATCTGGCAGTGTTTCTACGGCTGGATGCCCTTCCTAACGCCAACCACTCCGTGAGTGTAGTGGGTGCTTTTTACGTGCCACCCGCACTGGTGCCAGACAGAGCTGGCAAACGGCCACGAACGGATGGTGCTTTTTATGTGCCACCGGCACGAGGGCCAGGCGAGGCTGGCAACGGACACGAAACGGGGCGGTGCTGGCAACGGTCGCGAAACGGAAAGTTCTCTTACATGCCACCGGCACTGGTAACACATCTGCAATTTCCATTGATCGATTTCGATTCTGATCCTCACTTGCCTCAATGGGTCTTCACAAGCAGAGTTTCGACATGCCACCGGCACTGGTAGCACATCCGCAATTTCCATTGATCGATTTCGATTCTGATCCTCACTTGCCTCAACACGTCTTCACAAGTAGAGTTTTGTGTCCCAAGAAGGGAAGGTATGCATACGTAGGCTGGCTCCATCCCATGTAGAAGGCCACGGGTTGTGGACTCACTTGTCCTGCCGGGTCTTCTCGCGCACAGCACACTTCCAGAGGTCTCGGTCTCTAGTCATTTCCTCAGTGAGACCTAAAGTTCGAAGGTCGTGCTTCACCACCTTGTCCCAGGTTTTCCTGGGTCTGCCTCTTCCACAGGTTCCCTCAACCGCTAGGGTGTGGCACTTTTTCACACAACTATCTTCATCCATTCTCGCCACATGACCATACCAGCGCAAACGTCTCTCTTGCACACCACAACTGATGCTTCTTAGGTCCAGCTTTTCTCTCAAGGTACTTACACTCTGCCGAGTGTGAGTACCGGCATTACACATCCATCGGAGCATATATGTCTGATATTTTCATGTATTGGAATGGCCTACAAAAGAGAGATATTTTTACAGCTGAAGATAAAACTAAAAGCTATAATTATTAAATTAGAAATTGCAAGGTCAGAACATCTGCAGAGCAATGTTTTTGAATCTTTTCGGACACTAAAGAACTGTTTTGTAACATCAAATGATCCCTCTGAAGAAATATGCAACCTTTACATTCAAAACTTGGCAGGATTTAAAAAAAAAATGTGATTATTTTCCTCAACCAGATACCTAACAATTTCATAAGAAATTCATTTCATGTAATGTAAAAACTGTAAAATATTTAATATTAAAATGAAGAACATAACCTTGTTGAACTTTGGTGCAACATATCACATGTCAGACACCATGTGTCTATGTCCCCATTGATCTGGTTGGACCATGGCTTGTGAGTCGCGGGTCTTATCTTTTAATCTGTGTTGATTGCTTCTCCCGTTGGCCAGAAGCTATTCCAATAGCAGATATTTTTGCTGAGTCTGTTGCTCGAGCTTTTGTTTCAAACTGGATTTCCCATTTCGGAGTTCCGTCCAGATTAACTACCGATCGTGGACGTCAGTTTGAAGCTTCTTTATTTCGTGAATTGTCACGTATTCTAGGTGTGCATCACATTCACACAACCAGTTACCATCCAGCTTCTAATGGATTAGTTGAACGGTTCCATAGACAGCTCAAGGCCACTCTACGTGCCTTTGCAGATCCACAGTCTTGGACTGAATTTCTGCCAATTGTGCTTCTTGGTTGTCGTACTGCTGTCAAGGCAGACCTGGGTTTTTCTTCTGCAGAGCTACTGTATGGTACCACACTGGCATTACCTGGTACGATGTTGGTGCCAGACACTTCACAGCTCCATGATCCGGCGTCTCATGTCACCAAACTTTGTACTTGTTTTTCAAATCTTCCACCCATGGTTTCCCGGGAACAATCTCCACCCTCTCATGTCCCACCAGATATGGACTCTTGGTCGCATGTTTTTATTCGAGACGACTCTGTCAAGGGACCTCTTGTTTATCCTTATAAAGGACCTTTCCGTGTGCTTTCTAGCACACCCAAAGTTTTCACCATCGTGATGAATGGTCATACGGAGACCAACTAAAAAAAAAGCATATTTTGAGATGTCTACATCTTTTGAAGACACCGCTGCCACACCCACCTATGCACCTTTGACAATACATTCACCTACACAGGTACCTTTGCCTCTACCAACGCCTACGCCACCTTCATCGTTGAAAAGTGCCTCGAGCAAACCTTGTTACCAGATCAGGCAGAACTGTTCACTGGCCCAAGAAACTTTCAAAAACAATTTATATTTGACATTCTCTTTTCTCTCCTGGTCCATTTCATGTTTTACTCTTGGACATTTTGTTAAGAAAAAAAAAAAAACAACTTTGTGCATGCTATTTTTTTTTTTTGCATTCACAGTTATTTGCTTGTCATATTGTGTGCCATATCTTCTGTGTGATTGGCTACCATCTTGTTTTCTGGAGCCACTACAATCTTCTGTTTTGTACTTCCGCACTCGAGGGGGAGCCTTGTAGTGACGCCATCTTGGAAATCTCCAGCACGCATGCGCAGAGTTGGATTCTTCCGGGAGGTCCTTGTGCCTAGAGTAGAAAAGTGTAACTGTTCATCTTATCAAGGCCTGTAACTAGCAATAACTATACAAAACTAAAACGACGACAACAATAATTATGACAAGTCCACCATCACACTAACATTAGATACATTTACGCAGTAAAGAACGATAACATTCAGCCCTCTTTCCAGGAACGTGCATCGTCGATGTTTATAGCCCTAAGTTAATCCTGACTGAGTAGACCTGTGGACGTCAATTTCTTAGGGATGTCGCGAATTTTATGACTGATCAAATAAGGAACATTGTGTTAATAAAAGTAGAAACGGTGTTTGAAGGGGAAAATATCAATAAAAATACCTCGTATCAACTACAGCTATTATTAGGAAGTCAGTGACTGTGATGGCATTGCTGAAGAGAATAATGTATAAATAGACTATAACTTTCAAACTTAAGAATTATCCTTTAGAAATAAAGCGAACCAATTAAAATTGAAAGTAAGACTACGGCGACCATCAGGTTGAAAGGCTGAATTTAGCTTCCAGTTGAACATACGCATTTTAGTTTGCCAGATGGGTGGGGTTAAACATACTTAAGGACACATTCCTTTTCAAACATATTCTGAAGCTATACAATAATGCAAAAAGGTGCTTCTACACTCACCTCCTTATGAGAGCTCAAAATCTCTTGTGGAAGCGTCATCCAACCAAAATGCAAATATATGGGAAACTACCACCTGTGTCATCTCTTGTGAAAGGTAGGAGAGTCCAGTTTGCTGGACATTGTTGTAGAGCTGAAAACGAGGCAATTTCTACTCTTCTCCTCTGGAAGCCATCTACTCGCAATACCAGAGGGCGCACACTCTCCTACCCTGATGTAATCTCTAGGGATACAGGCATCCAGCAACAGGACCTCCGTAATGCCATGATGGACCGTGAAGTCTGGCGTAGCATGGTAAATTCCATTGTCTCGACCATGGTCGAACAATGATGATGAAGGTTTGTAACAATTACTAAAAGTACTAAAAGAAAGCAATTATTTAAGGGTCGACTGACTGGGGATCTTTTCCCTTTGAACGGCAAATAGAGAAATTAATTTTTTGTAACTAAACACTTTCAAACTTCAGACACTGGTAGAATGTGTTGTATAAAACAGCTTTTACTCTTAGTGTTGTTGAGAAAAGTTTGTATAATCAAAGTTATTTCAACTATCGCTGGTGTAGTCATATTTCGGTAATTTCAACCAATCAATGACATGTATTCAACCGAATAAAATTACTGCTGTTGTTTGTCAACAACTATCGCCAGTGTATATTTCGTTTGTCACTGTTATTTATGACATCGTTGGTGCGTTTGTACTGGTTTTAGCTTTAGGGGGTTAGGGTTGGGATTTTATGGTTAGTTACAGAAAAATGAAGAAATTGGAGGTGGGGGGCAACTGTTTATGGTACAAAGCTTTCGCTTGTGGTAGATACATCAGATAGAGCCATAGGCGCTGTGTTGCAACATGAGGCACACACTGCGCTCTCACCCTCACATACCTATCATAGTCCCCACTGACATTCCTGTTTCTCTCACCATCACTTGCTCCAGTCACCTCTAATCCACCACTCCTCACTTTTTTAAACCTTCCATACCCACTCACCCTGCTCAAACATCTATACAACTTCATTGTACATTGAAGGTATGTCCCAACACATCTCCACCATTCTCTCTATCTCTTACAACTGGAGTAGCCATATATCTCCTCAAAACCAACACAACTATCTTTATCCCTTCATTATACTTTAACTTCTTATCAACTGGCACAAAGCCAGCTATGCTCAACCTGTTGAAGACATACTAGGATGATAAACAGATATTGAAGGATGATGATGATTGTGGTGGTGTGGTGCATGTCTGTCCCTGTTGTCTTGACGTTGCACAATGGTTGTAAATGAGTGTCGTCCATTTGCAGTTTTCTGTGGAAACCTGGTCACACCAAGAGGAAATATTGATTTCAAATTTTGGCACAAGGCTAGCAACTCTGGGGAAGGGGTTAAGCCGATTACACTGACATCCATCTACCCCCAGCCCAGTGCTCAACTGCAATTTTTTTTATTGACCCAAAACAACAAAAGGCAAAGTTGACATTAGCGGAATTTGAACTCAGAACATAGAGACAAATAAAATGCCACTTATGAAGGGAAAATATTACCTTGCTTGGAGACAGGGGTAGGTTGGCCACAAGAAGAGCCTTCAGCTGTAGAAAGTCCTCAATGTCCACCTGACCCATGCAAGTATGGAAAAGTGAATGTTAAAATGATGATGCTGTTGATTGGACAACATGGACAGAGCCCCAAGGCAAACAGCCCTGGGGACAGAATATTTAGCAGTGTAAAACTTCAAAACAATGAAATAATATGAGTAGCCTGTGTGATTAAGAAAATCACTTTGCTGTGTAGACCTGTCAAACCAAGTCAGACCATAATCGTGGTTGGTGTCAGGTCAGGTACTGGTGGCACGTAAAAAAACATCCACTACACTCTCAAAGTGGTTAGTGATACAAAAGGCATCCAGCCATAGAAACCTTGCCAAATCAGATCAGAACCTGGTGCAGCTCCCAGGCTTACTAGTTTTCTGTCAAACTGCCCCACCCATGCCAGCATGGCAAACAGATGTCAAATGACAAGAAAAACAAAAAAAAGTAATTTGATCAACAAACATTCAGTTGAACCAGTTATTAGGATTTTATTAGCATACAAGCTGAATTTTGATACAGAATCACACATCATGATGAACACTGATATGTCTCTTTAGATGACTTTTCTCAGCAAATGATTTACCACACACATCACAGTCATGTGGTTTCTCTCCTGTATGAATATGTCTATGCCTAGTCAAGTGACTACATCGAGAGAATGATTTACCACAGATATCACAGTCATATGGCTTCTCTCCTGTATGAACACGTTTATGTTTAGTTAAGGGATTAAGTTGAGAGAATGATTTACCACAGATATCACAGACATATGGCTTCTCTCCTGTATGAATACGTTTGTGTACAGTTAACTCACTACTTCGAAAGAAAGACTTACCACAGATATTACAGTCAAATGGCTTCTCTCCTGTATGAGTATGCATATGGTAAGTTAAGTTACTACTTACAGAGTATGATTTACCACAGATATCACAGCGAAATGGTTTCTCCCCTGTATGAATACGTCTGTGTACAGTTAACGCACTACTTCGAAAGAATGATTTACCACAGATACGACAGTCATATGGCTTCTCTCCTGTATGAGTATGTTTATGGTAAGTTAAGTTACCACTTTGAGAGAATGATTTACCACAGATATCACAGTGATATGGCTTCTCTCCTGTATGAATACGTTTATGGTAAGTTAAGTTTCTATTTGTAGAGAAGGATTTACCACAGATATCACAGTGATGTGGCTTATCTCCTATATGAATATGTTTGTGTGCAGTTAACTCACTTCTCTGAAAGAACGATTTGCCACACATATCACAGTCATATGGCATCTCTCCTGTATGAATAAGTTTGTGAGTTGTAAAGTTACATTTATAAGAGAATGACTTTTTACAGATGTCACACTGATATAATATATTCCCCTTCTCTTTCTTAATATCATTGGGGAAATTCATTCTTTGCCACTGTGTATTATATTGGGCTTTTTTTTCACACATTTTGTTTTCCGTCATTCTTTATCACTCTCCACAATATGGAGATGTTTTTTCTTCTGCTATAGTTTTGTCAACTGTGATCTTGATTAATATTTGAAGATGCTGCAAACTCCTTTGTAATCCAATTTTAATTAGAATATAAATTCATTTTGTACACATTCCAGACAGAAAATTCAGCTATTAATCTCTGTTTTTTGCTGGTAATCTTTTCTCCATTGAGTCTTTCTGTCCTCACAAGATGATAAATATTGATGGATCTCAGGCAAATAATTCTTTTATGGCAACATCATCTATATTCTGAAATAAAAGAACAAATATAAAATATAGAGGATATTTCTATAAAAAGTAGACATTTTGTTACATTTCTTTTATTTGTTTCGAATTTTTGGCATAATCTCTGGTAGCACTTCCCTTAATCAACCCAAAAAGGGTGAAAGACAAACCTGACTTCAATGAGATGTGTAAAGAGTGAGAAAAAATACTGTTAAGCATTTTATGTGATGGACTAAGGATTCTGACTACTCCCCACCTTAAGAATAATGAAAAATCCTTTCTAATATAGGCACAAGGCCTGGAAATCTGGGGATGGGGAGAGCTGATTATATTGACCCCAGTACTTAGCTGGTACTCATTATTATTATTGATCTCAAAAGGATGAAAATTTTAAGCACCCCTTGTAACCCTTCATAACATTTTCTGTACTTTTGAATTTTCAGAAAACCTTTATGAATTTATGTTCTACACACAAGAGTTCATGTGATTATGGAAAAAAGGTTTATTTTGATTCAACCTTTTTAAATATTGGAAATCCTTTGAAATCCAAATTCGCAATGTTAAAAATATTGACACATATGCACGGCATATTATGGATTCTGGATCAATGTACACCAGAATTTCGTTAATATAAAGATCTTCATATTAATCTATATAAATTCGCTATGTCTTGATGACCTGATTGCGAGAAGTTACAGTTGTAATATACACTCGTAATAGCGTTCGACAATGAAGTTGATGCTACCAACAGTTCACAGTAAATTTGAAGTCTTTCCAATTTTGATACTTTCACCCGCACGATTTTCACTAAGGAAACAATCTGAATGTTTTTTTTTTTGTCTTTAATGAAAATCGTGCGGGTGAAAGTCTCAATTTCCCCATTTCACTAGCACGATATAAGACTGTTTAAATGGGATAAGGTGTTTTCGACAGCGAGGTGGACATCTGAACAAGGGAAATTAGGAAGTTATGTTTATCTTAAGAATAAAGAAATTGCAGTACTTATCATAAGGAAGAAAAAACATGTTTTAAAAGGGGTCAATATAAAGATCCTTACCCGGGAACAAAAACAATTAACCAGCCTGGGGGGGGGGGGGGTTTAACAAGTATGTGGAAAACGAATATAAAAAATGCGCGCTGATAACCCTGGGTGTGAATGAGGAGGAGACTTTCGGAAAATTCGCAAGATCCGATTTTTCCATCATAACTTACGGTAAAATGTATATATATATCGATCTTCTTTACGAAATCCCACGTTTTTGGTTATGGAGGATCCGATTCTGTAAAAAAATAATTTTCAAAAATTCACCCCCACCTTGCCAAAAATCAAGTTCTTACAACTGCCGTAAACCCGATGCCAAGATACTTTCCTAAGGAAAAGAAAATTTTCACGAAGGTCAGATTCGATGTAGGGACAGTAAAATCGACCAAAGAAAAAGTCTAAGACATTTATAAACAAAAGACTGTAAATTTTCTCTGAAAATTTACCCAAAAGACAACCGACATGACCATGACGTCATGCTACTAAAGTCTAATAACAGCTACACAAGTTTTTCAACTCACTTATATTACATATAATAGACTACCGTATAGCAGTTGTTGTTGGCTGTTCCAGTACGTATTGTTAGATGGAAAAACAGGTAGTATTGAATTACTGTAGAACCTTTACAGCGGTCACCTTTTGTGGTGGAAGCATATGACATGATCCAAAATACGTGTGTTACGTACAAAGTTTCCATGCTTTTACACTGAGGAGTAACATATAAAACTCGTATTAACAGTATGTATGCGATAATAAGATATTTTCATATACAAACCCATAGATTTTATGTTGATGTAGACATGTTTTTCATTAAAATGCCAGCAGCAAATATGGAAGATGGTTCGTTGTGCAGTTGCAAAGAGGGTGTTTCTTAACCAGGGCTCTGTAGCTGACAGCGATCGTGGCGTGTTTGTAGCTCAGAACGAGGCTAGCTACATCACCGATGTATTCGTCTGCTGTACAGGATAGCCGTAGTACCTCTGGTCAGATATTACTATCGCCAAGTTATGTGGTTATGCTACGACCGTATATGAATTAAGACAACATCGTTACTTTAGGAAAATTTCTTCTTTATTTCACTTTCTTCCCTTTATCTTTGAACATATCCATACAAACAATAGAATAATTTAGCTAGTCTTAACAATAAACTCTCACTCTCTGCTTTCAGCATAAGTCTTTAAATACATTCTGGTTTCTTTTATCTTCTAAAAAGAGGTAAATGTGAGATTTCATGGTCCCTATTTTTGTTCACATCACTAAAAAATAGTATCGGAACATCTAATGTTTCAGTAATCCTCCCCGTTTTTAGAATAATTTTCGAGTTTGAAAATGAAAATAAATCAATATTAAATTAAATTACGATGTCATTTCTATATGGAAACCTTTCTATGTAACGTGGTGAAGATATTTACTTTCAATTATATTTTCATGAGTTTTCATTTTTTTCAATAAAACCTGTTCTTTTTTTAGGATGACGTTGTAATATAGTCTAAACATTATACTTCAGCGATTAAAAAAAAGAGTAATGTGTAATAATGGTGGAAACGTTAGCACACCGGGCGAAATTCTTAGCGTTATTTCGTTTGTCTTTATATTCTCAGTTCAAATTCCGCCGAAGTCAACTTAACCTTTTGGGGTCGATAAATTAAGTACCAATTGCGCACTGGAGTCGATCTAATCGACTGCCTCCCCCCTCTCCCAAAATTTCGGGCCTTTTTATGCACTTACATTTCAAGTTTCGCTCCAGTTATTTTAACCAAGTCTATTTTTTACATATCCCCAATTATTCTCAGTCCATTGTTCAGAGATTCCACTGACTCTGAGAGTCCAATGACTGTGTAGTAGTGTAGTTGGTTGTTGTTACGTGAAATTGCTGAATAAACATTACAACACTACATAAATCCAATTAAAATGCATTTATTCCTTCAAAATGTTTCTTATAAAATGTATAGTAGTCAGTCAGAGTGAAAGAATGAGATGGAGAAAGAGCATGTGTGGACAAATCTACGTTTGCAAAAGTATTCAAAATAATATGGAAAAAATGCAGTACGTTAGCAGGTGAAGATGGCCTCAGTTTATGACTTCCTACATTGGTTGACAAAGACATTTCTAGGTTGAAAGTGATTGGTAGAGGAAAGCAGACAAATTATCGCGGCAGAGAGAACTAATTGTCGAGCTCGACAGCAACTGTTGGAGAAACATCATCTAGCAGTAATTCTTGATGGTAAAGGAAAGCTATATGTACTCAGTGACAAAGACGAGGTGTGTGTTAGGGCATTTAATCGATCACTGTTTGTGTAACATAGAGGCGACATGACTTCGTTCATCCCGTGTCGTACTTTGTGTGCTAAGTCTACAACTTACTTTGACTCCATTTCAAACCATTCAGTTCTTTCATGCCTCAACCCCAACACCATTTATTGCCCTATCAACACTCTGCAGAAACCACGTTTTTCTCGAGTACCTAGATTTTTTTGTTACCAGAGATAAAAGAGTCGATACTCTTAGACACACCCACACACTTAAGTCTGTCTCCAGTTTATTTCTTCATAGGGAATTAAGATGGCATTGCTTTCAGTATTGACCAGTTCTATACTACATACACACACGTTTGTAATTACCTACATGTTTTCACATACCACTAAACGGAAGGAAATAATCTATCCCTCTTTAGTGACATCATATCTTATGTATATACATGTGTACACACTTACCTAAATACTCACATACATACATGCGTATAGGCATGCACACATACATATACATGTACACACACATACATACATACGTACCTATATATCATGAACTAACTTACTTTCTCAGATGCAGCACGGAATTTTGTCAGTGAACAGGTCACGGTCTCAAAGTGATGAAAATATTTTGACTTAAATGTTGAAGTGAATCTAACGGTTTTTGTGTTTTTCTTAAATGGCTTATAAACACCTTGCACGCTGCAATTGTTTTCGTTCCAGCACACAATCTCAGATCAGATAACTTGCTATGCAAGTACATCTCCTTAATACCATCATACTGTAATTTCTAAAACTTCCCCTAAAGTTATTACTCTTTTTTCTTTTGGTGGAGGTTCTTTTGCCCTGTGAGTTACAAGATGACCTCATTAGGGCTGGATCCATGAAAAAATGCCCTAAGTACATTGTAAAGTGTTTGGTGGATTGAGCAAAGACAAAGTCAGGTTTGAGGGGACTTAAGAATTTGTTGAGAGCAAAACATCCTCTTGAGTGCTGGTGCCATGAAAAAAAATGCACTCAGTACACTGTTAAGTGGTTAGTATTAGGAAGGTAATCCAATATAGAAACCGAATTGAAATTGAGACAAAGGAACATGCAATGGTCCACTAATCTATCAAATCTAGTCTCACTTGTACATATCCCAAGTTGTTGTCCTTGGTTTATGTAGCCATTAATGTGTAAACAAAGGTTAGCATTGATATTCTGGTGGTAATGTAAACAATGCTAGGACTTGTATATTACACATGAAAGTTATGGACATTTTGATGGCACTGAGATTCCATTGAATATGATATTGAATGGTATCAAGCAGTATATCCATGTTATTGCATCATATTTAGATGAACAAAGTGAGCAACAGGGGTGTATGGCATGATGTGACCATTATGCTGCAGAGCTGCTTTCAAGCTTGTGATGAATCAAATCAAAGAGGCTCTAGAAGAATGAGACAACTCTGTGAACACTGATGTCATTGTAATAGCAGAGTGAACCATCTGCTGCAAAGCATGTTGCCAAATTTAATTTTCTATTTTGGATAATGACTCACTTGTACACTTTGGTCAAGTCAGTTACCTTCTTTCAAGTGAGAAGCTCTGCCAACATAAAATGCTCAACAATAAATAACCTAGGCTCCATATTTTCTTCAAATATGTAATTGAGGACCATTAAAAAACCTCCACTAATTGTACATTCATTAACCTCCATTTCCTCATATTTAAAAGTTAATCCATCACATGAGGGTAAGGAAATGAGCATTGGGGCCATCATGTCACCTTGGTCAACATGCAGAATATACATTTAAACAGACACATTCAATTATGTTAAAATTACACAATTAGCAGACACTATGATGATTTTCCCACCACAAGGTCCAGTCTTTGATGTGGTGTGAAGGCTTCTGTGCCTCAGTGACACAGAGAGCTATACCAGCAGAGCATAAGCTTCTGGCATGGCCTCATGCTGAACAGGTCAATGGAAAACAGATAGAATAATAACGGACACACTCTTCCCAGAGATAAAAATGTGTTTGATTAGGGCCAACATCTCTACCTTGAAAAATGTAAAATTACAAAAACATCAATGACAATTCAAAACACCATAATCTGGAACAGGAAGGCTTTTCCTCGGGACAACATATGAAATGGTGCAGCAAAACCTGAAAGGATGGCTAAGCCATACCTTAAGGCCACTAACATCTTGCATTACATATCAGGCCCTGACCTACAACCAACAAAGGAGATGGGATACTGAGATATACCTGAAAAAATAGAGATCTAACTGGATAGAAGCAGAAAAGACAGCCCAGAACTGAGAATAGTGGAGAAAAATGAGATGGCCTATGCTCCTTAGGGAGAGAAGTAGATATGATACTGATTACCTTTCTTGTCCTTATAATCAGTTATGTAGTCTCTATTTGAACAGGCAGAATAGATTCAATGTGGTGGCCACTAACAAAATCAAATCTGGAATATTTCATAAGATCTGTTGCAACAGTTCACTAGTGTGCCTTAGTACCACAAACACAAAAGAAAATGTCAAGATGACTTTTATAATTACAAGACATTATTAAAATAGCAATAGTATGAGCAAAAAATATTTCAATTATAATCATTAAAAAATGAATTTTGTCACAAAAATCATACATGCTACTGTGAAAATGAAGGTTTTGAAATCAGCATCAGAAATACTTTTTGGTCCATAACAAAAATATCTGTGATAGAAATACCTTGTTGATGATCATTACTTTTTTTTTTTTTTTGTAGGATTATACAATAGAACGAATATGTTTTTACAAAGTTGATACCAAGACATATTAATAAGTTTTTATTTTATTATCTAAAACATGAAACATTCAGAAAAATACGTAACATTTTTCACAGGATATAGAATAGATACATGAATGAATATAGAGAAGATAATGTACAAACACCAAAACTACTGTCAGGTTCACCAAAAAGCTATCCGACAGAAATTGTTGAAGTCATTACTTTTGTTAATTTGCTGAAGTATATACATGAAAGAATATATAGAAAACAAAGACTATAAATAAGACATCATACTTATATTCCAAAGGGGGTATGAAATAGTTTCTTCTTGCCAGATGGATCCTTATTTTTTCATAACCAGCCTTTGAAGATTTCAGGTTAGGATGATTTGGGTTTTCTTAAGGTGTGGCCTATCCATCCATCCAGATTTTGCTGCACCACATTCAAACATAATACCTGTACAGAGTGGCTACTGAAGATGTATAATACACTTCTCAGTTATTTACCCACAGTGTCCAATAAATCTACTGTTGCTTACCCCAGGAAATATTTTAAGCTACAAAATACAGAAGTATATTCTGAAATTACTTTTACTAAAAATATCAAACTGAATTCAGTCATGAAAGATAGTCGTGTCTACCTTCTTCTGTGAATACATGTATGAGTAGGTATTTCTTCATCGCATAACTTCATACGCTGACAGTTATTCTTCTGAATGAATACAAACGTGCATCTTTAAGCTGCGTTTCTGAGAAAATGATGTCCCACAGACATCACAGTGATATGGTTTCTTTCCTGTGTGAATGTGTTTGTGTGCAGTTAAGCTATTTCTTGTAGTATATGATTTACCACAGATATCGCAACAGTATGGCTTCTCCCCTGTATGACTGCGTTTGTGTTTAGTTAAGTTAGTTGATGTCGTGAATGATTTACCACAGATATCACAGTGATATGGCTTCTCACCAGTATGAATTCGTTTGTGAGCAGATAATGCTTCTCTACGAGAAAATGACTTGTCACAGATATCACATGAATAAGGCTTGTCTCCTGTGTGAATGCGTATGTGAGCAGTTAATTCAGGACTTGTAGAGAATGATTTACCACAGATATCACAGGCATGTGGCTTCATTCCTGTGTGAGTGCATTTGTGAGCTGTTAAATGTCCACCTCGAGAGAATGATTTACCACAGACATCACAAAGATATCGTTTTTCTCCTGTATGAACACGTTTATGACTACTCAAGTTACGTGGGTCAGACAATGATTTACCACAGATATCACAATGATATGGCTTTTCTCCTGTATGAATGCGTTTGTGTATTGTTAACTGACTATTTGCTGAGAAAGATTTACCACAAATATCACAGTGATATGGTTGCTCTCCTGTATGAAAATATTTGTGAGATGTTAAATGACTACTAATAGAGTATGATTTACCACAAATATCACACTGAAATGGCTTCTCCCCAGTATGAAATCGTTTGTGTACTGTTAATTTACTCTTTGAAGACATAGATTTACCACAGATATCACAATGACAAGGTTGTCCTCCTGTGTGAATGTATTTATGTACAGTCAACTGATGACTTCGAGCAAATGATTTGCCACAGACATCACAGTCATAAGGCTTCTCTCCTGTATGAGTGCGTATGTGAATAGTTAAGTAAGTACTTCGATAAAAAGCTTTACCACAGATATTACACTGATATGGCTTCACTCCTGTATGAATACGTTTGTGAGCAGTTAAAGATTTCTTTAGAGAAAATGATTTACCACAGATGTCACAGTGGTTTGAAGTTTTTCTCATCTCTTTTGACATCGCGTCAGAAATATCAATGCTTTCAATCGCTGTCTTAATCGTAATTGGTGTCTCACTTAATGTATTTTCCATAATGGTTCCGCTCTCACCAATTCATATATTTTATCCTTATTTTCTTTGAACAAATCTCTTTCAACTTCACTCTTTCATGATATCTGAAAATGATATCTTAAACTACTCAATGGTGGATGACAAGTAGAAACGACCTTTAAATGTGAAAATTCAATAAAAGAAAATACCTCATATGAATGAAAACTATGATTAGTAAGTTAAAGACGGTGGTCGTGTTGCTGAACAGAAAATTACTTCCACTGCGTGTGCCTGTATATGTATGTATATACATACATAGAGAGAGAGAGAGAAAGAGGCTGGAGATAAATATATTAAAACATAGGATATAATATTATTATTACTTCGTGTTCAAACACTTTGTTTAGAGTCTGAATTCAACTTCCGGTTAAACATGCGCATTGCTGAATATTGGCGAAATGAGTGAGGTGTTTATAGATAAAGGTGCACAGAGATGCTATATATACTTGAAGTCATTGATATAGGCTTTTGCACGTTGTGAGACTGTTAAAGAAGCTAACTTTCACCATCGTGCACAAAGTGGATGCTACAAATTCCAGGTACCTTCCTGCTCCTCAGCTGACTTACCACCATATGAACCTCATCTATGGATGACAGATCACAGCTGACTGGTAGGTTTAGGTGAATCCAGTTAATGCAACCCTTTAGTGTACAATGCCCAACAAGTGACCATCTTGGGCTCCTCTGTCAGGAGTGTTCCATCAGTGTCTAAAACTAAAAAAAAAAATTAAAAAACGAGGAAAATTTGCCCCTCAAAAGCACTGGAATCCCTCTGTAGGCAGTGAGTCAGGTGTGAAGCTTGGCCTCCTCAGTTTCATTGAACCAGCTTTTCCATGTCAAACTTCAGTGCTCTGAATTCTCCCCATCTCAGCCCCAGAAGCAAATCACCTGGGAGCCCACTTAGCCTTGCGTTGCAGCTGTACTCCATCAATAAGGTCTTTCTGGAGAGGAAATGTTTCCTGGCCGTTTTTGGAATCCAATACACTCCCTAGCAGTTGACTGCTAGGTCTCCCTATATGTTTCCCACAAGTCCGACCAAGGGACCGGCTTCAAGCTGCTGTAAATCAGTCTTGCTTACACCGTTGTCTTTGTGTTTGTTGACATTCAATCCGAGACTGGCTGCCTCTAAGACTTCAGTCCTTTTCTCAACTCAGCCACAACAAACCTATGGTTAGTGCATATGAAGCTAGCATTCTAAAATATCCTGCAGCTCTGTAGGACCCTCTTCTGCCCATCTACAAGCACATAGTTCATTTCCTTTGCCACATGATAAATATTTGAATAGTAAGTCTACCAATGCAGCTCAGGACATTGGTTAGCTGGAGCCAGCAATGCAAAGTCCAGGTAAATTCATGAGATGTGTTTTGTCTTCCACTCTGTTCAATGCCTGTATTGACTGGATAACTGGCTGTATGTTGGCTCGATTCAGTTGTGGAGTGCTCATTTGTTAAACCAACGTTACTGAACTGGATTTTGCTGAATCTCTGAATGTCTTAAGGAGTGCTCTTCTTTCACTAAGTGAATGGAGTGGAACCACTGGCCCTCAGAATTTCTTAGGTCAGAACAAAGATCCAAACTTTGTTGGTTTCCTGAGGACTCCATAATGTCTCTCTACTGTAGTTGAGAATGTGAAAGTTATTGAACCACTTATCTCAGTAGCATGATCCATAGTAGCATTAACTGTGAGTACAACATTTGTAAAAGACTTTGGCGTACTGGTGCAGTTGTGAATTCAATGGACAAGGATGATTGGCTCTGCCAATATCTAAGCAAGAGAGGTTCAAGTCTTCCGGTCCCTGATCCTCCTTGCTTTCCTCTACAATTGTGAGACTTATCAAGAGGACTTAGAGGCTGCCTGAACTCCTTTGGTACCAGGATACTTAGCAGGATTATGGGCTACCATTGGTTGGTTTTCCTATCCAACCAACAACTGTACTCAAACTTACCTTGTGACTACATATACCAATATATTTTCAGTAAAACTATAATACAAAACATATCTATGTATTTTTATTTTCACATATATATTGGTACATAGTAAAACTATTTATCTCTTATGTTAAAAAGTTAAACTTGTATTTAAACAAAAGTTATATGTGTATAAAAATTTAACACATTTCCAATGTCTTCAGTGTTTATGCTATATATATGTCATAGGATGGCACACACACTAACACCGGCAGTATCATTGCCAACTATATGACTAGAAATGATAAGAGATAACACTGCCTGATCATTGCAGGAGTGTGAATATAGCCAACTCCCAAGTTCATAAATATATTGGATCAGCCAGTGCACCTTTCAAGAAAGACTTCCACAACCACCAGTCAA
This sequence comes from Octopus sinensis, assembly GCF_006345805.1. NCBI lineage: Eukaryota > Metazoa > Mollusca > Cephalopoda > Octopoda > Octopodidae > Octopus > Octopus sinensis. The sequence goes on along the minus strand of NC_043017.1, from coordinate 18,923,465 downwards.
CTTTCTGAGTCTCAGAAAGGCCTTTTGTCATGTCTCTGATCACCCATGTGTGGCACCTCAAAGATCAAGGGACCCCATGTGATGTCAGGTGGAAAATAATAGAACATCCAGGTTCATATATCAATGGGAGTGGCCATTGCAAAATTTGCATCATGGAGAGAACCAAAATTCTTAAGGACTATGCTAAACTTGGTGTGTTAAATAACTGTGAAGAAATGTTCTCTAAATGTGTCCTTTTCAAGCGCTACCTACTGGAAAATTGGATCTTCCTGTTTGCTAGTTAGGCTATTATGAGTCTGGAACAGTTTTTTAGCTTCTCATCCAGTGGAAATAACCCGTCCTCATTAACAATTTTATACATTAGCTATTAAATCTCATCCATGGGGTAGAAAGTTAAATTTTATCTTTGTATAGAGTCTAATGAACTGTTCACAAGGCTGTGGCTTTTGTGGATGCAAAACCATTGGTAACTCTATGACCAGAATTTAACACTAAATTGATTACTTAATGCCTTTTATTGGAGAATATGTTCATTAAACTTGGCTTAGGAAAAGGTTTGCGGTGACAACTCTGAAATTACAACTTATTTGCCTTTGTCAGACTGTACTTCACTTGGCATAGTTTCTACAGTTAGATGCCCTTTCTAGCACCAACCATTTTACAGAGTGTACTGGGTTCCTTTTTACATGGTACCAGTATTAGTGCCATCGCATATTTACAAAAGCCCTCAACTGACTAAGGTACAGTATTGAAGGAGGTAGCTTTATGCAGCTGTTCAGAGGTTAAAGTATAATAGAGTGACAGGAACATGAGCTTTGCTGTAGGACTGATACATCATTACACCAGTTGGAAAAGAGAGCAGGCGGTGGAAGCTCTGTCAGGTCATACACTCAAACTATAGGAAGATGAATATAAGAGAACTGGTATAACTAATGTTTAGTTCAGCATGCAAGAGTGAGTAAAAAGAATGACAGATGGTGATAGAGGTGAAGGCAGCAAACAGTAAACATAAGAGGAGGCATCAACAATCGCAATTTATGAGAATACATTTCTTAGTTATTTGCCCAGAATGTTCAATAAACTGTACCTTGTCTTTCCCCAGGAAAAATGTCAGCAGCAACATATATTAAGTATTTTTTGTAACAAAAGTGGTAAGTTATCTAATGAATGTAGATATTAGTTGTTATATAAAATACAGTTTTGAAAGATAGTTCTGTCTACCTCCCTCTGAATATATTTATGGTTAAATATTTCTTCATACACTGACACAGTTATTCTTCTGAATGAATAGACACATGTGCCATTAAGTGACGTTTCTGAGAAAATGATGTACGACAGATATTACAATGATATGGCATATCTCGTGTGTGAATGCGTTTGTGTTTAGTTAAGTTACTTGTTGAAGTGAAGGATTTACCACAAACATCACAGTGATATGGTTTCTCTCCTGTGTGAATGTGTTTATGTGTAGTTAAGTTACTTGTAACAGTGAATGATTTACCACAGATATCACAGTGATAAGGTTTCACTCCTGTGTGAATGTATTTGTGTGTTGTTAAACCACTTGTTGTAGTAAATGATTTACCACAGATATCACAACAGTATGGTTTCTCTCCTGTATGACTGCGTTTGTGGATAGTTAAGTTATTTGATATTGTGAATGATTTACCACAAATATCACAGTGATATGGCTTCTCACCTGTATGAATACGCTTGTGGATAGGTAACGTCTCTCTACGAGGAAATGACTTGCCACAGATGTCACAGGAATAAGGTTTGTCTCCGGTATGAATGCGTTTGTGAACTGTTAATTCACTTTTGATAGAGTATGATTTACCGCAGATTTCACAGGGATATGGCTTTTCTCCTGTATGAATGCATTTGTGAGCAGTTAAATGTCCACTGTGAGAAAATGATTTACCGCAAATATCACAGAGATATCGTTTCTCTCCAGTATGAATACGTTTGTGACTATTTAAGTTACGTGGGTCAGACAATGGTTTGCCACAGATATCACAGTGATACGGCCTTTCTCCTGTATGAATGCGTTTGTGTATAGTTAATTGGCTATTTGCAGAGAATGATTTACCACAGATATCACAGTGATATGGCTGCCCTCCTGTATGCATATATTTGTGAGTTGTTAAATGACTACTTATAGAAAACGTTTTACCACAGATATCACACTGAAATGGCTTCTCTCCAGTATGAAAGCGTTTGTGTACTGTTAATTTACTCTTTGAAGACATAGATTTACCACAGATATCACAATGGTATGGCTGCCCTCCTGTATGAATGTATTTATGGACACTTAAGTGGGTACTGTGAGCGAATGCTTTACCACAAATATCACAGTGATATGGTTTCTCTCCTGTATGAGTACGTATATGGATAGTTAAGTAACTACTTGAAATGAATGCTTTACCACAGATATTACACTGATATGGTTTCTCTCCTGTATGAATACGTTTGTGTTTAGTTAATGTTCCTCTTTCAGAATATGATTTACCACAGATACCACACTGGTATGATGTTTTTTTCATCACCTTCAGCATCTCATCAGGAAAATCAATGCTTTCAGACTCTGTTTTAATTGGGGTCTCCCGTAATGTATTTTCCATTACTGTTCTTTTCTCACTAATTGCTATGTTTTATTCATATTTTCTACTTTAAAATTTCCATCACATTCAATGTTTATTGATATCTGTTGATGGCAGAAACTCACTCTTGAATATATTCCAGATAGTGAAAGAAAAAATTAGAATGTTAATAATATAATAATCTCAGTTCACAAGAAATATTTCACAGTCATCCCACCAATCATTTCTATTTGGAATAACATCATTCTTTAAATGATGAGAAATATTGATGACGAATCTGAAGTAAATAAATTCTTCTACGCCAATACCATCTGTTATTTCTGAAACAGCAGAGAAATAGTATAAGATATAGGGATTGTTTAAAAGTAGAGGCTCAACGGTGGAAAATTTACATTTCTATGTTAATAAATAGAAATAAACGATTGAAGTTAAATTTTAATTCTTATAACTACATCGTGCAATCTTGTTTCATGGTTACATATATACAAACTATAGCAACACACGGTAATTATGTAAAATTACATGTTGATCTATATATATATATATATATATATATTGTCAATGAAGAAATGTCTATTTTATTTAGAGATAGTTGGCCCCTTCATCTCACCATATAAAAAAGAATTTTTATTTTAAGTACCTACTGTTTTATAACTTGGCTACACTTGTTTCATGAGGTACATTTCCCGGTTCCTAAACCACTCCGTGTTTTGCTGGAACTCTTCTTAAAATGTAACCCCAATCATCAGGCCCTTATATCATTTTATCATCGTTCAATACTATAAACTATATTTTTATTTTTTAAAACCCGTAAGTATGTGTAAAAATGGGTACGTGTAAATTAGGTTCGCTGGACACTACAGTACAAGCCATAATTTAGATAAAAATTCAAAAATATTACAAAAATAAATTAAGAAATAAAAAGGCGAAAAAAAATATTTTATTTTTATAATTTTTCATTTGAATTTTTATCTGAATTATGGCTTGTACTGTAGGGTCCAGCGAACCTAATTTACACGTACCTATTTTTACACATACTTATGGGTTTAAAAAAATTAAAATATAGTTTATGGCACGTAAAAAGCACCATTCGACCGTGGCTGTTGCCAGCCTCGCCTGGCCCCCGTGCCGGTGGCACGTAAAAAGCACCATCCGACCGTGACCGTTTACCAGCCCCGTCTGGCACCTGTGCCGGTGGCACGTAAAAAGCACCCACTGCACTCACGGAGAGGTTGGCGTTAGGAAGGGCATCCAGTCGTAGAAACATTGCCAGATCAGACTGGGCCTGGTGCAGCCTTCTGGCCTCCCACACCCCAGTTGAACCGTCCAACCTATGCTAGCATGGAAAGCGGACGCTAAATGATGATGATGATGAGTATTGAACGATGATAAAATGATATAAGGGCCTGATGATTGGGGTTACATTTTAAGAAGGGTTCCAGCAAAACACGGAGTGGTTTAGGAACCGGGAAATGTACCTCATGAAACACGTGTAGCCAAGTTATAAAACAGTAGGTATTTAAAATAAAAATTCTTTTTTATATGGTGAGATGAAGGGGCCTACTATCTCTAAATGAATACATATATATACGTATCTGTATACGACGAGCCTTTTCCAGTTCCTGTCTCACAAATTGACTCACAAGGCCTTGGTCATTGCCAAGGTGCTACGCAGTGTAATTGAACTTGGAACGACGTCGTTCGCAAGCTATCTTCTTACTACACAGCCACGTCTGCACCTATCTATGTCCATGAAGCTGACACACGAAAGATAGAGGAACAAAATGGGACATATGGTCAAATATAGAAATGCACAATAGTAGACGGTGGCGGTTCTCTGGCCTGAAAAGTGATATGTTGTTGTTTATATGGCTACGTCAGTGCTAACTTGTGTTTCAAAGACTGATTGTTTTCAAGAATGTCGCGAAGTATATGACAGATCAATCAAATAGAAACATTGCGTTGTGAAAGTAGAAACGACGTTTGAATGAGAAAAGAATCAACAAAAATACTTCGTATGAATCACAGCTATAATGAGCAAATCAGTGACGATGGTCGGGATGCTGAAATTACTCCCATTACGTATATACAATGTATAATATTATAGATAAATTCATTATAAGATACGAGATAGATATGATTACTTCTTCACCGCTTTATGCGTCATGCTAATATATTAGCTTGTTGTGGTGCACCTGAGCACTCTATACAATAATTTCATTATTATTATTATTTATTATAATATAGACATACGCGATTCAATTAGAAATACAAAGCTGGGATCTTATGAGTGACCGCCGAAGTTAACTTCCTGTTGATCATGCGCATTGGTAGAATGTTCGGATGCTAAACAGACGAAATCACACACGACTACCCAAAATACCGATTAAGAGTGTTCGCAAGTTCGAACGTCGTCGATATGTTGTATCCTCTGTGTGAAAAGTCTGGCTGCATACAATTCACAACACAGTTAATTAAGATTTATTCAGTGAGTTGTATTCAACACATGTTTACACGTGGAATTAGCAGAATCATTATTAACTTTAGTTTTGGCCGATAAAGTTGAACTGAAATACCCTACACCGAGGCATGAATTGCACGAAGCCGTCTTGGGAAGAACTATCTGAGCGGAAAATTCGTGCATGTATTCAACATCAAACTCGTGTTCGGCGTCAAATAGTTGACTGTCGTGGTGGTAACAGATTCGTGTAATAAATTTTGTGTTGATTTTTGTTTCATAATATATATTTTTTCGGATGCAGCCAGACTTTTCACACAGGTGTTTCTTGCATCTGCTTCTAGTGGTTCAGGTGTTAAATTTTACTGTCTCACTAATGGCTAAAGATACCCTGTTTTTTCGATTTTTAAACTTCTGAAACTTTTTCCTCCAGTTTTTTTTTTTCTCTCTCCATAACAGACACTAATCTGATCCCAACACTTTCTCCAGATTCATGTGTTTCAATTCTTTGTTGAATATCCATAATGTTTATTAGATGGTTTGAAAGCGTCTGGTGAATCAGAGGATAGTGCCAAGGGCATTGTTTCTACAGCCAGATACCCTTCATAACAACCACTATAAAGAGTGTACATGGATGATTTTATATTGTCACAACATACCTCAAGAGACAAGAACCCTTAACTGTGGGATAGGTGTCTTGCAGTAGGGTAGACAAATGGTTACTCCAATTACAAAAGCAAGATGGTGGTGAAGATGTTAGATCTGTCAGGTTATAGGATGCACAATATAAGAGGAATGGCACAGAGAAATGGATAGGATGAATCTGTAGGAAAGTATGCAAGAGTGAAAGAAGAGTAGCAGCTGGATAGAGATGGAGAAAGAGATAAATGCAGTGAATGGAGAACAGAGATGGAAGAGTAATCAATGATAGAATATCAGTTGGAAGGTAAATGTCTAGGAAGTAAGAGTCAGTCAACTCGGGTCAAGGAAATAGATTTAATTAGCTTTATTTTATTATTTAAATCATGAACTATTCCATTATTGAGATAAGTACATAATATTTGACACTGAACATAGAACAGACGCACAAATTAATGTAGGAAAGATAGATTATATAGAAACACCAAAGATACTTTAAGGCCAACACAAACAATTACCTTCTATAGAAATTCTTTGTTGAAGCTCATTATTTTTGATAATTTGTTGGAGTATATACATGATTAAATGTATAAAGGGCAAAGATTCTTTGTAAGACATCATACTTACATCCCGATATGGTATAATGAAATATTTTCTTTTATAGTTCATAATTTTATTTTTAATTAAACTGTACAGTGATGTCATTTGTGATTTATAAGAACTCATTTCTCAGTTATTTACACAATATCCAATAAATTTATTGTATCTTGTCATCTCTCGGGACATATATGGTAGCTACAATATACATATGACTATTTTCTGAAACAATACTTTTATTATAATCATACAGGCAAGTAGATATTAAATGTAGTTACATGAACTATTTACTCTAGAAAGATAGCTCTGTCTAACTCCTGTGAATACATTTATGGTTAGGTATTTTTTACAGTGACACAGTTATTTTCCTGTATGAGTAGATGTATGAGCAGTGAAGTGACGTTTTTGAGAAAATGTTTTACCACAGATATCACAGTGATATGGCATATCTCGCCTGTGAATGAGTTTGTGCTTAGTTAGGTAACTTGTTGTAGTGAATGATTTATCACAGGTATCACAGTGATATGGTTTCTCTCCTGTATGACTACGTTTGTGTGTAGTCAAAGTAGTTGATACTGTGAATGATTTACCACAAATATCACAGTGGTATGGCTTCTCACCTGTATGTATGCGTTTGTGAACAAATAATGATTCACTACGAGGAAATGACTTACCACAAATATCACATGAATATGACTTGTCTCCTGTATGAATGTGTTGGTGAATAGTTACTTGACGTGTGGTGCTGAACGCTTTACCACAGATTTCACAGTGATATGGCTTTTCTCCAGTGTGATTGCGTTTGTGCGCAGTCAAAGACCTACTATCAGAGAATGATTTACCACAAGTATCACAGAGGTATCGTTTCTCACCTGTATGAATACGTTTGTGACTAGTTAAGTTGCCTTGATCAGATAATGTTTTGCCACAGATTTCACAGTGAAATGGTTTTTCTCCTGTATGAAGTCGTTTGTGAGTATTTAGGTTACTTCCTACAGAGAATGATTTACCACAGATATCACAGTGATATGGCTTCTCTCCTGTATGCATATATTTGTGTGTAGTTAGGTGACTACTAATGGAGAATGATTTACCACAAATATCACACTGAAATGGTTTCTCTCCAGTATGAAAGCGTTTGTGTACTGTTAATTTACTCTTTGAAGACATAGATTTACCACAGATATCACAATGGCATGGCTGACCTCCTGTATGAATGTATTTATGGACTTTTAAATGAGAACTGTGAGCAAATGCTTTACCACAGATATCACACTGATAAGGCTTCTCTCCTGTATGTGTACGTATATGAATAGTTAAGTAATTACTTGAAATGAATGCTTTACCACAGATATTACACTGATATAGTTTCTCTCCCGTATGAATACGTTTGTGTTTAGTTAATGTTCCTCTTTCAGAATATGATTTACCACAGATACCACACTGGTATGATGTTTTTTTCATCACCTTCAGCATCTCATCAGGAAAATCAATGCTTTCAGACTCTGTTTTAATTGGGGTCTCCCGTGATGTATTTTCCATTACTGTTCTTTTCTCACTAATTGCTATGTTTTATTCATATTTTCTACTTTAAAATTTCCATCACATTCAATGTTTATTGATATCTGTTGATGGCAGAAACTCACTCTTGAATATATTCCAGATAGTGAAAGAAAAAATTAGAATGTTAATAATATAATAATCTCAGTTCACAAGAAATATTTCAGTCATTCCACCAATCATTTCTATTTGGAATAACATCATTCTTTAGTCTTTAAATGATGAGAAATATTGATGACGAATCTGAAGTAAATAAATTCTTCTACGCCAATACCATCTGTTATTTCTGAAATAGTAGAGAAATAGTATAAGATATAGGGATTGTTTAAAAGTAGAGGCTCAACGATGGAAAATTTACATTTCTATGTTAATAAATAGAAATGTAAATATAAGCATTTACATCAACATTTGAAGTTAAATTTTAATTCTTATAACTACATCGTACAATCTTGTTTGATGGCTACACATATAGAAATCTATAGCGACTGTTTGTATGTGGTTCGCCTGGCTGAGACCTGAAAATTTTGATCAGGGACACCATGAACATTCCAGCAGAACTTCAGTCTTTGATAATAGCCAAGACCACACAAATACAAGACATCACTGAGATTCACATTTTTCAAATGAATATTTCGGTATGTGAACTTCTATATTTTGGTGCCTAATAATTTAATGGAAACAAATATAACAGTTAATATGTAGATCCGCACCCGGGGAGGATCTCGGAAAATTCACACGATCAACCGTACAGAATCCGAGCAGTAAACCTCAACACCCGGTCACAGGAGTGAAACAGAAATCGTCTAATACTTCTAATGCAATGTATATTCAACAAATATTAAGAAAAAAATGCGCGCTTATAAACGGATGGGTGGGGAGGGGGCTCAGAAAATTCATACGATCAACCGTACAGAATCCGAGCAGTAAACCTCAACACCCGTTAACTAACTAGCGCGGATGCACGAGTGCGCGCACCGGGAACACTGTTCGCTAGTGGTACCATATTTCCCTACAGATGGTAGAAATTGATATAGTTTGGCGGGGACCAACTACCAAATCCACTATAATCGCCTAATCTAGCACCTTCGGATAACCATCATTTCGATTGTTATCGAAATTACATTAAGGGGAAGAACTGCAATTGTTTGGAAGACTGTAAAAACAACTTAATACAGTTCATGGCTCCAAAAGATGCAAAGGGAAGTTATGCTCATGAAGCTTACACAATAAGGACGAAAGATAGAGGAACAAAATGGGACATATGGTCAAATATAGAAATGCACAAGTATCAAAATATTGTTTTTGAATTTTACTTAGAAACGGTACGAACTTTTTTTCCAGCCCAATATGGTGAATACACAATAGTGGACGGTGGCAGTTCTCTGGCCTGAAAAATGATATGTTGTTGTTTATATGGCTACGTCAGTGCTAACTTGTGTTTCAAAGACTGATTGTTTTCAAGAATGTCGCGAAGTATATGACAGATCAATCAAATAGAAACATTGCGTTGTGAAAGTAGAAACGACGTTTGAATGAGAAAAGAATCAACAAAAATACCTCGAATGAATCACAGCTATAATGAGTAAATCAGTGACGATGGTCGGGATGCTGAAATTACTCCCATTACGTATATACAATGTATAATATTATAGATAAATTCATTATAAGATATGAGATAGATATGATTACTTCCTCACCGTTTTATGCGTCAAGCTAGTAAATTATCTTATATGCGATTTAATTAGAAATACAAAGCTGAGATCTTATGAGTGACCGTCGAAGTCAACTTCCGGTTAATCATGCGCATTGGTAGAATGTTAGGAGCGGAATGAGATGCTAATCAGATGAAAGACAGCGATTTAATGTCTTCGTATGTTGTAACACCGATAATGAAGCCAACTTCAACGATCGTCGTCGATATGTTTTAGTTGTTTCTTGCATCTGCTTCTAGTGGCTCTGATGTTAAATTTCAACCAAACCCCATTAGTCAATCAAATCTCCAGAAAATGTGGTTTTACAGGCTGATGATAGAAATCGCACTCATTTCCCCTCCCCAAGAAATAAATAATGAAGAAAATTAAATTGCAAATCAAAAGGAATCCAGATCTTTTCTGTTGCTGACACAGTTTTCTATTTTTTTAAAACTTTGTTCCAATTGTTTTCATATTTGCTTCAATTTTATATACTAATTAAATTAATAATAACTTAGTAGCTTTTAAATTTTGCTAATTCTATGTAATTTCAGCGACTGTTAAGCCTCAAACGCATATATACAAAAGCCACTTTCAGTTTCATTTATCAAATCCATTTGGCCTGCAATTATAGAAGACATTTGCCCTTGCAGTTAGGATTCTTATTTTCAATATTAAAATTTATGATTATGTCAATAAATAAAACAAAAGCATTTTGAAATTTCAATTCCCACTGTCACCTCACAAGTCTTTATTTCTGTATTTTGTAATTCCATGTGCAGACGATTTCAATTCTGGACAAAAAAAAAAAAAATTGTTTCAAATACTTTTTTTCCAAAGCCTCTTCCTTCACTCCATTCAGACATATGAAACTTTTTAAATACATTTCCTTCCTCTGTGTGCATGCGTTGATACATGCTAAACAGCTAACAGACAATTCTTAGCTCACACTATAAATGATGGACCTCAAAGAGGAATAACAATATGCAAGAAATAGTAACCAAATCTCCCTACATCAACACAGGGTACTAATATTTTATCCCAACACTCTCTCCAGATTTATATGTTTCAATTCTTTGTTGAAGATCCATAATGTTTATTATTTTGCTGAAATACTCATCATCTAACATCTCATTTACATGTTGACATGAATTGGATGGTTTGAAAGAAGCTGTTGAACCAGAGGATAGTGCCAAGCTCTGGCATTGTTTCTACAGCCAGATACCCTTCATAACAACAACCATTATAAAGAGTGTACATGGATGATTTTATATTGTCACAATATACCTCAAGAGACAAGAACCCTTAAATGTGGGATAGGTGTCTTGCAGTAGGGTAGACAAATGGTTACTCCAATTACAAAAGCAAGATGGTGGTGAAGATGTCAGATCTGTCAGGTTATAGGAAGCGCAATATAAGAGGAATGGCACAGAGAAATGGATAGGATGAATCTGTAGGAATGTATGCAAGAGTGAAAGAAGAGTAGCAGCTGGATAGAGATGGAGAAAGAGATAAATGCAGTGAATGGAGAACAGAGATGGAAGAGTGATCAATGATAGAATATCAGTTGGAAGGTAAATGTCTAGGAAGTAAGAGTCAGTCAACTCGGGTCAAGGAAATAGATTTAATTAGCTTTATTTTATTATTTAAATCATGAACTATTCCATTATTGAGATAAGTACATAATATTTCACACTGAACATAGAACAGATGCACGAATTAATGTAGAAAAGATAGATTATATAGAAACACTAAAGATACTTTAAGGCCAACACAAACAATTACCTTCTATAGAAATTCTTTGTTGAAGCTCATTATTTTTGATAATTTGTTGGAGTATATACATGATTAAATGTATAAAGGGCAAAGATTCTTTGTAAGACATCATACTTACATCCCGATATGGTATAACGAAATATTTTCTTTTATAGTTCATAATTTTATTTCTAATTAAACAGTACAGTGATGTCATTTGTGATTTATAAGAACTCATTTCTCAGTTATTTACACAATATCCAGTAAATTTATTGTATCTCGTCATCTCTCGGCACATATATGTTAGCTACAATATACATATGACTATTTTCTGAAACAATACTTTTATTATAATCATACAGGCAAGTAGATATTAAATGTAGTTACGTGAACTATTTACTCTAGAAAGATAGCTCTGTCTAACTCCCTCTGTGAATACATTTATGGTTAGGTATTTTTTTACAGCACAACATATATTGACACAGTTATTTTCCTGTATGAGTAGATGTATGGGCAGTGAAGTGACGTTTTTGAGAAAATGCTTTACCACAGATATCACAGTGATATGGTTTCTCCCCTGTATGTCTACATTTGTGTGTAGTCAAAGTAGTTGATATTGTGGTTGATATTGTGAATGATTTACCACAGATATCACAGCGATATGGCTTCTCACCTGTATGTATACGCTTGTGAATAAATAATGATTCACTACGAGGAAATGACTTACCACAGATATTGCACGAATATGACTTGTCTCTTGTATGAATATGTTCATGAACAGTTACTGTACGTGTGGTTGCAAATGATTTACCACAGATTTCACAGTGATATGGCTTTTCTCCAGTGTGACTGCGTTTGTGTGCAGTTAAAGACCTACTATCAGAGAACGATTTACCACAAATATCACAAAGGTATCTTTTCTCACCTGTATGAGTACGTTTGTGACTATTTAAGTTACCTTGATCGGATAATGTTTTCCCACAGATATCACAGTGGTATGGCTTTTCTCCTGTATGAAGTCGTTTGTGAGTATTTAGGTTACTTCCTACAGAGAATGATTTACCACAGATATCACAGTGATATGGCTTCTCTCCTGTATGCATATATTTGTGTGTAGTTAAGTGACTACTAATAGAGAAAGATTTACCACAAATATCACAGTGAAATGGTTTCTCTCCAGTATGAAAGCGTTTGTGTACTGTTAATTTACTCTTTGAAGGCATAGATTTACCACAGATATCACAATGGCATGGCTGACCTCCTGTATGAATGTATTTATGTACAGTTAACTGATTACTACGAGCATATGATTTACCACAGATATCACAGTGATAAGGCCTCTCTCCTGTATGTGTACGTATATGAGTAGTTAAGTGACCAGTTGAAATAAAAGCTCTACCACATATATTACACTGATGTGGCTTCTCCCCTGTATGAATACGTTTGTGAGCAGTTAAATAGTTTCTGCGTGCAAATGATTTACCACAGATATCACACTCATTTGACTTTTTTCCTGTCTCTTTTGGCATTTCATTTGCAAAATTCATATTTTCAGACTCTGCCTGAAGTGTAAATGGATTTTCACATAATGTATTTTCCATAATTTTTAGTTTCTCACTAATTCCTGAAAGAGATTTCCTTCAATCTCTGTTGATTTCTGAAGATCGTAGAAACTCATTGGAAAAGGTGTCCAAGTGTAATAAAGAATTCAAATTATTCCTGAAAATATTACAGAAAGTGAAGTAGAAAAAAATTAGAATTCAATAATCCCAGTCTTTAGATGATAAATTATGATGAATCTAAATTAAAAAGAAATTCTTTTACGCAGATACTGTTATATCTGAAATAGAGAAACATAAGATAGAAGCGAAGCTCAATATTCAACAGCAGAAAATTATTTTTCTATCTTGAATAAACTGTACATATAAACATTTACCTCAATCATTGAACAGTGAAGTTTAATTGATTTTTAAAAGTACATTATACAATGTTGTGTAAAGTCTACATACAAACAAATTACAGCTTTACATGGCTATTGTGTAACACACAGATTAAGTAATTTATTTATATATATATATATGGAAAAAAAAAAGTCTAGGTGGGAAATGCTAAAATAATTTTATAAAAAACATTTCAGTACCGGTTTCAGTCATTGAGACTTTTTCAACTGTAACAATTAAATAATTAAATTTAGAAAAATTAAAAGAAAAACTATTTTAAAAGAATATTTGTATAGTGTTCAAATACAAGTGGCATTTTCCTTGTTTCTGCCTGTCTCCGTCTCTCTTGTTTACATATTCATATATTGCAGGTGGCACGTAAAAAACGCCATTTGAGCGTGGCCGTTGCCAATACTGCCCGACTGGCCCTCGTGCCGGTGGCACGTAAAAGCACCCACTACACTCTCGGAGTAGTTGGCATTAGGAAGGGCATACAGCTGTAGAAACGCTGCCAGTTCAGTTTCCGCCGACCGTGTCAACTCAGAACCCCCTTTGGCCGGCCCTAAGCTATAATAGAAGACACTTGTTCCAGGTGCCAAGCAGTGGGACTGAACTCGTGATCATGTGGTTATGAAGATAGCTTTTTACCACACAGCTACGCCTGTGCCTATGATAATGGGGTTTTTTTTGCATGAATCATATAAAGGTTACTCAGATTTTTTTTTCTGCATTGTTAGAAGCTTTCCTTCATTATATGTTTCTTTACTTCTGTACCACGATGCTTCAAGCACAGTACATCGCTCGTCTATCATTAATTTTATACTATATAGATAGTCACTTACGAAAGAGTAACTTAGAAGCTGAACAAGGCCCGCAACTGGCATTGACTTACATAAAACCAAAACCACAATATTAATAGAAACGTCCAGCTAAGACAGTACACACCACAGCCTCACCATCACAATAACTGACAGTATATATGTTAAACTACACAGAGAAAGTCGATAACACTTGATTCTATCCAAACAGGTCAATCGTTATTGTTTATATCCCTAGGTCAGTTCTGACCGTTTAGAACGTGATGAAAGTTTCTGGTGTGTAACGACTTTTATGACTAATCAAAATAAATTTAAAAAATACACTGCGTTGTTGAAAGTAGAAACGACGTTTGAATATGAAAAATAGATTTTAAAAATACCTAATATGAATCACTGCTATTAGAAAGTCAGGCTAGTCGTGTTGCCGAAGAGAAAATTTCTTCCACTGCGCGTATATAGATAGATATTGTTGATGAATATAACCCGGAACATAAATATGGAAGCTTCTTCTACAGTTTATACATCAAACTATTAGCTTGATATTAGACTTTCTGGGAGAAGACCGAATTCAGCTTCCGGTTGAACATGCGTATTGTGGAAAGTTACTAGCTCACACTAGTCGTCAACATCTTGTGACCAGCTGCTATAGCTTTTCAGCTCTATTGGGAATGTCGGTTTCTCTTTTCTAAAATTACACTTCTAACACAGAGAAAACCTGGCATATCTACTCAAATGTTTCCCTCCCCACCAAACTTTCCTCATAACTTCCAGAAAACGAATCTTTTTTGAATGAAATTTTCTGCAAATACCTTTCAGATAGTGTAGATTGCGATTCGGATCTTTTCTGTTTGGCTGCTAATTTTCAGTCTCTTCAATTTCTGTTCGAATTGGTTTCATATTCAGTGTAATGATATATTTTTCTATACTAATCAATGCCATGAAAATCATTTTCGCCATAAATCAACAAATAAGGAGACAAAATGCTTAGATTCGTTTCCTCCAGATTTACATTATGAGTTCAAATTCTCCCGAAGTAGGCTTGTTTCATTTTTTTGACAAGTTGTGGTGCACCTAGCACTGTATACAATAATTTCATTATATAAAATTTTCAGTAATTTCAGACAATTGTAAGCTATAGACATTAGTGTGTTACCATAGTAACAAGCCAAACATGAGAACTCTTTTGTCTGTGAGAAAGCATGTGTTGACAAATATATTTCAGTCATTGAGGTGGTTGTCATGTGTGCCAAAAATAGCAACCAAATAGACCTTAAATCACAAACAAAAGGAGGATGTGGTTTTGTACTTGCCAGAAAAGCATGTCATACCCCAAAGAAAATTATGGAAAATGGAGAAGCATTTTATGAGTACAAGAAAACTTGGTGGGAATATGTATTGCTAATGTTCACATCAAGGATGCATGGAGTCTGTGTCAGTGAGGAAAGACACATGGATTGAAGGTGGCACCCTTACTCTTAAGACTCTAGTGCTTTTCCTATATTCATAGGCTAAGGAATTAACTTCAATCCGATTTTATGTTGAAGAACTGGGGTCAGCGATTGCACAGCTTTTGATTATCACAGCTATGGTGTCGTATAAAAGCATACGTGCCATTTTCAAGATGTGGACAAAATGTGTCGTCACACTCAAAATGTCAGCTTCTAAATCCTGGGTGACAGGAGGCTGTGTTGATGTACGTTAGCCTCTCATTTGGCTTGCAGTAGGGCCTGTTGAGCGTGATGTGTAAGAAGTCTGCAGTGGTGAGATTGGTCTCGGTGGTAATTTTCAGTCCCTTGGAGCCAAGTGTACTAATCAGATCTTTCCTAAGCCTGTCTTGGGTATGCCTGTTTGCTTTCTAGAGATAGCCAAAGTGTTGTCTCTGTAGAGACCAAAGAGGAGAGAGAGGAACTTTTTCTTAAGGGTATCACGGATATACAACACGATGTCACATACATACATCAGTGCTGTTGTAGACCCACACCACTACATCAAAGGAGCCCATGGAGTCAGATTGCTTGACCCAGGCCAAACCTTTATTGAACAGCACTGTTTCTCTGTCAACAGTTGAGACCCAGAGAAAACAATTGCACTCAAATGATTTGAAGTTAAGACTCTGATATCTTTCCAAGTAACCAATCCTGCAGGGTAAAGCATGGCTATAAGAGGAGTTGAAGTGAGCAGATATGGAGGCAATAATACATAAAATAACAGCCTGAGTTTGATATACAAAATATATATCTAATATAATAAATGCGAAAACTAATTTGTGTGTCAGTGTGTCACACTTAGAGCCCCTTTTTCACTATTCAGTGACACTCCTACTATTCCTCATAATTGGGTGAGAATAATAGTTAGGCATAGAGATGGCGAAGACAGAGAAAAAGAGAATCAAAAAAATTTAGGAAGAGCTGATGATGTTTTATTAAAAGTAATAGTGTTGATGGTGACAGTGGGAGTAACAATAAAAGAGAGAAAGAGGGAGATGATGTACAACTTTGTTTAACCATGTCTCTTTGACAGAAATTCCTGTCGCTGAGATACTGAACACTGTCATTTTTGTTTTATTATTACATATATATATATATATATATATATATATATATATATATATATATATATATATATATTATATATATATATACACACACATATAAAATACACTTTAACTGAAATGAAGTAGCCCAGCATATCATACCATTTTGGAATTAGGTTGATTTCTGTAAGTTAAGAACATTCCGGGTCGAATCCTGAAATTTTGGATTCCTATGTTTTCATTACGGTGATTTTTTTGACATTTTTTTTTTTCGACAAATATGATCATCATTGGGATATGACTCTGCAGGAAGCAATTACAACAAATTCTCCAAAACAAGTCAGAGATCTGTTTGCAGATCTTCCCATTTGGGGGTTAGCTGCTTAAAAGCTAGTATATATATATATATATATATATATATATATACACACACACACACACACATACATGAAAACAGAAAGATAGCAAACTAAAGATATTCAAGAGGTATATTTAAGTTATTTAAGTATAGATATACAGATATTTATATGCCAATAAATCTAACTTACACTGAAAACAAATGACAGAGAAAATTAAAGGGGAGAAGGTAAGGGGTTAAAGTCCAACAGCTGTTTTGAGAGGGGGGAGGCTCAGTATCCTACTTAATGTTGGCAGATGCCATTCAAGACTCTAGATGTTAGTTGTTACATCTTGAGAAATTTGTCTGCCTCTCTCTCTATGAATACATTTATGGTTAGGTATTTTTCATAGCACATCATACATTTACACAGTTATTTTTCTGTATGAATTGATGCATGGGCAGTGAAATGACGCTTTTGAGAAAATGATTTACCACAGATATCACAGTGATATGGCACATCTCGTGTGTGAATGTGTTTGTGTTTAGTTAAGTAACTTGTTGTAGTGAATGATTTACCACAGGTGTCGCAGATATATGGTTTCTCCCCTGTATGACTGCGTTTGTGAAGAGTTAAGTTAGTTAATCCTGAGAATGATTTACCACAGATATCACAGTGATATGGCTTCTCACCTGTATGCACACGTTTGTGAATAGGTAATGACTCTCTACGAAGAAATGACTTACCACAGATATCACATGAATATGACTTATCTCCTGTATGAATGTGTTGGTGAACAGTTACTGTACGTGTAGTAGCAAATGATTTACCACAGATTTCACAGTGATATGGTTTTTCTCCAGTGTGACTGCGTTTGTGAACAATTAAACATCTACTGTAAGAGAATGATTTTCCACAAATATCACAGAGGTATCGTTTCTCTCCTGTATGAGTACGTTTGTGACTAGCTAAGTTACCTTGATCAGATAATGTTTTGCCACAGATATCACAATGATACGGCTTTTCTCCTGTATGAAGTCGTTTGTGAGTATTTAGGCTACTTCCTACAGAGAATGATTTACCACAGATATCACAGTGATATGGTTTCACTCCTGTATGAATATATTTGTGAGTAGTTAAGTGACTACTAATAGAGAAAGATTTACCACAAATATCACAGTGAAATGGTTTCTCTCCAGTATGAAAGCGTTTGTGTACAGTTAATTTACTCTTTGAAGATATAGATTTACCACAGATATCACAATGAAATGGTTGCCCTCCTGTATGAATGTATTTATGGACAGTCAACTGATGACTCCGAGCAAATGATTTACCACAGATATCACAGTGATAAGGCTTCTCACCTGTATGTGTACGTATATGAGTAGTTAAGTGACCAGTTGAAATGAAAGCTTTACCACAAATATTACACTGATGTGGTTTCTCCCCTGTATGAATACGTTTGTGAGCAGATAAATAGTTTCTGTGTGCGAATGATTTACCACAGATATCACACTCATTTGACTTTTTTCCTGTCTCTTTTGGCATTTCATTTGCAAAATTCATGTTTTCAGACTCCGTCTCAAGTGTAAATGGTTTTTTCACATAATGTATTTTCCATTATCTTTCGTTTCTCACTAATTTTTGTAGTTCATTTTTATTTTATTGAAAGAGATTTCCTTCAAATTTGTTCCCTGTTGATTTCTGAAGATGGTAGAAACTCCCTTGGAAAGATGTCCAAGTTTAGTTAGAATGCGAATCGCTCTTCACTATATTACAAAGTAGAAAAATTAGAATCCAATAATATGATAATCAGTCTTTAAGTAATTAATACTGAATCTTAAAGAAAAAAATTCTTTTATGCAGATACCATCTATTATATCTGAAATAATAGAGAAACAGTGTAAGATATAGGGGAAGTTAAATATTCAACTGCAGAAAACTGTCTACCCTTGTATATTGGTTAAACTAGATATAAACATTTGCATCAATCGCTGATCAGTAAAGTTCAATTGATTTTCGTAATTACATCATACAACCTTGAGTAAAGTCTACATGTATACAAATTATAGCTTCACATGGCTATTGTGTAACATACAAAATTTTAAAAAACGAAGGACTTCTAAAAATGTGAAAAGTGGATGTTGAGTAATCATCATATAACGCAGGCACGAAGGTCCATCTTGAGAACTAAGCTGTTTACAAATGTGAGTATATGCAGATTCTGTCATTTAAAGGATAATGAGAGTCATCTAAGTCGCACCATCTACACAAACTCTGATTTTTAAACCGTGCGCTTCTGATGATTGGCTTTTTGGCATGAATTATGTTAAGGCTATTCAACTCCCCCTTTTTGCATTGTTACTTTAATTTCTGTATCACAATGCTTTTGTATTATGTTAAACTACAGAAAGTTGCTTTCGAAAGAATAAGTAAATTACAGGCTTCACAAGGCCCGTAACTGGCAATGACGAAACAACCAAAACAATAATAGAAACGTCCAGCTAAAATATAGCACTATCACATATATTAAACTACAGAATGGATGTCGATAACATTCGGTTCTATCCAAGCAGGTCATTCGTCGTTGTTCATAGTCCGAGGTCAGTTCTACTGTTGTGAGAGTTTCTGCGGTGTAAATTCGAGTTAAATGACGAGTCAAGCAGAAGACCACATTGCTTTGCTGAATGAAACAGTGTTTGAATGTGAAAAGTCAGTAAAAATACCTCGTATGAATAACAGTGACGATGGTCGTGTGTTGAAGAGAAAATTTTATCCGCTCTGCGTGTAAGTGCATGTATATATCATAACTTGCGAAATAAATACTGCTGTTTGTTCAACAATTTTTGCAACAAACTAATACAGTACAGTTTGTGTTCGAAGACCGATTTCATCTTCCGGCTGAACATGCGCATCGTGCAAAGATAACACATATGCAATGTATACCTAGACACCGATATCGCTCCTTGCACGTCATGAGACTGAGAAAGAAGCCGGCGATCTTAGTACTTATACCGTAAGATCGCCCTTTTGATCTCTTCAATGAATGTCGATTTCTCTTTTCTCAAATTTTCAGCAGATTATTATTTTTGTTGTTGATAGTAGCTAATAATAATAATGAAAAGAGTGAAAAGGATCTGCTCTACCAACTTAACACTTCAACAAAAGAGTATGCATGCCACTCTATGCTGACGCTGCTTTAAAAGCAAAGTTTACCCTTACTAAGTCCAAACTCCTGTCTGCTTTCTCTGATTACATTAAAACTTACTAAAGCTTCCACTGTTGAATATCTTGTCATCACACCTAAAATGCCAGCTTCCCAATCCTGTTTTCTGATTGGATAAAAATAATCAAACTTTAAATCTCTCTAACGTTTTTCTAAAATTTTTCTAGAACAAGTGAATACCAACATGAGATTCAGTGTGAAAAATTATATCAATATACTAAATTTTAAAATTTCAAAAAGATCCCACCGCTGTTCATATCCAGTCTTGAGGGAGGCTGAAGTGCTCTCCATTTGTTGAGTGTTATAAACAGCATTTAAATTAAAATCAATCCCCATGGGTGAACTCTTTTACTGAAATCATGACCCTTAAAACAGTTATTGGGCACCACAGATCAATATTGAATGTACTTTCTCTTCTCTTATAGGAAAATTGTAAACAGAGTTTAACCAATTCTTTCTCTACCACAATTTTATAAGAAGAAAAGAGATGAAACATTTAATGTCAAATAGTTCATATCATTTTGAATTTGTCTCACATGCTATTTAGGGGTATTGCAGTGGTACATCTATTTGAAGCTCCATTAAAAACCTTGACACGTGTACACTGTGTGTTCCTGCATGTATATATCTATAAATGTAGCTATACATATGTAGATATATGTTCTGTTACCTAGGTGACCAAGTTATCAATGGGGGAGGAAGCTGTGAAAGCGTAGTTGCTTGAATAAAAACATGCTGGGCAAAGTTCAGAGAGCCACTACCTTTGTTGGTAAACAAGTGCCTCTCCCTCACAGTAAAAGGCAAACCGTATGATGCCTGTCTATGCCATATCGCAGTGAAATATGGGCTGTGACAACTGAGGATATGCAAATGCTTGAAAGAAATGAATCCAGCTTGCTCTGCTGGATGAGTAATGACAGTGTCCAAATACGGCAGAGTGTAAATGATTTAAGAGAAAAATTGGGTATCAGATGTAGTGTGCAAGAGAGAAGACTGCACTGGTATGGTTATATGATGCTTATGGAGACAACTGTATAGAGAAGTGTTAATCTCTGATATTGATGGAAACCTGTGGAAGGGGTATACACAGGAAGACATCAGACCAGCAATGCAATTTGAAAGTAGCATTGCAGATAAGGTAATGAAGGATATTGAAGGGGAAAGCTGCAGGCCCATTATGGATCATAGCAGAGATGCTCAAGATATGTGCTGAGATGGGATACATGATTTCCGTCCAGATAGTAAATCAAGTTATAAAGGAGAGTGTCAGGCATAGGAGTATTATCATAAACTGTTACAAAGGCAAGGGTAATACCTTAAGAAGCAGCTACAGAAGAATAAAATTATTGAATAAGGTTATGAAAATCACAGAATTATAGTACAATCGATTTGTGACAGGCTGTAACTAGATAAAAAGCAGTGTGGCCTTCAAATTGGAAGAGGTACAGCAGATGCAATCTTCCGAGAGAGGCAACTGCAAGAGAAATGCTTGCCTAAGAGTAGACAATTATACTTGGTTTATGTTGATATGGTGTTTGTCAAGGTACCACATATAGTAATCTCATGGTCACTAAAGAAGCTAAGTGCTGACTTGTGAGAGGTGTACAAGTTATTTATAAAGATGCACTCAGTAGAGTGAGAGTCAACAATTACTTCAGTGTAATTTAGTGTGAGGGTTGGAATCAATCAAGGCACAGTCCTTAGTCCTCTGTCCAGGCCAGCACAGAGGAGTTTATGCCTGGCTGACCATGGGAACTCCTGTATGCTGATAATCTAGTTCTCATACCTGAATCTAGAAAGGAATTGGAGGGCAAAAATCTCCATATGGAAGCTGAGATTAGAATCAGTAAGCCTTACATTTAGGACAGAATGTTTTAGAAAGTAGAAATGATGATAGGACCCTCCAGGAATTAGTCTGATTTCATATGCAAAAAATGCATAAGATGTAGTGTAGCCAATGGAAGCAAGAGAAGTGAAATCACAAGCAGACTACCATAGAACCTGTTTCGTATGTGATAGATGAACTGGAGCAGTATGCATTACAAACACTCTGGAAATAGAAAGTCTCAAATACCTAGATAGCTCACTAAAATTAGTTGATAATTTTTTTATATCTATAGGCTGTAATTTGCAAGTGAGGTGGTTGCTACAAAAGAAATTATATCCCGAGTGAGACCAGTTAAAGAAAGTTCAAGGAGATACTACTACTGTTTGTGGGTATGAAAACTAGTGTTTTACCCACAGAGTGAAGAGCTGATTGTATGAATCTTACATCAGAACTACAATAATGCATGGTAGTGAGAGACAAGCTTTGATGGTAGAGGACTTGGGAAGACAAAAAAAAATTGTGCATTCTTTACTGGCTCTGCAATGTAAGTGTGCTTCAATGACAAACTATAAAGAGAAAACTTGTCACAAGATGAATCACATGTGGTGTGCAAAAAAACAAGATGGCACTTGTATGAATATGATCCATATATGGACAGTTGTATGAAGAAGTACCAATCACATGATTGGAGCTTGTGGAAGAGGCAGAAACAGTAAGACATGGGAGGAAGTGGTGTAAGGCTAACTTCAAGACCTTGAGCCCCATGGAAAATATGTCAAAGGAACAGGAAGACCGACAATTTGCAGTTCTTCAGAAAACCAGCCCTGCTTAATGAAATTGAGTTTTGAAAGCGGTGTGTGTGTGTATGTAAACATATATATATATACATGTGTACAAATGACCACCTTGACCTGTCTCCTCATATCATTTCCCTCCTCTGTACATGTCCTTCACTGCAGCTCTCCCTTGATACCACTTTATTTTTTTTCTCACTATCTGGAACCATATCTTTTGTTCACCATTTTTCACCCATTGCTATTGTTATCTCCACTCATATTAAACTGATTCATCACTCACCACAGAACCAAACAATCTCTCATTATGTACTATGTCTCCCTCCAAAATACTCCAGCAACCTACCAATTTAGATGAAGGTGCAGGAAGTAGGAGTAGGTCAAGAAAGTAATAGGAGTATTGTACAAGAGCACCAATAACTTTCTCCAATGTTAAAGCCAAAAATATTTAGCTTTATTCCATTATTTAAATCATGACCCATTCCATTGTTGAGAAAAATACGTAACATTTGACACAGAATATAGAATATAGGAACGAATTTCAAAAAGATAGATTATGTACATACACTGTTTGTTGAAGAATATACAAGATTGAATGTATAAAAGACAAACACTATATACAAGACATCATACTTTTATCCTGATGTGTTCTGCACTTTTATTTCTCAGTTATTTTCACACAACATCCAATAAATTCATTCTATGTCTTCCCTCAGGAAATATGTTAGTTGCAATATATATGTATACTTTCTGAAACAATACTTTTATTTAAATAATCAAAGTGGTAAGATATCTCAAGACTCTAGATATTAGTTGTCGTCACATAAATTATAATCTTGAAAGAGAGAGCTAGCTCTCTCCATGAATACATTTAAGGTTAGATATTTTGTTTACAGCACATCGTACAGTGACTTGACACAGTTATTTTTCTCTATGAACCAATGCATGGGCAGTGAAATGACGTTTCTGAGAAAATGATTTGCCACAGATATCACAGTGATATGACACATCTCGTGTGTGAATGTGTTTGTGTTTAGTCAAGTAACTTGTTGTAGTGAATGATTTACCACAGGTATCACAGTGATATGGTTTCTCTCCTGTATGACTGCGCTTGTGTATAGTTAAGGTAGTTGACACTGCGAATGATTTACCACAGATATCACAGCGATATGGCTTCTCACCTGTATGTATACGTTTGTGAATAGGTAATGATTCTCTACGAGGAAATGACTTACCACAGATATCACATGAATATGGCTTGTCTCCTGTATGAATATGTTGGTGAACAGTTACTTCACCTGTGGTAGTGAATGCTTTACCACAAATTTCACAGTGATATGGCTTTTCTCCTGTGTGAATGCGTTTGTGAGTAGTTAAACGACCACTGTGAGAAAATGATTTACCACAAATATCACAAAGGTATCGTTTCTCTCCTGTATGAATACGTTTGTGACTAGTTAAGTTACCTGAATCAGATAAGGTTTTGCCACAGATGTCACAGTGGTATGGCTTTTCTCCTGTATGAAGTCGTTTGTGAGTATTTAGGTTACTCCCTACAGAGAATGATTTACCACAGATATCACAGTGATATGGTTTCACTCCTGTATGAATATATTTGTGAGTAGTTAAGTGACTACTAATAGAGAATGATTTCCCACAGATGTCACACTGAAATGGCTTCTCTCCAGTATGGAAACGTTTGTGCACTTTTAATTTACTGTTTGAAGACATTGATTTACCACAGATATCACAATGGTATGGCTGCCCTCCTGTATGAATATATTTATGTACAGTTAAGTGAGTACTATGAGCAAATGATTTACCACAGATATCACAGTGATAAGGCTTCTCTCCTGTATGAGTACGTATATGAGTAGTTAAGTGACAACTTGAAATAAATGATTTGCCACAAATATTACACTGATGTGGCTTCTCCCCTGTATGAATACGTTTGTGAGCAGTTAAAGAGTTTCTGTGTGCGAATGATTTACCACAGATATCACAGTAGTTCGATGCTTTTCTTGTCCCTTTCAACATTTTATCAGCAAAATTAATGTTTTCAGACTCTATCTGAAGCGTAAATGATTTGTCACATAATGTGTTTTCCATAATTTTTCGTTTCTCACTATTTCCATGAAAGAACTTGGACCTCTGTTGATTTCTGAAGATTGTAGGAACTCCTTTAGAAAGATGTCCAAGTTGAAATTATTAGACAGTGAAGTAGAAAAATTAGAATCCAATAATATAATAACCTCAGTCTTTAGATGATAAATGATGATGAATGTAAAGGGAAAAAAATTCTTTTATGCAGATACCATCTGTTATATCTGAAATAATAGAGAAACAGTTTAAGATATAAGTGAAGCTGAATATCTTGAACAACAGAAAATTATCAACCTTTCTCTATCCATTAAGCTGTATATCTAACCATTTATCTCAATCACTGAACAGAAAGTTCAATTAATTTCTAAAATTACAACATACAACTTTGTGTAAAGTCTACATATTTACAAATATTGTATTAGTGTAACATAAGAAAAATATGGAGTAGCGTAGAAAGACTTCTAACAATATGAAAAGTGGAATTTGAACAATCTTTATATATTGGAGGCATAAGGTTCATCATAAAGAACTATGCTGTTTACAAGTATGAGTATAGGTAGATTCTGTCATTTTTATTGCCGAAAGGGCAGTGAGAGTCATCAATGTCGCATCATCTCCACAAACTCCCATTTTTAGACAGTTCGCTTCTGATGATGAGCTTTTTTGCATGAATTATGAAATGCCTACTCAACTTTCCCTTTCTGCATTGTTAGAAGCTTGCCTTCATTATTTGTTGCCTACTTTTATATCATATATTAAACTATAGAAAGTCGCTTTTGAAAGAGTAACTTACAGGCCTTAACAAGGCCCATAACTGGTAATGACTACACAAAACCAAAACAATATTAATAGAAATACATCACAGCCTCACCATCACATTGTCTAACATTATGTATGTTAAACTACACAATGGTGGGCGATAACATTCGGTTGTATTCAAACCGGTCATTCGTTGTTGTTTACATCCCTAGGTCAGTTCTGACTGTTGTGGCATGTGATAAAAATTAGTTTCTTTTCAGGAATGTCACAATTTTATATGAATCAAACAAAAGAAAGCACTCAGATTATGAGCGTAGAAATGACGTTTGATTGTGAAAAATCAAAAAAAAAAAAAATACCTTTTATGAATCATAGCTTGTTAGGAAGTATGAGACGGTGGTCGTGTTGATCAAGAGAAAATTTCCCCCACTATATATATATACATATATCATTGATAAATATATTATAACATGGGAAATAAACAGTCGCTTCGTCAATTCATGCATCAACCTAGTATGTTTTTATGTTTGAAGGCCGAATTCAGGTTCCGGCTGAACATGCGCATCGTGGAATGTTAGCATCGATTGAGAGATGTTGAGCATCTCATATATGTAATATATTACTTAAGGCATCGATATTAGTCTTCGCACATTGTAAAACTGAGAAAGTAGCCAACTTCCACCATCGTCGTTGACATCTTGTAGTAGTTTGTTGCTGGATGTATACATCAACCAGGTGGATGAAATGATTGAATAAGTCCATCTTGAGGGCCCCGGGGAGTGAGGTGATAAGAAATCATAGATTTTCAAAAATTTTCATAAAACCTTATCCCCATCATTTTGAAATGTTAATGTATACACAGACATATTTGTGTACATGTGTCTATACACACACCGATCCAGGATATAACCTTTGCTAATAACTATTTCTGTATGCGCATGCTCCAACTTACAGACTGCAATTGACAAAGGAACATAGATTAT
Source organism: Octopus sinensis (assembly GCF_006345805.1). Lineage (NCBI taxonomy): Eukaryota > Metazoa > Mollusca > Cephalopoda > Octopoda > Octopodidae > Octopus > Octopus sinensis. The sequence continues at coordinate 18,896,843 of NC_043017.1, read as the reverse complement.
ATTTTGATCGAATAAAGGCTTTCTAAAGAATAGTATATTTAGCTTGAAATATATAATTATCAAGAAAAAGTAGACATATTAACCTACTATACATGTACACACACACATTTAACGGTATGACACACCATTCATCAACGCTATTGCCTTCCTACCAATGACCACCACCACTGACTTCCTAACAATAGCTGTGATTTATACGAGGTATTTTTTGTGCATATAGTTTTCTTTTTTCAGCCGTCTTTTCTTCTCCCATCAATATTATGTTTGGTGATCCTTGTATTTAACATGTCACTTCCATATTTTTCTTTTGACCCTGCGCAGTGTCCACCTTGTTTATAATTAGGGGGTAGTTTTTTTTAATACGCTTAACATTCAGTTTTAGGGTTATTGCTGTTAATTATCTTCTAGTTTAAAGCTTTAAAAATTCTGTGTATTAACTGAATATTTTGTGTTTTTGCACGAAGATAACTAAGATTTATCGATATTGATTTTGAAAACTATTTTGAAATTTTGGATGCAAAAGGTAAGAGTGAGATTCGTAATGTCCACATTACATTATAACAATCAAAAAACATTTCCATGGAAAGACAGTGATTGAAATATGAGGTGGGGGAGGGGTTGTAGAAAAATGAAACTGAAAATTGCTTTCGGTTTTTCTCGAACGTTCAAAGTCAAACTGCGGTTCGCGGGACTTTCTGAATGGCATGTCAATGAAAAATTACCTTGAATTTTTTCTTTTTAGTAGTGAGGCCCACTTCTCAGTAAAGGTTGCCCATGCCAGATCTAAAACGTGAGGTGTCCAAAACACAACACACCCTGTATCGTTTTAGTTTTTTAAAAAAATTATAGTTACTACTAGCATACCCGTATCGTCAAAGTCTTGTTACTAATACCGTAAGATTGCAAACAGTGGAATAAACCATTGATTAGTGTTAGCAATCGCATAAATATATGTACATTCACATAATTGAAGTACTTCAACAATCAGATATGGTTGTGACGTCTCGGTTGAAAATATCCATATATATGGTAATCCTTCAGTATGGGAAATTAAAAAAGTAAATAAAAATTAAAGGGGAGATAAATAAGTCAATTTACTGTTAACGTATACACTGGATATAGCAGCCAAAACATGAACAAATGTCTTTCTCTTCGGTATAGAATTCCTCAGAATAAATTCGTGTAAATATGACATGAAAAATTATCTGACGTACCAAATTGACTTTATGTTTTCCACATTTTACATATGGACGTCCTTATTTGCTGGATCAACAAAATTCTCTTGATGCACAATCACTTTGCAAATGTACACACCACCATTTAGGCTTCCAATGTTTTTTATAGGCTTGCCAGCCATCGCTCACTATGTGACACTATTGTTTATCATTCTGTTGGTTTTGTGTCATTGTGAGTTTAAAGTATTTGATAAGCCTCTTTCCGCATGTAACGAATTACAGCAGTTTAACAAATATAGTGTTACACAATCTCAAATTGCCGTAATCTGTAAATATGTAGACTTCACACAATGTTGTAGGATGTAATTTTAATAGAAAATTAAGAAGTAAATGTTAATTGATCATATAAAAGATTGTATTTGCAAATATATGAATATTTTCTGTTGGATCTCCTATATCTTATGCTATTTTTTTATTATTTCAGACAATCTTTAGATGAATCCCTGAAAGGATGGACAGCTAAGTCGATCGCAGTGGAATTTAAACTCAGAATGTAAAGACAGACGAAATGCCACTAAGCGTTTTGCTTGGCATGCTAATGATTCTGCCAGCTCACTGTTTTAACACCAATTATAATTGAAAATCAATTATATGCAACACAAATTCAAATTAAAACAGTCTGAAAGGATTGATTTTCGTAACAATATGGAGCAAGAGACAGAAGAAACGTATAGACACAGTGATATTGTTAACATTTCAATTAAAAAAAATGAAACATCAATTGAAATTAACACTGAGTCTGAAAGGATTGATTTTCCTAGTAAGACACTGCAAGAGAAAGGAGAAGCATCTACGCACAGTGATAACTTTAGTATGTCAATCTCTCAAGCAAGTCCCAGAACTGCTCACACTACTATATATACAGGAGAGAAACCATATCATTGTGATGTCTGTGGTAAATCATTCTCTAAAGTGTATGCCCTAACTAAACACATACGTGTGCACACAGGTGAGAAACCATATCGCTGTGATGTCTGTGGTAAATTGTCCTCTACAAAGAGTGGCTTAGATGTACACAAGCGCATTCACACAGGTGAGAAACCATATCAATGTGATGTTTGTGGGAGATCGTTTTCTGGAAGAAGTAATTTAACAAAACACAAACATATTCATACAGGAAAGAAGCCATATCCCTGTGATATTTGTAGCAAATCATTCACCGAAAGAAATGCCTTAACTGTACACAAAAGCACTCATACAGGGGAGAAGCCATTTCAGTGTGAAATTTGTGGTAAATCATTCTCTCATGTTGATCTCTTAACTATGCATAAAAGCATTCATACAGGGGAAACACCATATCATTGTGATATTTGTGGTAAATTATTCTCTCGAAGTGGTGATTTAACTACTCACATACGTGTTCATACAGGAGAGAAACCACATCACTGCGATATCTGTGGTAAAACATTCTCTCATAGTAATGCCTTAACTATACACAAACGCATGCATACGGGAGAGAAACCATATTCTTGTGATATTTGTGGTAAATCATTCACTTCAAAGAGTAAAGTAACAGTACACAAACGCATTCATACAGGAGAGAAACCATATCACTGTGATATCTGTGGTAAATCATTCTCTCAAAGTAGTGACTTAACTACTCACAAATATATTCATACTGGTGACACACCATATCACTGTGATATCTGTGGTAAATCATTCTCTAGAAGAGGACACTTAACTACTCACAAATATATTCATACTGGGGGAAAACCTTATCTCTGTGATGTGTGTGGTAAAGCTTTTGCCTTACGTAGTGATTTAACTATACATATACGTACTCACACAGGAGAAAAACCATATCACTGTGACATTTGTCCTAAATCATTCTCTCAAAGTAGTGACTTAAATACACACAAACGCATTCATACTGGGGAGAGGCCATATCCCTGTGATATCTGTGGTAAATCATTCTGTCGAAAAAGTGGCTTAACTAAACACGAACATATTCATACACGAGATAAACCATAATTCTGTGATATCTATGGTGAATCATTTATTAGAAAGTATGTTACACAGGAAATATTGAATAATGAAAGAAGAGGTCACAACAGAGATGGTTTCTTGCAGTAGAGAAGCTATGTAGCCACTCACATTATAAATGAGTGGAGTGACCAGGATGGAAATGGAAATAAAATAGTGATGATTAAGTGTTGGAATGGAACTTTAAGGTATGAGGTGAGTTGAAGGGATGCGAACAGATGAACAGGGAGAACAACTGTTGAGGGATGATAAATGTATGTTAGATAAAAGGTAGGCAATGACTATAGAAATTGAGTAATATTGAGGTGGGTGGATGTAGTGAAAAATGGATAAGGGGTGGTTATCAATGATGCATCTATGTTTAGGTGAAGTAGGTGTGGAGAGAGAGATGACAAATAGTACAGAAAATAGTGAAGACCAAAACAATAATAATAATGATACAATAGACAGGGTAAGGATGAATGAAAGAGAGATTACATGTGCTTGGGTTGTCAACAAGGGAAGCAAGTGTAGTTTATTGGGGGATTGAGAAGTGTATGGTGGTGTATAAAATGAGATAATTTATTTGCACAGAAGGGTGATCCTTATAAAATGTGGGTATCGAAGGACAGTGCTAAGTACAAACAATGGAAGTCAAATGAATTGGTTCTGATTAATACAAAATGTAAATGGTATGAGAGTAAAGCTGCTGATGTATGTAGTTCTGCTCATGTTTAATTACAGCAATTAAATGCTGCTGGTTGTTAGGTAGTTGATAGGAGGATTGGTGATCAAGAGGTGGTGGGGATGGCCTGTAGAGGAAATTGCAAGTGAATTCTATGTATCTGTCTCATAATTCCTTAACTTCAAAGTTATATTTAATCCTGTCTCAGGTTCTAAAAGCTGCCAGTTCTAAGGAAACCAGTTCTATTATATATATATATACTAGATTACCCAAGCCATCAATAATGACAGTGGGTGTGGTACTAAACTTTGAAATAATTATCACATATTGACTTGTATGAGTGAATATAAAATTTTTCTTAGTGGATATATATATATATATAGTATTGAAAAATGTGCATGATGAATGTTGCTAGTTTGAGTATGAGGACATCAATAAAAATGCCAAAATAACTAGTAAAGAAGAAAATTATTCTCCAGATATACAGGCTTTGATAACTTTTAATATGTATGTCATAGTCAATGATTTACTCGTTATTCTACATTGTCATTTTCTATAATAAATGCTGCACCTAATTTCACAAATGTTCTATATGAATTCAAAACTACTATAATATATGCATATTTACCCATGAGTACATGATCTTACAAACAGGTTACGTACAACTTCTAGAAGTTTTCAAGGGACAGAAGGTTTAGTTTAAGCAAAATCAGCCCATTTACAATATTTATGACACATTCTGTGCAAGAGCTACAAAGGTATTCACATTCACTGCTAAAGTTCCTGAACATTAATATTTCTTATATAGATATGAGGAAGTACCAAAACACCTTGGCCGTCTAAATTTTCAACCTGTTATTAAAATATTTCTGATTTTTGTTCCACTTAAATCAAGTGTAAATAGGCTAAAGTTGAATATATGATTACTTTCAGTAAGTTGACTATAAAAGGTAGTAGTGGAATATATGAAATAAAGTGGTTGACAGTAAAATGACTATGAATACAAATACGTATAGTATTTTAAATATATATTGTTGACACATAGCATATTTCATATAATGATTAGATTTACTAGTGAGAAAAAGGAGAAAATCCAGTCAGAATTTATGAACATAAAAACTTTAGTTGAGCATTGTGAAACAAAGAAGAGCAGAATGAATTTCTGAATACAAAAAAAAATAAACATAATGACTCTAGCCTATGAGAATGATTCAGAAAGTAAATTATATATAACGTGAGACAAGCTCAACAACTTCAAATGATTAAGTATTACTCAAAGTTATACAGACAAATGACACAAAACAAGGTTATGTCTAAGCCCCAGTTGTTGCACTATTTTTCTCAGTGATGCTCAAGTATACCTTTAGTGAAAATAACACAGGTGTTAAATTCCAAATTTGGACCAGTGGTGGATTCTTCAACCATCAAGAGTTCAAAGCTAATCACATATACAGCCTAGCATCATTCAAGATCTTTTCACAGACGATACTGCTCCTGTAGAAACATCTTTTTCTTGAGGAAGCCCAGAAAATGTAAATCACTTTCTCTGTAGCAAGCAAATCTTTCAGGCTTACCATCAACAGGAGAAACAAAATGGCAGTGATCCACCAGTTGTGCTCTATGCCCAAAGAAATACCAGCTCCAAAACAAAATCCACCAATTCCCAGACACCTCTATAAAGGTTGACAAAAAGGATCTCATGTATGTGATATCATTTACAAATCTTGATAGTATGGTGAGTTCAAATGCCTCTACTGATGAGATAATTAATCATATAGGGAAAGCTACCAGTGCATTTGGCAAACTTCATTATTGCCTATAGAATGATAGGGATATAAAAGTAGACACAAAAGATACGGGTCTACAAAGCTGTTGTACTGATCACACTTAAAAATTAGAATCTTAGACTACATATAGATTGCACATCAACCAACTAGACATCTTTGCTGAACGTTGTCTTCAGGTAATTTGTGGTTACACTCTATGGGGGGGCAAAATATCAAATGCCAACCTCTTCAAATAGTGTAAAACTAGAAACTGAAACTTTTCTTATGCAATCACAACTATGCTGGTCTGGTCATGTCATCAGAATGACTGACAAAAGAATACCTAAAGTTTTCATGTATAGCCAGCCAGCTTGATAATGTACACAAATGTTGGACAACCATGGCTTAAGTACAACCTGAAGAGTTATCTTTCAACAATCGATATACCTACATGGTATTTGTAGAAAATTTTGTTAAAAAGTATTCATTTTCTGGATGTTATAAGTAACAAAGTCAGGGACATATATGCATCTGTAGTAATGTCCTTTTATTTATACATTTTTTTCATTTCATGTTTATTTCATTCATTCTTTGCAATGTTCTTAGAGAGTGTGTGTGTGAGAGAGTCTCACACACACAATGCAAAGCTTACAGATGGGCTGCTGAATTGAAATCTCTATGTTGCTTTGAGGGGAAGGTAAAACTTAAACTGCTTCCCCCTCTGTTGTTGGACTACTGTCATGTTTGTTTAAAAAAGAGAGTTATGACTGATAAAATAATGAAAGCAATATTTGCTAAGCATGTGAGCACTATTATACAAATAAATAATTAGACATAAAATATCATAAAAATTAGAATTGGGAATCAAATGTGAAAATATCAAATGGCTAGCAGAAAACCGCCAGGTGAGTGGTCTTTCTGCTAGTAATAATAATGGTTTCAAATTTTGCCATAAGGGCAGCCATTCTTTTTTTGGGTGGGTGGGGGGATGAGTCAATTACATCGACCCCTATGTTCAACTAGTATTTATTTTATTGACCCCAAAAGAGTGAAAGGTAAAATTGACCTTAGTGGAATTTGAACTCCAATCGGAGCGACAGGTGAAATACTATTAAGCATTTCATTCAGTGTGCTAACAATTCTGCCAGCTCATCAACAACTTTCGCTTCCAGGCAGATAAGGTGTTAGAGCAATGAAGGCTGGATATAGTAACCTTTAGGAGGGACAAACAAGAGTGCTTAATAACTGACGTGGCAGTGCCAGGAGATATATCATGAAAGACAGAGAAAAGCGAAGTTTCAAAAAAAGGGTTCCAGTATATATAAAAACATGTGCGTGTGTTCAAGAGGTGTCAATAAATTAGGTACAGACTACAAAGGAGAAGAACGAGAAAGAACACAAATTTGATTTACGATCTAACACTAAGACAACACAAGACGAATATAGACTAATAGGCATCAGGGATCACATTAAGCATCTATCAAAATACAGAGCGAATGATTCCAGTCACTTCAATGGAGAAAAAGCATCCAGTTTAGCCTCAAATAGTTATTCAAAAAAAGATTATTAATAGTAAAACAACAATGATAATTCTAGTCTACACACAAATTGGCATCCTTACATTCTCTTCCATACCACTTGTACGCAATATGTTTACACACTGGTAACAACACAGACCTATACGTTAGATACAGATGCAGGTAAGAATACATACACGGTCCCACACATGTATAAGCCCATGGACATGGTTACAAAATCAAAAAATAGCACAGCTCTCATGACTTTAGGAAACGTTTTTTCACACCTAGAAATACTGAAGCAGAGAATAAACTAACGCCAACACTGCACCTGATATTCCCCCTTTTTTTTAAATTTAATATCTCATTCACTTTTCTGTCTTTTTATACATTACTCTATGTACTGGGGTCTTTTCTTTTTGAACGGCAGTTTTCAACACAATTTCTAGTTAACTAAACACTTTTAAACTTCGTATACTGGTAGAATGTGTCAAAATAAAACATTTTTTTCTTTGCTTTCTTGAGAAAATTGTAATTTATAAGTTTAATGTAGTTTAATTTTTCGAATTTTAACCAATCCTATGGCCTCTATTGAGCTAAAATCAGTTGCTGCGTCTAAAACAGACACTAACCCTAACTTTTAGCCTTTCGTTTTTTTTTCTTAATTGTTAAATTAATTTAAGGATAACAATTAAGAAAAAAACGAAAGCAATGGAAAATAATTTTAATTTAACAATTAAGAAAAAAAAAACGAAAACAAAAACAAAACGAATAATTTTAGACACGCGTAACAACTAAATTGATTTAACATTTAAGAAAAAAAAAAACGAAAGGCTAAAATTTAGGGTCAGGGTGAGGGTTAGTGACAGAATGTTGTCTCAGTTTTAGACGCAGCAAATGATTTTAGCTCAATAGAGGCCATAAAGATCCCATATTCATTATGCACAGAATGTTATTTACGTCAATGGAGGTAATTGATTGGTCAAAATTGCCGAAATGCAAGAAATTTTAGACGAAATATGTTACAACCTATAGAATTTTCGGCTCGCCGAATTGCTCAATAAAGCCAAGAGAAAATGATGTTTTATAAACACATTCTACCAGTATACGAAGTTTAAAACTTTTTGGTTACCTAGAAATTATGTTACAAAGTGCCGTCCAAAAGGAAAAGATCCCAGATTCGTATTCCTCGTAGCCGAAAAGTGGGGGATGGTATCGAAAAAAAAAATCATTTTAAACGGGTGGTTTTAGTGGGGGACAGAAGTCTTACCAATAGCGTGTTCCTGTATAAAAAAAACCCCAAAAGGTCGCAAAGGATTTTTACTTCCGCCTAACGGTAAATTTTGTAATATGGAAATAAGAAAAGTGTACGTATTCTACGTATCTTTTTCCTTTTAATCCTCAATCTCGAATTAAAATCAAAATACCTAATTTCATGTCAATATTATGAAGAAATGGTTACCTCCCTTGTAAGAGCTACCATCACTAAGGAAACAACGTGTACATGTATTTATATGTGCGCGTGATTTATTAAAATAATAATCATAATAAACAAAGAAAGATAATTGGCATTTTCAGCTTTAAAAAATATGCATGTGTGCCAGTAAAATGACTGACATTATTATGGAATGCAAATCTGCAAACTGTATAGATGTGTGTGTATATATATATATATGCACGTTTACATATATGTATGTTTACGTGAAGGTGTTTCAGGACATTTGCTAACGAACATGCCTTTACGCGCATGCTCCGACTTCAGCCTGCCATTGTCTAAGAAAGATAGTCAATAATATTTCAATCGAACAAAGTCTTAAGAATAATATATTAATTTGAAATAATTATCGAAAAAGAAAAAAGAATATTTACCTATCATATATTCATACACTCAGATATATATATAACGGTAAGACTTCTCTGTTGATCAACTCCATTGTCTACCTACCAGTGACCACCACCACTGATTCGTAATAACTGATTTATACGTGGTATCTTTCATGTTTTCTTCATTCAATCGAGTTTTCTCGACCTCTTACTATAATGTTCTGTGATCTTTGTACTTAATGTTTTGTTATTATTTTAATACTATGTAGTATTCACTTTGTTTATAATTTGGGGGATATTTTAAATTCAATTAACATTTATTTTTAGTGTTGTTGCTGTTAACTTACCTTCCAATTTAAATAATTTGTACTATTTTCGATTACTGTTTACAATATTACCAGGAAACGAAATTTTTAAAAATGTAGTGCAACGGGTACAAAAAAAAAATATCTAGGAAACAAATATGAAAACAAAAATGCGCGGAAAGCAATGAGATGAGGAGAGGACTTCGGAAAATTCACAACATCCGAGTTTCTCCCCCATAACTTTTAGGAAAATGTTTTTTTTTTAATGAATTTCATATAAATACCTTTCAAGCGACATACATTAGTTATAAAATCTTTTCTGAGGAGGTAGGGAGAGGAAGGACTTGGGAAAATTCACAAGATCCGAAGTTTTCGCCCTTAACTTTGAGGAAAATATCTATTAATACCTTTCAAATTACATGCATTATGGATGCATAATGTGTCGTAAACCCCTTATTTTTGTTCGGAAAAAATGGGTGGGTGAGGGCAAAAAATGCGTTTTGAAGGTGATGTGCAAAACTGCGTTAGTCTCTTTTCTTTACCCATAGTTTAAGATAACATTTTGCAGAAATACGTTTTCTAGAGTGTAGATTACACTAGATTACAAATTCTAGATCTTTTCGGTTTGAACGGCAGATTTTTCTAGCGGTGTCATATGAAATTGTCACCCATAATTATGACCCCAGTATCGATCTATTGCATTTCAATCTGTTTTAGGGTTAGGGGTATGGGAAGGGTATCTTTTTTTCTTCACAAATGTAAATAAACCCAATGTGTTTCTTAAACGGGGGACATATTCATACGGCACAGAATGTTTTTTACCTCAATAGACGTCAGTGATTGGTTGAGATTGCAGAAATTGAAGAAAAAAAGACAACAGATATCTTACAAACTATAGAATTTTCTCAATAAAGCCAAGAGAAAAAGATGTTTTATAAACACATTCTACTAGTATACGAAGTTTAAAATTTTTTAGTTACCTAGAAATTATGTTAAAAACTGCCGTTCAAACCGAAAAGATCCTAAATTCAAACACGTTTGAAAAGAATAATAGGTGAAAATGCTAAAGTTATAAAAATCAATGGTAACGACGTCTGGACAAGAGAGAAAGAATGATAGAAAATCTTCACAAAAACCACATGGTTCTGGGTTCAGTCCCACTGCATGGCACCTTGGGCAAGTGTCTTCTATAGCCTTGGGCCAACCAAAGCCTTGTGAGTGGATTTGGTAGACGGAAACTGTGCAAACTTTAAAAGCTATTAACTTATTTATTAATTAATGGCAAGAATGAATTTCATTTCCATAATTAGCCTACAAAACTACATCAATACACCAAATTGAAATCAGTGGGAACAAACCTGAATAAATTGAAAAGTGAAAGCCAAACAAAAGATCCATAATCTATAAATATGTAGACTTCACACAGGATTGTATGATGTAATTTTAGTAGAAAATTAAAAAGTAAATGTTGATTGGATCATGTAAAAGATTGTATTTACAATATATCAATGTTTTCTGCTGATGGATGTCTACATTTAATTAACTCATATATCTTATACTATTTCTATATTATTTCAGATTATCAAAAGTCATTGGTCTGAAAGAATTTGTTTAGATGCATCACCAATATTTATTTATCATTTTAAGACTGAAGGAAGTTGTGATACCAAATAAATATGGTTCTGTTTGGATAAATCTGTGGTGGAATATCTGGGAAATGTATTTTCCAAAGTGAGATTAGTAGCTTAGAATATATGCAGAGATTTGCATTTTCATTGAACTTGGAGAAGTGAACAAAGAAGTGCAAACCATCTCCATATATAAACAAAGATCAAAGTTGATGGAAATATCGAAGAAACAGTAAAAAATAAAATATAGGAACTGGTGAGAGAAAAAGAATTATGGAAAAAGAATTCTATGAGACACCAATTAAAATTGAAAATGAATTATGCGGGACACCGATTATAATTAAAAATGAATTATATGAGACACCAGTTAAAATTAAAACAGAGTCTGAAAGGATTGGTTTTCATAATGAATTGCAGCAAGAGACAGAAGAAACCTCTACACACAGTAATATTTTTGGTATATCAATCTCTGAAACAAGTCCTAAAGCTGCTCACAGTTCTATTCATGCAGAAAACAAACCACATTGTGATATCTGTGGTAAATCATTCTCTAACAAAAATGCCCTAACTACACACAAACGCATCCATACTGGAGAAAAGCCATATCACTGTAATATCTGTGGTAAATCATTCTCTCAAAATAGTGCCCTAACTGTACACAAACGTACTCATACAGGGGAAAGGCCATATCACTGTGATATCTGTGGTAAATCTTTCTCTCAAAGAAATAATTTAACTATACATAAAAGCATTCATATAGGACAGAAACCATATTGTGATATCTGTGGTAAATCTTTCTCTCAAAGAATTCATCTAACTTTACATAAAAACATCCATACAGGTGAGAAGCCATATTCTTGTGATGTCTGTGGTAAATCATTCTCTGCAACAGTTCACTTAACTTCACACAAGATTGTTCATACGAAAGAAAAACCACACCACTGTGAAATCTGTGGTAAATCATTTTCTGCACTAGCTCACTTAACTACACACAAAATTGTTCATACAGGAGAAAAACCTTATCACTGTGAAGTCTGTGGGAAATCCTTCTCTCAAAGAATTCACTTGACTTTTCACAAAAGCATACATACAGGACTAAGACCATATTCTTGTAATTTCTGTGGTAAATCATTTTCTCGAAATCAAGACTTAACTAAGCATAAACGCATTCATTCTGGAGAAAAACCATTTCCCTGTGAAATCTGTGGCAAATCATTCTTTACAAGGAGTGATTTAAATAAGCACAAGCGTGTTCATACAGGGGAGAAGCCATATCAATGTAATATCTGTGGTAAGTCATTTTCTGGTAGTAGTCACTTAATTACTCACAAACGTACACATACAGGAGAGAAACCATATCACTGTGATATCTGTGGTAAATCATTCTCTGAAGGAAGAACCTTAACTACTCACAAACGTATTCATGCTGGTGAGAAGCCTTATTCATGTACTATTTGCAGTAAATCCTTCTCTGATAGAAATGCATTAAATAAACACAAACAGATTCATACAGTAGAGAAGCAATACCAATGTGATATCTGTGGTAAATCGTTTTCTGGAGATAGTAACTTAATTGAACACAAATTTATTCATGCAGGAGAAAAGCAATATTCATGTGATATTTGTAGCAAATCATTCACTGATAAAACTGCTTTTACTATACACAAGGGCACACATAGTTATGAGAAGCCATATCATTGTGATATCTGTGGTAAATTTTTTTTGGAAAGCCGGAACTTAACTACCCACATACGTATTCATACTGGAGAAAAGCCATATCACTGTGATATTTGTGGTAAATCATTTTCTGGAAGGAGTAACTTAACTACTCACAAGAGAGTACATACAGGTGAAAAGCCGTATCGCTGTGATATTTGTGGAAATTCATTCTCTCGTAGAGATGTTTTAACTACACATGAACGAATTCATACAGGAGAGAAGCCATATCATTGTGATATCTGTGGTAAATCATTCTCTCATCGAAATGTCTTATCTTCACACAAACGTATTCATGCAGGACAGAAGTCATATAGCTGTGACATCTGTGGTAAATCATTCTCTCATGCAGGAACCTTAACTAGTCACGAACATATTCATTCTGAAGAGAAGCATTATCCATGTGATAAATGTAGTAAATCATTCACTGATAGGAATGCCTTAACTATACACAAATTCATTCATAGGAACGAGAAGCCATATCGTTGTGATATCTGTGGTAAATTATTTTTAGAAAACCGTAACTTAACTACCCATATATGTACTCATACAAGGGAGAAGCCATATCACTGTGATATTTGTGGTAAATCATTTTCTGGAAGGAGTAACTTAACTACTCACAAGCGTATACATACAGGTGAGAAGCCATATCGCTGTGATGTTTGCGGTGACAAGTTTGCTCGAAGAGATGTCTTAACTACACATGAACGAATTCATACTGGAGAGAAGCCATATCATTGTGATATCTGTGGTAAATCATTCTCTCATAGAAATGTCTTAAATAATCACAAGCATATTCATGCAACAGAGATACCATATAGTTGTAATATCAGTGATAAATCATCCTCTCAAACAGAAACCATAACTACTCAGAACCATACTCATACAGAACAAGAACAATATCAATGTGATATTTGTGGTAAATCATTCCATAGAAGTAGTTACTTAATTTCTCATAAACGCAGTCATACTGGGGAGAAACCATTTTCATGTGCTATTTGTGGTAAATCATTCTCTCATAGAAATGTCTTAAGTAGACACAAGCGGATTCATACAGGAGAGAAGCCATATCACTGTGATATCTGCAGTAAATCATTTTCTAGAAGTAGTAGTTTAACAAAACACAGCTATATTCATACAGGAGATAAACCATATCCTTGTGACATCTGTGGTAAATCCTTCTCTGGAGGTAATGACTTAAGTACTCATATACGTATTCATACTGGAGAGAAACCATTTCAGTGTGATATTTGTAGTAAATCATTCACTCGCAAACATATCTTAACTATGCATAAAAATATTCATACAGGGAAGAAACCTTATGATTGTAATATCTGTGGTAAACCATTCTCTCGAACAGGTGATTTAACTAAACATAAACGTATTCATACAGGAGAGAAACCACATCACTGCGATATCTGTGGTAAACCATTCTCTCATAGTAATGCCCTAACGATACACAAACGCATGCATACAGGAGAGAGACCATATTCTTGTGATATTTGTAGTAAATCGTTCACTTCAAAGAGTAAATTAACTGTACACAAACGCATTCATACAGGAGAGAAACCGTATCATTGTGATATCTGTGGGAAATCATTCTCTCAAAGCAGTGACTTAACTACTCACAAATTTATTCATACAGGTGACACACCATATCACTGTGATGTCTGTGGTAAATCATTTTCTAGAAGGGGTCACTTAACTACTCACAAGTATATTCATACTGGAGGGAAACCATATCTCTGTGATATCTGTGGTAAATCATTTGCGCTAAGTAGTGAGTTAGCTAAACATATGCGTACTCACACAGGAGAAAAGCCATATCCCTGTGATATTTGCGGTAAATCATTCTCTCGAAGTAGTTACTTGATAACACATAAACGCATTCATACTGGAGAGAAACCATATGCCTGTGATATCTGTGGTAAATCATTCTCTCAGGGAAGTAGCTTAACAACTCATAAGCAAATTCATACAGGAGAGAAACAATAATTCTGTGGTGTATCATTCTCTTGTAATCATTTCTTACATACACCTGTATTTCTTCATGCAAAAAAAGTAAATATTAATGTAAAAAGGTATCCCCTGGAAAAGTATCTAACCATAAGTATATTCACATAGGAAAGAAAATAAAGCAGTGTGATAAGCTCCCAACACTATCATCATCATCATGAACATCCATTCAATGCTGGCATGGATTGAAGAGTTTGAGGGGATTTGATCAGTTTGAGACAGCATCATGTGCCAATGTTTGCTATGGCATGATTTTTCTGCTGGATTGTCTTTTTAATGCCATGCACTTTACAGAGTATACTGAGTGCTATTTTCATGACACCAGCTCTTGTCAGATTTCCACACACCCTGCAAGACCAAAATCCTTTTTAATTGAGTGGAGCTACAGTTGAGAGAAAGGGGGAATAACCTTATGCTAGGATATGAGGGAGCAGAGCAGAATGAGTTTGTTGCTGTGAAGGAGATCTCACGTTATAGAATACTAGGTGGGAATGATTGGATGGAACTGGAAAGTGATAAAAATAATGGTAATGAGGTGCTAGGGTAGATTTTTTTCAATACAAAATGAGTAGAAATGAGTGGGGACAGAAATATAGGGAATGTTAATGGTTACAGCTTGCAATATGGAGAGTAAGAGACGGTTGCAGATTTGTGAATGGATAATGGTATGAATGTAAGTGTTGTGGAATGATGTGTCGGAAGGAAGTTGGAGAATGTATGTAGAGTATGGCACTTAAGTGGTGGGGATAATCAATGATATATATCAGTTTAGGGGAGAATAAGAGATAAGTGAAGAACAGCATAATAATAATAATAGACATGGGTAGGGTGAGAGATGACATCTTGTTGGGTAGGTTGCAAGAATGTGACAAGAGAAGCAGGTGTAATGCATGGGGAGAGTGTAGGATATATATAGTGGTGGAGAAGGAGAGATAATTTGGTGGCACAGAAGGGTGATCAATGTAAAATGTTGGTGGAGAAGGACAGTATTAACAATGAAAATGGACATCAAGTGAAATGATTCTGGGTAGTGAGAAAGATAAATGGTTTCAAGAAAAAGCTTAAAGCATGCAGTTAAGCAGGTGATAGTGGAGTGAGGTCTGTGATTGAAAATGATGAGTGGTGGAAGTAGTTTGAGAAGGAAATTGGGTGAGGGGCCTAGTTGTGCTTCTATATACATTGTCTTCAGAGTTTCAGTTTCATTGGGATGGGTTGGGGTTTTTAAGTATTGCATGTTGCCAGTCATTCCAGTATTCTGTCATCTCTGCCATAAGGTTAAAGATCCTGGTACCAGCTTTCATTATCTTGTCCTATATCTTCCTCTTCTACAGATTCTATTCTCATGAAGTGATTGGCACTTCTGTCCTCATTCATATGCATCACATACCTATAAAAGTACTCTTTTCTTTCTTGCACACCATATCTGCTTCTCATGCCCAGTTTTTTTTCTCAATACATTTGTACTTTGCCATTCATGTACACTTAACATTGCACATTTAATGGAGCATACTAGCTCAATTTAAAGCCCATTTCTCACTACTTGCTACATTGTAATTCTGTCACAAGCATCATATGCTTTTGCCTTCATTCTGAGGAAAAAATACCTTTGTTGCTAGCAGTGGTAGTAACTCACTCAAGTTTTTTCAACCTTTTCTTACTCTGAATACTACACTTTAAGGGCAACCACCTCCCCTGCTAATTATGTTTCCTTAGTAAAAACATATATACTCAATATATTTGATGTCTAATTTGCTTATCCCAATAATTGCTTCTATACCTGCTCAACCTGATGCCTCTTGCAGCCTTTCTTTAACCTTGTGGAATGATCCCCTGTAAAGACATCAGAATCTAAGTTGAATACTACTAAGTGTCTTCTATACAGAGAATACCTGGATCTCATCTATGAACTATATATATATATATATATTAACAAAGAAAATAGAATAACACTTTTTATTGCATAATCCTCTAATTGTTTCATCACCATTCTACCAGAAAATCATTGCTTAAATATTATATAAATGAAATAATACATCATATCAATATTATTCCAGCGGTACTGTGTATCAACTAACAACTTGCAGTTTGCTCAACCAAACCTTATTCCACAGAATATATGCCTCACATTGATAATGTTATAATTATTTCATTAGCATATAACAGAACAATGACACACACACAAACATGCATACAAATGCATGCGCAGATAAGGATACACATCTTAGAAGAACAGAATGGAGAAAGAGGAGCAAGAGCACACAAAAACGAAAAGTGTCGCTGAAGAGGTCACAGATGTGTGAAGAAAGCTTTCAGACATAAACAAGCAAAGCCATTGCTTGAAAGATTCATTGTAATGAGTCATTGGCAATGCGAAGTGAGGCCGTTGCTGGAAAGAATCATTGATAATGTAACACACAAGCATACACACACAACATCCTAACAACTATTAATCACGCACATACACACTCACAAATGTGCACACATATACACACACCATCCTACCACAATAAACCCTGGGACCAATCAAAAACAACCCACACAGAGAAACAAACACATGTATATACACACACCATTCTGACCTCTCAGACCAGTCCCAAAAAACACTGAACCTTGAAAGACTAGAGAGAAACAATAAAAATTTCCTTTCAATTCCACATTGCTCCTCCTTCCCTCCACCCAAACCAATCTCCTACGCTGTCCCCTACAATAGTAGTCTGCCTTTATTTAGCTTCACAGAAAACAAAAAATGGTAAAACAGGTCATTTTATCTCAAATTCTTTGTAAACTAAATATACCACCAAAATATGACCTTTTTGAACTTACAATTTTCTGTGTATATATATATAGATACTTCCAAACAAACATGATTTTTAATGAAATCCTAATATTTTCAATGAATTTTTTAATATTTTCTCAAGATTTTTCCTTGTAAACTGTTTTAACATTTTTCTTATTATTATCGAAGAATGTATATATATATATTGTAATAATTTGTGACAACCTGTACTTAACACAACAAAGTTTTTACAAAACTTTTACATTTTACTTTTGACAATCTTTTTGTAAAAAAGTGAAACCAGTCAAATGAATAAACACCTTTAAAATTGCATTTTCAAACCTTCTTTCATATATATTTCCACTCATGCAGTATCCTACAACCTCACTTTGTTGAATATATATATATAAATGGTAAGAAATTCTTGGGATAGCTCAACTGTAGGTCTTCAAAGGGGAAACCACCCTCAGGTAAGTGTTTCAGCAGTTAACTTTTTATACTGAAAGTGAAACAGGCCACATCCTAGTCATTACTCATGGGTGTCCTTCTGCTAACACTTTTTAACAACTGGAATGTCAGAGACAAGTTGTGCATTTACATATATATGCATATACACATATATAGTTTACTGTTCAATTATATGTAGGATAAACTAAAAAAGTACTCCATCCGGTGAGAGAGAAATATAATTGAATATAAACGGTATGAAAATGTGAGCTACTTATAGTTTCATGCCATGTAGATATGGTAATTTGGTAGATTTATATAATGTACCTTGAATATTCAAGCAATCTTTCAGGATGCTGTTATATGAGAAAATACATTTTCATAGTCGGGCAACTGCAAGAAAGCTATTTAGCGAAGAATAAGCTGTTGTTCTTGGTATTTGTTGATCTAGAGAAATCCTACAATAAAGTACCTTGCTATGAAATATGGTGGTCTCTAAGGAAGCTAGGGATAGATTAACAGTCTGTGAAAGTGGTACAGGCCATGTGCAGGGGCACTGTGATTAAGTTAAGTGTTAATCACAAGTACAGTGATGAATTTAGTATACATGTAGGTGTACATCAAAGCCTGGTTCTTGGGACCCCTCCCATTCATCATCATCATTCAGGTTATAACAAGAATGGAAACTACCATATACCTATTTTCTTGCTCTCATACCAGAATCTCTAACCAAACTGGGAAAGATATTCCAGGTGAGGAAGCAAAAGCTGGAATTGAAGGGTGTTAAAGTTAACTTAGAGAAGACCAAGGTCTTAGTAAGCAAGAAAACAGACAGGAATCTATCCACTTCAGGTAAATGACCCTACTTGATATGTAGGAATGGTGCAGGCACGAATTCCATGTAGTGCACCCAGTCCAAGCTATGGACACACAGGAAGATTATCAGAAAAAAGTGCTCATGTGTGGAAGATGTACAGGAGCTATAAAGTCTACAGATACATTTCACAAATGCCCCCAGAGGCTCTCTAAAGGTTCTAGCTAATTGCTGTTAACTTCATTAGCAGTGGAGGGGGTGTTCTGAAAGTGTAATTGCTAGAACAGAACCAAAGAATTCATAGAGCTTTTACCTCTGTTGACAACCAAAGGTCTCTCTTTCTACAAACTGCAATGTTAAATGGTAGTGACACATGGGCTTTAAATGCAAGGAACATGCAAAGACTAGTATTGAAAGCCAATCTTAAGCTACTGAGGAGAGGATGACAAAGGACCAAGATATCTAGTGTCTTGCTTTGCTTAAGAAAATCTGGTCACCACAACTATCAATATCCTAAAACCTTGGTAAATGTTTGTATTCCATTTTCCTTGCTTGCTCGAGAAACCCGAGTCCGTATGTATCACACCAGGCTAGAGATGGGAACAATGATTTTCCCTTCGCAAATACTGATCGGGCACAGTGTGTCGTTAGCCAGCTGGAGATGTCTTACTGGGGTTATAAACTCCAGTAGTATCATCCCATGAGTCTGTCACATTTAGGTGGCAAATATACTTCATGATGTTGTGCTGCTACTAGTTACATCTCGCTCAGAGATTTATTATTGATATATATATAAGGGGGAGATAAATATGACTTCTCTCAAAAAATGAACGGTAACAAACAGATTTGCTCTTTTTACAACACTTGCAGTAACATTATTTCCCATCAGTAACGTCATTACATGTTGTAAGGCCACATGGCGATTTACAATTTTCACAGGCGTACATATTCATAAATAGTCGATACCGTGCCGACCACTGAAGAATGTTGTCTCCAGCGTTTCCTAATTGAATGACAGTCCACGAGTCCTCAAAGATTGATTCATCCCTTGCTTCCTTTTACTACTTATCTCCCCCTTAATTATTTACTTTTTTTAACCAAACAGAAAAATCATATATATATACATATTTTATATATATATATATATATATATACACACGCACACACATTCATACGCAGTTTTACATTACAGTAAAAATGACAATCTTTACCAATACATCGTTATATCGTTATGCGCATGCTCAACCGGATATTAATTTAGGACGGCCATCGATGAAGGAAATTTAGTTTATACTTGGCTCGAATCGAGTCTTTCTAAAGAATAATTTATGTAGCATAAATTTAAATGATTAAAATGCTGTAATATTTGCCTACTATATATACACGATATAAATATACTTATAACAGAAACCCTTCTCCATTGATGAACATACATGACCACCACCACTGACTTTCTAATAAGGTATTTTTTTTCATATTTTCTTCCTTGAATCGCCTTTTCTAATATCAATATAATGTTTGGTGATCTTTAAATGTAACATGTCACTTCTATATTTTCAAGTCTGCCACCTTTACAGATTGTAAGTTGGCTGATATTGATTTTTTCAAAATGATGCCTTTTATGGTAACCTAAGTCCATGAAGCTTGTCATACCCTTTATGGAAATATGATTAGGCTGTGGTTTCTAAACTAGGAATCTATAAAAGGTTATTCTAATCTAGACAGAACTTGCTACAAGCTTAACAACAGACCAATAATGAGTGATTTTTTTTTTTTTGCAGAGAACTGAATGTTATTGTTTACTATTGTAAATATGTAAATTTCATAGAATATTGTAGGGTATATTTTGTATAGCAATTTAAGAAGTAAAGATGAATGCATATATTTACAATGTATCAATTTAGAAATGTGTATTTTCTTCTGTAAATCTCATTTTTGACTATCCCTGATATCTTATACTATTTCTTTATTATTTCAGAATACTAGATATCATTGTCATAAAAGAATTTCTTTAGATGCATCATCAGTATTTATCATTTAAAGACTAAAGAAAGTTGTGATACCAAACAGATATGATCCTGTTGATATAATCTGCAGTGGAATATCTGGAAATATTTTCTCTGAAGTGAGATTAGTTTCGCATATAAACAGAGATTTGCCTTCTTAATGAACTTTTAAGAAATTAATAAATAAGTATGAACCATCTTCAGATATCAACAAAAATCCAAATTGATGGAAATATAGAAGTGGGAGTTAAGAATAACTCAATGTAAGTAGTGGTGAGAGAAGAATTATGGAAAATGAATTCCATGAGACACCAATTGTAGTTAAAAATGAATTATGTGAGACACCGATTATAATCAAAAATGAAGTATGTGAGACACCATTTAAAATTAAAACAGAGTCCGAAAGAATTGATTTTCCAGATGATCCTCTGCAAAAGACAAGAGAAACATCTTGCCATAATGATATCTTTGGCATATCAATCTCTCAAACAAATCCTATAACTGCTCACAGTACTATCCATACAGGAGACAAGCCATATCATTGTCATATCTGTGGTAAGTTATTCTCTAACAAAAGTGCCCTAACTGTTCACAAACGCACACATACAGGAGAGAAGCCATATCATTGTGATATCTGTGGCAAGTCATTCTCTAACAAAACTCCCTTGACCGTACATAAACGCACTCATACTGGAGAGAAGCCATATCACTGTGAAGTCTGTGGTAAATCGTTTTCCACAAAAGGACACTTAACTTCACATAAAATCATTCATACAGGAGAAAAACCATATCATTGTGATGTTTGTAGTAAATCTTTCTGTACAACAAGTCACTTAACTGCACATAAACTCATTCACACAGGAGAGAAGCCATATGACTGTGATATCTGTGGCAAATCATTCTCTGCAACAGCTGATATAACAAGACACAAAATTATTCACACAGGAGAGAAGCCATATCACTGTGAAGTCTGTGGGAAATCCTTCTCTCAAAAAATTCACTTGACATTTCATGAGAGCATTCACACAGGGGTAAGACCATATTCTTGTAATTTCTGTGGTAAATCATTCTCTCGAAATCAAGATTTAACTAAACACAAACGCATTCATACTGGAGAAAAACCATTTCACTGCGATATCTGTGGTAAATCCTACTCTACAAGTAGTGATTTGAATAAACACAAGCGTGTTCATACTGGGGAGAAGCCATATCACTGTGATATATGTGGTAAATCATTCTCTGGAAGTAGCAATTTAAATACTCACAAACGTATACATACAGGTGAGAAACCTCATCGCTGTGATATCTGTGGTAAATCATTCTCTGGAACAGGATCTTTAAATGTACATACACGTATTCATACGGGGGAAAGGCCCTATCGCTGTGATATCTGTGGTAAATCATTTTCTGGAACAGGAACTCTAACTATTCACAAACGTATTCATACAGGTGAGAAGCCATATTCATGTACTATTTGCAATAAATCATTCACTGATAGAAATGCCATAACTCAACACACAAGGATTCATACTGGAGAAAAACCATTTCATTGTGAAAGCTGTGGTAAATTTTTCACTACTAGTAGTAGCTTAAATAAACACAAACGCATTCATACAGGAGATAATTTATATCACTGTTATATCTGTGGTAAATCATTCTCACATAGAAATGCCTTGACTATACACAAACGGAGTCATAAAGCTGAGAAGCCATATCATTGTGACATCTGTGGTAAATTATTTTTACAAAGTCGTAACTTAACTATCCACATACGTACGCATACAGGAGAAAAGCCATATCACTGTGATATTTGTGGTAAATCATTCACTGCAAGAAGTAATTTAACTACTCACAAACGAATTCATACAGGCAAGAAGCCACATTGCTGTGATGTGTGTGGTAAGTCATTCTCCCGTAGAGATGTCTTAACTACACACCAACGAATTCATACAGGAGAGAAGCCATATCATTGTGATATCTGTAGTAAATCATTCTCTCGGAAAAATGTCTTAACTAATCACAAACGAATTCATACAGTGGGCAGGCAATATCACTGCAATATCTGTGGTGAGTCATTCTCTGGAAATAATGACTTTACTACTCACAAACTTATTCATACAGGCAAGAAGCCACATTCATGCACTATTTGTGATAAATCATTCACTAATAGAAGTCTCTTAACTAATCACAAACGAAGTCATAATGGAGAGAAGCCATATTGTGATATCTGTGGTAAATCATTTTCTACAAGTGGTAGCTTACATATACACAAGCGCACTCATACAGGAGAGAAGCCATATCACTGTGATGTGTGTGGTAAATCTTTCTCTTTTAGTGGTAATTTAACAAAACACAAATTTATTCATACAGGAGACAAGCCATATCCATGTGATGTGTGTGATAAATCATTCTGTCATAGAGCTGCCTTAGTTATACATAAATGTGTTCATACAGGTGAGAAGCCCTATCACTGTGATATTTGTGGTAAATCATTCTCCCGAACTGGTGATTTAACTAAGCACAAACGCATTCATACTGGGGAGAAACCACATCATTGTGATATCTGTGGTAAATCCTTCTCTCATAGTAATGCTTTAATTATACACAGACGCACACATACTGGAGAGAAACCATATGCTTGTGATATTTGTGGTAAATCATTCATTTCAAATTGTAAATTAACTATACATGTACGCATTCATACAGGAGAGAAGCCATATCACTGTGATATCTGTGGTAGATCATTTTGTAAAAGTAGTGACTTAACTACTCACAAATTTATTCACACAGGAGACACACCATATCACTGTGATATCTGTGGTAAATCATTTGCTAGAAGAGGTCACTTAACTACTCACAAATATGTTCATACTGGAGGGAAACCATATCTCTGTGACAGCTGTGGCAAATCATTTGCTCTAGCAAGTCTATTAAGTAAACATATGCGTACCCATACAGGCGAAAAGCCATATCACTGTGATATCTGTAGTAAATCATTTTCTCGAAGTAGTTACTTGGTAACACACAAATGCATTCCTACTGGAGAGAAATCATAAGATTGTGTTCTCTGTGGGGTATCATTCTCTCGAATTTGTGACATAATTCATAAATATATTCATATAGGAGACCAGCCTTAACCCTGTGCAATGAATGGCAAATAATTCTCTCAAAAGTATCACTGAATTATTCATATGAAAGACTAATATTTTGATGTAAAATGTTATAAGATATGTAACTATAATATAAATGTATTGGAAAAAGTAAGAAAGTACAGTAGTGTGATAACCACCAATAATTATGTGATACATAACCAGAAATAAGTACATTAATGAGATAAATTGTCAATAAAAGCATTCTTTCAAAATATTTATATTCCATGTGGAATATTTCCAGAATTGCCCCAACCCATTTTCATATTTCAGTTTTGACTTCCTTTCAAAATTTCAGATTTATGTTAAACATCTGAAATTATGGATCTTCAAAAATAATCACAACCTAATATATTTTCATAAAAAGTAATAATGCCTGCAGAATCAGTACTGGCTGATTTGTCGCCAAGGAAGTGTGGAACTTCTCTCATCAAATAGATTCTAGAATCTTCTGAGCCAACAGTTATTTAATAGAAAGACAATGCAAATTAGCGTAGAGGTATCCTGTGTCTATACTGACCATACAGCTTTCCCTGTGTATGAATATTCTCTCAACTTTATCACCTATTTTGGCAAATTTAATCTGATCAAAGAGCTGTACCAGGACTTGTACAAGTCGATTGTTTTTCCACTATGGTACTCTCTCAAGTCATCTTTCCTATTCATATGTCTTAACTAGAAAAGGAGTGTCAAATATATGAATATTCATTATATGCGATGATTCATATACCCTCTACCACTTACAAAGTATTAATTTATTGAATGTACATACATATAGTGTGGTGGTAAATAAAATATTTGGGAATTCAATCAACTTTTAGTATTATTATTGTCAACATATGCAACCTAACAATCTACCTGGCATTAATAACAGCAAGAGAAGATAGGACTAACAACCATACTAAAGTTGCAACTCGGCCATCTTGTTAAATGTGACTGTAAATGAGATTTCATATGCTGACATGATACAAAGAAAAAGAGTTCAGTAGATAAAGGTATCCAACTGTAGAAATCAAGCCAAAATAAACTGTTATAGCCTGGAGGACTATGATGAAAAAAGGGAAATGAGAACTGATCATCTAGCTTCCTCATTGCCCACTAGATAAGGGAGTAGGGGACCCTGTCAAAGCCAAATACAGAGGTTTATTTTTGGCTAAGTACTTCTCCTGCAGCTGCCTTACCAAGAACATGGCATCAGTTGGCTAGATGTTGGGATGTGTTCCTTGCATTGTTAAGGGTATGGTTTTGCAAGGATGATCTTCAGTGGTTGTTAGATACAATTGGAGTGTTTGTGATATCTCCAGTTGAGTATTTTTCATATTTAAGGTAGTTGTGATGATGGCTTCTTAGCACAAGTACTGATTTTATTTCTTGCCTTTGAAAAAGACATGTTCATAGTGTCAGTGTGGTGCCTAGGTTGAGGATGGATGAGGCATGGTTGGAGAATGTTAGAGAAGGATGAAGGGTTGTGTGAATCTGTGTGAGAGTGGCAGCCGAATGTGGTGACAAGTTATCGATGTATAGAAGGAAGGTAGTGTTGGGGCCGACAAAACTCAATCTTGAAGTACCTTAGTGTTGATAGAATGGGAAACTGAAAGAGCTTCATGAACATATATACTGATATGGCAATCTGACAGGAAGCTATTGATTCAAGTGATGAGGGACAGGTGGAGCCGATAGGTGAGCAATTTCAATAGACTTGCATGCCAAATACTTTGAAAAACTTTACTGATATGAAGGATGGCAACATTGCTTCCACCAAATTTCTCCAAGGCAAGAAACTGGTGGTGGGTCACCAATGGAATTAGCTTTATAGAAACTACTTGTAGTCTTAGGGAGAAAGAAATATACAAAGTGTTGTAAGATGTCATTGTTAATGGGTGGCCCCATTACCTAAAGGTGAGTGCAAAAGAGCAATTGTTGACAGAGTTAGAAAAATTGCCATTTGAGGGAGTGAAATAGTGTGGTGTGTTTCCAAAGACCAATTTAGGTCCCTGTAGAGAATTTAAAGTACAGGGGCTAGTTCTGAGACCCAATGTTTCAGGTGAATGGTAGGGACATTGTTTGGACACACAGCCTTATTTGCATGAGACACCTGAAGGTACTTTTGTACTTGTTTTGTTTGGATATAATTACTCTACATAACATAACCTGGAACATTTTCATTAACAGGCCTATATACTTAGTTTTTCTAATATATGATGATTGTACATAAATATTTATTAACTATCCAATAACACTACTGACAAATGTATGGTATGCAACTTCATCTGATGCCTGTGTTCATACGGCTATGCTACATGGCAGTGAAGACCAGAAAGAAATGAAGCTAGCATGCTCCACTGATTGGGTAATGTCAGTGTGCACACACAACAAAGTGTAAGTGATTTAAGAGGAAAACTGAGTGTAAGAGAGAAGACTCAGCTGGTTTGGTTGCATATGGATGGGGACAACTGCATAAGGAAGTGCTGAGCTCTAATTCTGGAGGGAACCTGTGGAAGGGGTTGACAAGGAAGATGTGAAAGGATCTTCAAACACTGGACCTCACTGAGGAAATGGCAAGGGACCAGGAATTGTGGTGATTTACTGTACTTGAGAAGACATGTCAAGCTAAGTAAAATTGCTGTCATCCATACATACAGGCTTGTCCTTTACAGTGCTACATAAAATGCAGTTGTACTGGTGCTGCATAAAAGCTCCTGTGCCAGTGGCACATGAAAGTCAGTTAGCACACTCTTAAATTGGTTGGTATTAGGAAGGGCATCCAGTTACAAAAACCATGCCACAACAGACAATTGGAGTCTGGACAGCTCCTGTCAGACCATCCAACTCATGCCAGCATGGAAAATGGGCATTAAATGATGATGATTACAGCTAAGTTATGTTTGATTTAAATAGTGGTTGAAAATTTCCTTTGAAGTATATAACATACACAAACATTTGTACATATATGTATGAACAAATATACAAGCCCACATTTTTACATATATCCACAACCTGTTTGTCTTTAATTTGGCAAATATATATATGTAGAGAGATACTGATAGGCATGCACAAATGCACTCCACACTTCAAGTTTCACAGAATTGAGAGAAACTGTTGTGAAATAGTTGATACCTACTTCTGAGTAACAAGACATTCACATCCTCTTTGGTTAATTTTGGTTGTCATTGAATTGATGGGACTCATTCTAATTGGCTGGTTCAGTTCACAGGGTTAGTTTCTTAACTACCTAGCTAAAACCAAAGTCCTAATAAGTAGGAAGGCAGGCAAACCACATATCCCTTCAGGTAAATGGCCCTGCTCAATCTGTAGTAGAGGCGTAGGTAGAAACTCTTTAAGATGTACCCAGTATAAGCTATGGACACATAAGAGATGCAGTAATATCAACGGAAAGCTAACTGGGAAGATAGTCTTTGTATGTGGCAGATGCTCGGGAGCAATAAACACTGAAAATGTGCAGAGAACAACTTCCACCACATTCCAGGGAGAAAAACTAAAAGTAGTTGATAGCTTCCATTACCTAGGTGACCAAGTCAGTAGCGGGGGAGGGTGTGCTGAAAGTGTAGCTGCTAGAATAAGAATAGCTTGGGCAAAGTTCAGAGAGCTCTTACCTCTGCTAGTGACAAGGCCTCTCGCTCAGAGTAAAAGGTAGATTGTATGACGCCTGTGTGCGAACAGCCATGCTACATGGCAGTAAAACATGGGCTGTGACTGCTGAGGACATGCGTAAGCTCACAAGGAATGAAGCCAGTATGATCCGATGAATGTGTAATGTCAGTGTGCATACTCAACAAAGTGTAAGTACATTGAGAGAAAAGTTGGACCTAAGAAGCATCAGATGTGGTGTGCAAGAGAGACGACTGTGCTGGTATGGTCATGTGGTGAGAATGGATGAGGATAGCTGTGTGAAAAAGTGCCACACCCTAGCGGTTAAGGGAACCTGTGGAAGAAGTAGACCCAGGAAGACCTGGGATAAAGTGGTGAAGCACGACCTTCGAACTTTAGGCCTCACCAAGGAAATGACTAGTGATTGAGACTTTTGGAAATATGCTGTGCTTGAGAAGATTGGCAAGCCAAATGAGACCATAAGCTCATGACCTATGTCAGGAGCGTAATCAACCCACTTATGCATACCTTTTCCTCCTTTGGACACTAAACTCTGCTTGCAAAGACCTGTTGAGGGAAATGAAATCAAAATCGATGACTGGCATCAATGCTAGCGGGGTGCAAAGAGCACCATACGAGTGTGATCATTGACAGAGCGGCTAACCGGCTTCCATTACAGTGGCACATAAAAGACACCATTCGAGTGTGATTGTTACCAGTGTCGCCTTACTGGCACTTGTGCCCGTTCTAGTAGGGTGCCAAGAGCACCATCTGAGCGGCTAACTGGTTTCCGTGCCGGTGGCATGTAAAAGGCACCATTCAAGCATGATCTTTACTAGCGTCGCCTTATTGGCACCTGTACCGGTGGCATGTGTAAAAAGATTTGAGCGTGGTCATTGCCAGTACTGCCTGACTGGCCCTGTGCCAGTGGCATGTAAAAAGCACCCACTACACTCTCGGAGTGGTTGGTGTTAGGAAGGGCATCCAGCTGTAGAAACTCTGCCAGATCAAGATTGGAGCCTGGTGCAGCCATCAGTCAAAATCGTCCAACCCATGCTAGCATGGAAAGCGGACATTAAACGATGATGTTGATGCAGGGAATGGTGACTATAGAGAGCTTTAGTTGAAGGAATTCTAACTGTTGCAGTATGTGTAACTTCTCACTTAGAGGTGGCTTTGTCAGAAATTCATCAGGTTATATTTGACAGGATTATTCATAGATCCAGAAACCTCTACCTAACATGTAATAGAGGAGCAAAATTTTTCCTGTCTCTGCACCTGAAAGAGCATATGCCCTAGCTATCATCATAATCATCACTGTTTTGATATTCACTTTTCCACAAGGATTTGATGTTATTCATAAAAATTTTTTACAGCTTGCAGCACTTAACCAATTTCTAAACAGATAATAGTTTTTCTTGGCCACAAATATTTTTATGTAAGACTGGAAACATAATGCTGCTTGTATGATAGTAGCACAGGTATTATGCTATGTCAAGACAAGTAGACACAATAACAACACACACACACAGAGCTTCTGAAGAAGTTATAAAATATGGTGCAAGCACTCAGCTGTGTGCGTTGCTTATAGCAGAAACAACTGTGAGTGAATATAAGTGACTATGGTGATTACGTAACTCCTGTTTTTGTTTTTTTTTAAAGTCTAGCGTACGCTCTTTTACAGAAAGGAACGAGGAGAAAGAACAGATGGAAAAAGAGGAAAAAATATGTAACAACAACAATAATAATAGAGGGGTTTCGTCGATTACATTGACTCCAGTGCTCAACTGGTACTTATTTATCGACCCCAAAAGGATGAAAGGTAAAATCGATCTCAGCGAAATGCGAATTCAGAGTATGAGAAAGTATTTTTGGAGACAAAATTTTAACTTTTGTTGTTGGCAACAAAAATGCGAAGCAAATTTTAAAAATATAAATCGAGTATCTCTATTCTAAATGACATAAGCTTTATAACATCGCTATGCGCATGTTCAACCGGATATCGA
Source organism: Octopus sinensis (assembly GCF_006345805.1). Taxonomy (NCBI): domain Eukaryota; kingdom Metazoa; phylum Mollusca; class Cephalopoda; order Octopoda; family Octopodidae; genus Octopus; species Octopus sinensis. The sequence goes on along the minus strand of NC_043017.1, from coordinate 18,867,382 downwards.
CATCAGGTTTTCATTAACAATGAAAATCGAAGATATTTAATTCCAAACGGCAATATCGCTTATATATATATATATATATATATATATTCCTTTAATTAACACACATAACCACCATCACTCATTCCGAACAACTGTGATTTATGAGGTATTTTTTGCTCATGTTTTCTTCATTCAATCGTCTTTTTTCCTTCTTCCATCAGTATATAATGTTTAGTAATTTCTATATTTAATACGTCAATTCCATATTTTTTTGTTCACCTTGTTTATAATTCAGGATATTTTTATACAATTAACGTTTATTTTTAGTGCTTTTATTGCTGTTAACTGTTTTCTGATTTAAGCTTCAAACATAGTAGTTTCTACCCCGGGAGTCGTCAACCTTGGTACATCTTACACACCAGATGAGTATTGAATGAGTTGACAGATGACCACAAATTCGATGGAATAGGAGAGAATTATCTTTTCAGATGCATATTTTGGTTAGCGATGGATGTTATTTTACTTTGATAATGAAATAGGTAATGTTTTGAAAGGTCTCTTAACCTGCAGATGAAAAACAACGATAATAAATTTGCCGACGATGACTGGCGATGTAATTACAATTCGTAACAATGAAATCCCGATATGTTTGTGATGAATTTACAGTCAAATAAGTTATCTTTACATCTACTTAGAAATGACGTGGAGCTAAACTACAAATGACTGACGCTGAATGACTTTTCTGGACGGAGAACCAAATCTTATCGTCCCTAATTGTGTTCTGTAATATATTTGTTGCCAAAGTTTGTAAATTTTTAGGCATAACTTATGCCAGTATATAAACATCACAGAATGTTATGTAATTTGTAATAGCAAATTGAAAAGTAAAGTGGAATCAAATTACAGTTAACTGATATAGAAATATAAAGTTTCTGCTGAATTTCTACTTTTAAGTATGCCCCTACATCTTACACTGTTTCTCTACTGTTTCAGAATATCAAATGGTTTTGGCAGAAAAGAATTTTCTAAAAATTCAGATTCATCATAAATATTTATCGTTTAAAGACTAAAGGAAGATATTATTCCAAATAGAAATGCATGATGGAATTTCTGTGAAATACTTGTTGTGAGCTGAAATTATTAGCGAAATTTTCTGTTTCACTGTCTGGATTATATTAAAGAGTGATTAGCATTCAAATGAAATTTCGACGATTTTACTAAACTAGTTTCTATCATTATATATCAACAAAGATCGAAGCTGAAAGAAATTTCTTGGTAGAAAATAAAAATAAACTAATTAAAGAACTGGTGAAAGAAGAATAATTATGGAAAATGAATTATGTGAGAAATCAATTATAATTAAAACAGAGTCTGAAAGTATAGCATTTCCGAATGACATACTAGAAGGAATGGGTAAAACACCAAACCACTGTGATATCTGTGGTAAATCGTTCACGCAAAGAAAAGCTTTAACTGTACACAAACGTATTCATACGGGGGAGAAGCCATATCACTGTGATATCTGTGGTAAATCATTCATTTCAAGTAGTTACTTAACTAAACACAAACGTATCCATACGGGTGAAAAGTCTTATCACTGTGATATCTGTGGTAAATCATTCTCTGCAAAAACTCATTTAACTAGGCACAAAATTACTCACACAGGAGAAAAGCCATATTACTGTGAAGTCTGTGGGAAATCCTTCTCTCAAAGAATTCATTTGACTTTTCACAAAAGCATACATACAGGGATAAAACCATATTGTTGTGATTTCTGTAGTAAATCATTCTCTCGGAAATATGATTTATCTAAACACAAACGAATTCATACTGGAGAAAAACCATTTCATTGTGATATCTGTGGTAAATCCTTCTCTGCAAGTAGTGACTTGAATAAACACAAGCGTGTACATACAGGTGAAAAGCCATATCACTGTAACATCTGTGGTAAATCATTTTCTGGAAGTAGTGACTTAACTACCCACATACGCATTCATACAGGTGAGAAGCCATACCGATGTGACATCTGTGGTAAATCATTCACTCATAAAAATTCCTTAACAATACACAAACATATACATACAGGTGATAATTCATATCAGTGTGATATCTGTGGCAAATCATTCTCTAGAACAGGAACTTTAACTATTCACAAACGTATTCACACAGGTGAGAAGCCATATCACTGTACAATTTGTCGTAAATCATTCACTTATAGACATGTCTTAATCAAACATAAACATATTCATACAGGAGAGAAGCCATATGCATGTGATATTTGTGCAAAATCATTCAGTGATAGAAATGTCTTAGCTATACACAAATGCAGTCATACAGGTGAGAAGCCACATCGCTGTGATGTCTGTGGGAAATCATTTCTCCATAGTCGTAACTTAACTACCCATATACGTACTCATACAGGAGAGAAGCCATATTGCTGTGATATCTGTAATAAATCATTTTCTTGTAGAAGCACCTTAACCATACACAAACGCATTCATACCAGTGCGAAGACATATCCATGCGAAATCTGTGGTAAATCATTCTCTCGAAGCAGTTACTTAACTAAACATAAGCATATTCATTCAGGAGAAAAGCTAATTTCACCTGATGTTTGTGACAAATCTTTCTCTCATACAAATGCTTTAACTATACAAAAACAGATTCTTACAGGAGATAAGCCATATCATTGTGATATCTGTAGTAAATCATTTTCTCGAAATAGTCACTTGACCACTCACAAATATATTCATACAGGAGAAAAACCATATCACTGTGATATTTGTGGTAAATCTTTCTCTCATTCAAGTACTGTAACTGTACACAAACGAATTCATACAGGAGAAAAGCCATATCACTGTGAAATCTGTGGTAAATCATTTTGTAAAAGTAGTGACTTAACTACTCATAGATATATTCATACAGGTGAGAAGCCATATCACTGTGACATCTGTGGGAAATCATTCAACAGAAGATGCCATTTAACTACTCACAAGCGAATTCATACAGGAGAGAAACCTTATCTCTGTGATATCTGTGGTAAATCATTCTCACAAAGTAGTGAGTTAACTACTCACATTCGGACTCATACAGGAGACAAGCCATATCACTGTGAGATATGTGGTAAATCATTCTCTCAGAGTAATGACTTAACTATACACAAATATGTTCATACAGGAGAAAAGCCATATCATTGTGATATTTGTGGTAAATCATTCTCTTATAGAAATTCCTTAACTACCCACGTACGAATTCATACAGGAGAGAAGCCATATCACTGTGGTATCTGTGGTAAATCATTCTCTCGATCTAGTGACTTGACTTGTCACAAGTATATTCATGCTGATGAAAAGCCATATGAATGTTATATCTGTGGTAAATCATTTTCTCGGAAACATCTCTTAGCTACACATGTATGTATTCATGCAGAAGTATAATTTTGCATGAAAATGTACGAACATTTGCTCTGAAAAGATATCTAAACATAAATTTATGAATGCAGTAATAAAGACACAACTGTGTTAAAATAAGAATGCTACCTTTTATATAACTCCTGATAATAACTATATTGGTGCCATAACTTACCAGTGTGATATTGTTAATAAAAGTATTTATTTGTATATATTCAATGTAATGTATTTCCAGAAAGGAGAAAAGATACTATTGGTTATGTGACATTATGGTTAAATGACTGAATAATGTTTTTATCAGATATCAAGGACTATTTCATTGTACAGTTATCATTGTTGTTATAACATTCATTTTTACATGCTCACATACTTTGGATAAAATTTGTTGAGGCAGATTTTCTATAGCTGGATATCCTTCCTGTCACTAACACTCTCCTATTTCCATGTCAGGTAATATTTTCCCATGGCCAAAAATGTTTTTGCATTTTGGAAACAAAGGACACTGCTGGCACAACTGTCACTCATTTAAAATTATCACATGATGTCAAGGCAAGGAGACTGTAGTACATAGACACAGTCTCACACACACACACGTATACAATAGACTTCCACAGAATTTTCCTCTACCATATTTACTCATAAGGCTTTGGTTGGCCTAGGGCTATTGTAGATGATAATTGCCTAAGGTGCTATGCAGTGGTACTGAACCTGAATGTATGTAGTTGCCATACTGCTCTGTCTGCACCAATTGATAAGTGAGAAATAATTAGTGAAATGATTGAATATTTCATTACACATCAGGTACCTTCATACCACACCAAATATCTGTCCCCTCTTTGCTTTGGTGATTCCTCAGTTTCATGCCACATGCCACTGCAAATGATGTATCGATAGTTCAATGGCTTCTTGTAGGATGCAAAAATTTGCAAAATATAACATCTGATATGGTTTACTGTGCAGCTTGATAGCAAAAGCTACTCTGTTGAACAACAGCAACCACTGGATGAAGGAGCAAGGAACTCTGTCAAAGGCTCTCTCCATATTGAAAAGAACTAAGCACAGCAGTTAATTTTTGGCTAAATGCTTCTCCTGAAATTGCCTTACTAAACTGCATCTAATTTATGCTAGCTCTCTTCCTTATTCGTTGAGTTATGACCTTTCTCAGATGAAATACCAATATACACAGTTGTAGAAGTAATCTCAAAAATAATAATGATAATTCTTTTTAATCTTGGCACAAAGCCAGCAAGTTAAGGGGAAGGGGTGAATCATTTATATCAACCCCATTGCTCAACTGATACTTATATTATCAACCCCCTAAAGGATGATAGAAACAAGCAACTAATGTGTCAGACTTAATCTCATTTGAGATTATTTAATTATTGAGGTTTGAATATCTCATGTTTAAAGTTAATATTACCATGAGGTGGCATTTGCTAATTCTGGCTATTGTATGTTGCCAGTAACTGGTGGTCTGGATATGGAGGTGGACATGAACACCAATATCATTATTCATATGTGGGAATCCAGAATCAACAGTATCTGTTTTAGATATAAAACCTCATTCACTATTTTTGATAAATGTCTCAACAGCAAATGCACAATATTCACTGGTCCAAACCATGATGGTGACTAAAAAAAAATCATTAGCTATAGAATACACCATCACCATCTATGTAATTTCATTAGCACCACACCAATGGCTGGGCAAAATAATGGGAGATTTTTCTGCTGTACTCTGTATATTCTGGGATATGACTAGTAACCAGGATTCATATCTCTTAATTTAATCTTTTTCAATAAAGGTTTACAGTCATTAACAGTTGCAGACTAGCTAAAACAATATAAGCAAATCATTTTGTGAAAACCAATGTACAGTTAACAAAACTTAATATTTACATTTCTGATCTTAAAACCAAAATAAAATACTTTTGGCTTTCCCAACAATAAATATATTTGGACATCAAATGAAAGTTTTATGATCAATAAATAGAAGGATTTCTTTTTTCATTTGATTGAAATTAATAAAAAAAATTAAATTTCATAAATTTTTTCAATGATTGCCTTGGTAAAAAATGTAATAATGAAAAAATGTCCACTTTTCTATGTTTGCATGTGCCATATGGAGTTTATTGAGGCAGATTATCTATGGCAGGATGCTCTTCTTGTTGCTAACCCTAACTTGTTTCTAAGTGAAGTAATATTCTTCCTTGGCTAAATAATGCCTTTGCACAATATTGGAAACAAGCAGCACTGCTTGTATGACAGTGATGCTCTTTTACAACTATCACACAGGATATGAACTCCTTGAACAAGACAAGGAGATATGAACTCACACCTATGTAGACATATACATATATAATCATCTGAACGTCATACTTAATGTAGATACAGTGCAAATTTACATCAAAACCCTTACTTCTCTTGATGTACATAAACACACACACAAACACAACTGCTCCATCTTCAGATAATTGCCATCTCCTTGTGCTTCCTTGTTGGCATTTCTAACTTTCTATCCATGACCTGTCAGATGACAGTTGTAACTTACTATGTGTTTCCCACTGGATAGGTGTGCATACATTGCTTTCTTCTATTGCTTTAGGATTTCAGTAGATGGGATGAGAAATGAGGTTACCATGAAGAAACATTTAGACATCATTGGAATATACTAATAAATGCTTCTACAACACATGTACAACTCTGAGTTTCTGTGATTAATACCTAGTGAAAGACAGGTAATCTCACAAGTTGCTTGATTTCTCCCAGGTTCATGAGAGTACAGGTGGTTGACCAATCCAGCTCTTGACAGAAGAAATCATCCACACTCATTTCAGCTGAATTTCTGCTGGCACTGCACTGAAATATTCACTGCTTCAGAGCAGTATAATCCACTCACTCTTGCTCATAGACATTATATCTATTCCTGACAAACCTCCATGATGCAGTTTTCAACCAATGCCTCCCACTTATCCACATCCATCTCCAAAGCTTTCAAATTGCCTTTTATTATATACTTAAACCAATTCCTTGGTTTATGCTGAGACCTCTTTCCTCTGATCAGCTCCCTATAAAAATTTTGTTTAAGCATCTTTCTATCCTCCATTCTGACAACATAGCTAGCCCAGCACATTTGATCCAAAATTATTCTTTTCTCAATACTGCTACTGCCCATCCTCTCAAGTATAGCAGCATTAAATGTGTAAGAGAATCACTTGGTGTACAGGATGCATCAGTTGCAAAACTGGTGAAACCTCTCCAACTGCTTGATATGATGTGTATAGGCTGTCCATATTTTGCACACTTATGCTAATATTGGATCCAAAAGTAGTGCACATAGAGAAAATCCCCACTTTCATCTACATAACAAGCCACAAGATATATATCATCAGCATAAAGAAGCTCTCTGATAAGAGTGCTGAACGTTTTTGACTTGGTGTTGAATTGCATTGCAGTCCTGGAAAGCATGCAGTAGTATCATGGTAAAGTATATGGGGAACAGTATCAGCGCTAGTATTCACCCTATTTGACACCATTTTTGGTTCTGAAAGTGTGCCATTAAATTTCACTCTTGCCTTCATATGATGAGGCTCCTTAATTATCTTGACAAATTCAGGAGGGCATCTAAGCTTCTACAATGTCTCACAATACACTAGGGTTAACAGCATTGAAAGCTTTGGTAAGATCCACATATATTCGATAGAGTGGCAATCATTACTCAGTGCATTCTTCCATAAGCTGGCAGGTTGAGAAAATCATGGAATTTACATTGGGTGTCAGGGATGACACAAGGGCAGAAACATGTCAGAGGATTCAACAGACCTTGGACATAACTTTTCCCATTGATTCAAGCAGGCTTATACCACTACAGTTACCACATTCAGACTTGGTGCCCTTGCCTTTGTACAAAAAAAGCACAATAAGGAAAGTTTTTGGACCACAGCCCTCAAAAATAACTCGAAAGGAACTCAGCCACTTTGCCTCCATCAAGCCCAATGCTCGAAAGGTACTCAGCCACTTTGCCTCTGTGAGGCCCAACGTTCAATTGTTGACTTTTTTCTTTATGCGTCATCAGCATGGATGCACTTGGCTTGATGGGTCTTCTTAAGTAGAGCACATTGCCAAAGGCCTCTGTCACTAGTCATTGCCTCTGTGAGGTTCTAAGTTCAAAGGTCATGATGCTTCATCCAATGTCTTCCTGGGTCTACCTCTACCACAGGTCCCTTCCACAGTTAAAGATTGGCCCTTCTTTACACAGCTGTCCTCATACATATGCATCACATAACCATACCAGTGGAGTCTCTCTTGCACACTGCATCTGATTCCTCTTATGCCTAACTTTTCTCTCAAGATGTTTACACTCTGTTGAACATGCCAGCTGATATTGCACATCCAGCAAAGCACACTGGCTTCATTTCTCTCAAGCCTATGCATGTCCTCGGCTGTTACAGCCCATGTTTCATTGCTATGCAGCATAGCTGTTCACGCACAGGCATCAAACAATCTGCCTTTGACTCTGAGAGAGAGGCCCTTTGTTGCAAGCAGGGGAAGGAACTCTAATCTTATACTTATGGCTACACTCTCGGAACAACCACCTTCACCACTAACCTGGTTACTTAGATACCAGAAGCTAACTACTACCTCTAGCTTGCCCCCCTGGTAGTTGATGGAGTCTATTTTCCACACTTGTTCAGCATTTATTATGCCTGTGCACATTCCATTATAGAAGTTAGTTTTTCTGTTAATCTTCCTTTGATGTTGCTGCATCTTTTGTGTGTCCAAAGTTTACACTGGGTACATCTTATGGAGTTTCTACTTACACCTTTTCTACAGATTGAGCTGAGCTATCTACCTGAGGGAATTTGTGATTTATCTACCTTCCTACTTACTATGACTTTGGTTTTTGCTAAGGCCCTTTGATTCTAGACCTTGTTTCCATATCTGGAACTTCATATTTATATATATGTGTATGTATAAGGGATGGAATGTGTTTTAAAATTTTCACAAAGTTGCAAGCTGTCAGGAAGAGAGGGATTTAACTAAATCGGAAATTTCGAAAAAATTGTTTTCAAACTTGCAGTCTTTGAGTTTATGTACACGTCTGCTTTGACTATCAGTCAGTCATTCCCACAGACATGCAAATATATGTAGATAAAAGCAAAAATTGCCTTTAAATTTGTAATTTAAAAAAAAATTTAATAATCAAAAATTAAAAAATGATTGTGGTAGTGGAAATTAGACTTAAATTTCGAAATAATTTTTTTTTAAAATAAAGATTTTTTCGTCGTTAATAAAGGATCGTCTGCTAATTGCTTAGCATGTATCTACGCATGCGCAAGTGACGTTTTTAAAAGTTTTCAAGTTGAAAGAAGCGAGAAGACGAGGGAGGGGGCGGTTTCAGAATCGTAATGTCTATATTATAAAATATGGACCTTACGGAGTAGCTGTCCAACATAAGCCGGATTTTCGAAATAGGTGTCCCACAATTTTCTTCGTTTTAGTCGGGATTTTTTCAAGTTTTCTTTACCGCACATTTCAAAACAACTGGGAGAAGCTCTTGAAAACATTAAAATCCTTGTTTTAAAACGATTATCTCCACCCCCCCCCGCTCACCATTATTGTGACACTGGAACGGCAATCACCATTAAAATGATATTTTTCTCGGTATAGCACACACAAATGTACCTTCTCCCACTAGGCTTTGACTCCTCATAACTTCAAGGAAAAACTGATACACTTGAAATGAAACTCACTAGAAATACCTTACAGGTAAATGTTGATTACGATCATGTCGGAATTTAATGTTAATAAAAAATTAATTGGGAGGCGCGCACACAAAGAATGAGACATGAAATGTTGATAAAAGTTATGTAACGTGTATCTATGTATGTGTGTACAGCCAACAATTTCTTTTCACCACAGTGAATTCCGTTATAATCGTAATCTATACCTGAGAGGCATTTGCAGAAAATTTCAGTAAAAAAGATAACAATTTTTCTGAAAGTTTTGGGGAAACAAAGTTGGAGGCAGACTTGTATAATTATGACATTTTTTTTCTTCTTTTTGCAACAATTGCAATTCGTATTATTTAAAGAGAATGTTCTAAACCTTCCAATCCTTTTTCATCGTACTTTTCACAATCAAAATTTATCCATTGTTTTAGTTTGTTCTTTTTTCATTATTTTCTGCGATTTTTCATACTTTTGTCACTCTATAAAACCATTCTTCGATACAATATAAAAATTAAAAATAACAAGAATGCATTAGTACTTACCTGGTTTCAGTAGCAGGCATAATTTCAAACAAATTTAATCCTGTTTTTCATCATACAACACAACACAACACAAAGAGAAACATAAACTGTTTTACTCAGAACAAACTGTTGCTATCGTAGAGAGAGGCGAAAATGAGATATTTTTCGTCCCATTACACTTTTCTTCGATTAACAGAAATATTCTTTTCAACATTTGAAACGACTGACATTAATGTTTTACCAATACTTCTTTCAAAATTCTAAACTTCTTTTTCACCCATCCATTCGTGGAGAATGTTTCATTTTAATCGTAAAAAGCTACGACAAAAGAGTTATTTATAATAACTGCTGCAATAAGTTGGTAAAGTTTTAACAAATCTTAATACGGTCATTTGAAAATATTGCGGCTTTTTTCAACAAAAACAATAACGACATGTAACAAAAACATCTTTAAATGATTATTCCGGAGCATATTCACCATGAACTTCAATTACTGCTTCCTATTTGCTTGTCAGACCGTCATTTAAAAATGCTTCTGTTAAATATTGTTACTGTTTTTGTTGAATAAAAATTGTTGAAAAAAGCCGCAATAATTATACACTAACCAAATTAAAAACCATGACAACAACTTACCTTAAACCTTCTCTTGTTTGCTAACATCGTGTTTTTGTAATCCATGTTTCATCAACAACTTTAAGCGTTGACTGAGCAGACGACAATGAATTCACTAAGGCGCATGCGTTAAGTGATGGGCAATATAAAGTAACAAAAAAAAAACTACAAATAACGTTGTGCAACCACCACCACTTCTACCTTCTTTAATGAAAATCCCAACTGACACCATCACCACCTCCTTCAACCAATATCCCTACAACCGCCGCCACCTCCATTAACTCGTACCCATAGCACTACCACCATTATCATCATCATCAATATACCTATTTCTTTATTACCCACAAGGGGCTAAACATAGAGGGGACAGACATAGGTATTAAGTCGATTACATCGACCCCGAAAGGATGAAAGGCAAAAACGACCTCGGCGGAATTTGAACTCAGAACGTAACGGCAGACGAAATACCTATTTCTTTATTACCCACAAGGGGCTAAACACAGAGGGAACAAACAAGGAAGACATAGGTATTAAGTCGATTACATCGACCCCAGTGCGTAACTGGTACTTAATTTATCGACCCCGAAAGGATGAAAGGCAAAGACGACCTCGGCGGAATTTGAACTCACAACGTAACGGCAGACGAAATACCGCTAAGCATTTCCCCCGGCGTGCTAACGTTTCTGCCAGCTCGCCCATTATACCTATCAGTAACATACTCCAATGGCGCGCTATTTTCTCTCCTTCTCACTTGTTTCGTTTTCATTTTGTTTGTTTAACAAAGAAAACCAGTGTATTTCGGGGGGAATATGACCGAGGGGACGGTAAAAGGCCTAACTGTATAATAGTTTTCCCTTCCCATGGTGGTAGGCCTCTTATCTGGGATGTCACATGCTATGAATCTATTTATCTAGCAATCATCTTGTCTACTTTTCTTTCTGTCGATGTATCTTTCAAGTTTGACATGGACAGGCATTTAAGACCTAATCAAATATAAGATAGAACCCTGTAAAAGGCGGTGCCCTTGCATGATCACAACCTTTGGAATAGAGTAACATGCATAGCCATTTGCTAACTAAAGTTATTTCACTTGAATTTTACTAATTATCTATCTATATATATATATATATATACAGCCGTCCATGTTTCTACCATCCGACGTTGTAGATACGACTCCACACCCTGGAGTAAAACATATATGCACCCTCTCTCTCTCCATTTGCCCTTTTTTTTAAAGCCCACCATCACTGCAATAAACACGTTCTTTCTTTTCTTTTGCCTACTCTTTCAACTAAACAACTTTCCTCTGCTCTCGCACTTTTGGTCTCTCCTTTCAACTGTAAGACTTCCCTTGCACTAAACACGTTCTCCTCTCTCTCTCTCTTTCTGTCTCTCTGTTACATGCATCTGTATATATGCGTGCCCTGTCACAATTTTCCCTCCATATTAAATTACGATATAATCGTAATCTATACCATCTGAAAGGTATTTGAAGAAAATTTCCTTAAAAATTACCTATTTTCCTGTGAAAGTTATGAGGAAAGAACGTGTCGGCCGTGTGAACTATCCTCAGTTCCTCTACCCACTCACGAAAAAATATTTTTCACAATAAATTCAATGTCATTGGGACTGACACCACATGGAAGTTATTTGTAGAAAATTTCTATGATAAATATCTATTTTTCTGTAAGTTACAAGAAAACAAAATCAGGAGTCGGGTACATTTGTGTGGTTATAGCAAATAATTTTATTACATAATACAAAAAGATTTTATTTTATTGTAATACAGTAGTAGAATCATGAGCACGCCTGACAAAAAAAAACTTAGTGGTATTTCTTCCTGCTTTATGTTCGGTATTCAAACGCAGTCTTAGTTAGCTTTGCCTTTTAGGACGACAAAATAAGTACCAGTTGACCACTAGAGTTAATGTAATCGATTTACTCCTCCCCTTAAATTCCTGGTCTAGAGCCAAAATTTGAAACCATTTTCATACAATAGCTTAAAATTAATTCCAGTCTTTCAAGGCTTACCACATCTTTAATTCGATTTATTAATAAAAAAAGTTATAATTTTTGTAATCGACATGAAAAAAACTAAGATCAAAAAAAAAAAAAAGACCGTATCTCAAGTGCGAAACCGAAACTTTCTAGGAAAACAACAAAAGAATTTTAAAGAGGCAGTTCCACTGGGGATGCAAAATGTCTTTGGTTTTTGAAAATGGAAATCCAAAGGGATTTTTGGAGAAAAAAACAAATATGGGGTGAATTCTGTATTCACATTGCAGCATCATCTGTTTGGGTGAGTAACTTAACTGGACATTAAGTTTAAGGCTTTTTTGGTTCCTTTGTTGGAGGCCATTCTGTTGCAAGGATTCGGACCTTGATCCTGATTTCAAGATACTGTCCTCCCTCTGCCTTACTTGTCTCAGAAGCCCTGTCCTCACGCCCCCTCTACATCTTATGTATGTATGCATGCATTTTTCAGATGACATAATTTCCTGCGCATGCTCAACCGGATATGGCTTTTATTCTGCCATTGACAAACAAACTAAGGTTTTTAAATCTTGCTCACCAAAATTTTATTTAGCTTGAAAAAAATAGTTATTTTTACCTACGATATATACATACATATATATATATATATATATATATATGTGTGTGTGTGTGTGTGTGTGTGTGTGTATACATGTAGCAGTAAAGAATTTTCCAACGATCAACACACATAACGAAACTGACTTCTTAATACATGTCATTTTTATGAGGTATTTTTTCTTCATGCAATCATCTTTTCTTCTATCAATATAACTGATGATCTTTGTATTTAACTTGTCACTTACATCATATTTTTATTGTGTCGTCCCTATGCAGGGTCCACTTTGTTTATAATTGGGTGATATTTTTAATACAATTAATAATTTCTTTACTACCCACAAGGGGATAAACACAGAGAGGACAAACAAGGACAGACAAAGGGATTAAGTCGATTACATCGACCCCAGCGCGTAACTGGTACTTAATTTATCGACCCCGAAAGGATGAAAGGCAAAGTCAACCTCGGCGGAATTTGAACTCAGAACGTAGCGGCAGACGAAATACGGCTACGCATTTCGCCCGGCGTGCTAACGTTTCTGCCAGCTCGCCGCCTTTTAATACAGTTAATATTTGTTTGGTATTGTTGTTACTGTAGATTATTCCAATGTAAGTTTTAAAAAAATAATATTGAATATTTTATATTATTTACTCCAACACCACTTATGAAGTTTCTATGCCGGTTTTCAACCTTTATGCATTTACAGACCAGTTAGAATATTAGTAAGTGGACAGTGGGCTACAAACTTGCTGAAATATGACAATTACCTATTCAGATGTATATTTTGGATTAGCGGAGGATGTTATTTATTTTAATGTGCAATGTCTCTAATCTTTTAATGAAAAACACATACGATTATAAATTCCATGACCATATATTTATTGGCTCTCACTGTAATTACGTTTTGTGACAAGTTACACACCATGCATTTAAGTCTACTTAAATCAGGTGCCTTTGATATTATGTGCTCACTCAGAACTAACATTTTGTTAGTTCGCCCGTCTGATCGACGAGTACCATCTCCCCATAGAGGGTTTGGAGTTGGGTTTTGAGGGCGCTTTGGTGACTGATCAGGCCAAGACACATCCAGAAGGTTGTCTGGCAGTATGGACAGAGAATTATGGTGGTAGTTTGATTTTCTTGGCATACATATGTTGCTCAGCTGCAGCAATCTTTTTGGCTTCTCAGGTCTGTATGATCTTGACAACAGCTGCTCGCCATTCGCATCAGTTAACTCGAAATCTTTACACTAAACTTTCCATCACTATTAATGGTCAACGACTGAATACGGTGGGTAAGTTCACATACATTGCGAGCACACTGTCCAGCGATGTCATTCATTACAAGATAAATGCCAGATTCTAAAGCGAGACTAAATAGAAACTTGTGGAACAGGAGAGCATCACCCCGGAAACAGAAAAAAGATAAAGATGTAGTGGATCATAGTTGTCACATCTATACTCTGGCTGTGAAACGTTGACAGTTTAGCAACATTATGTTGAGAAAATTGAACCACCTTCGCAACGGCTTCCTCAAAAAACTTCCTTGCATAAAGTGGCAAAACAAAATCACAGAGGTTGAGATATTCACCTGTTCTAGACTACCCAGCATCTGCATTATCCATATGCAGTCGCAGCTTCTCTGGGCAGGTCATGTACCTTGCTTACCAAACCATTGGCTTCCACAGAAACAATTATATAGCAAACTCCAACAAAATAAACACTTCCAGGGAAGCCAGAAAAGAAATAGTGGGGCTAAACTAGGAATGACAAATGACTTTACTGGATAGAGAGCTGAATGTTATCTTCAACTATTCTGTAGTTTAACATAGATAATGTTAGACAATGTAAAGATGTAGCCGTAGTCTGTGATATATGTGCAGATCAAGTAGGTTTTGTGTAGTGATTATGATTTAAGGTAGCAGATTAAAAAGTGAAGCTGTTGAGCTAAATAGCTATATTTGCCATTCATCACTGTTTTTTACTGTTGAATCTCTGTTTTAAGTATCACCTATATGTCTTATTGTTTCTCTATTATTTCAGAAATATCAGATGACATTGGCACGAAAGAATATTTTACTTGAGATTCATCGTCAGTATTTATCATCTTTTAAAGAGTGAAGGAAGATTAATTCAATACAACAAAGATCACAGCTGATGGAAATATAGAAGTAGACAATAAGAGTTAAAAGTGAGAAGAATAATTATGGAATATGAATTACATGAGACACCAATTGTGATTAAAAGTGAATTATGTGAGACACCAATTCATATAAAAACAGAATCTGAAGACATTGATTTTCCTAATGATATGCTGCAAGTCAAGGGAGAGATATCTACACATAGTGGTACCATAGGTATATCACTGTCTGAAACAAGTCCCATAACTGCTCAGAGTAGTACCCATACAGGAGACAAGCCACATCATTGTGATATCTGTGGCAAAGCAATCTCTAACAAAAATGCCCTGACTATACACAAACGGATACATACTGGCGAAAAGCCATATCATTGTGATGTCTGTGGCAAATCATTCTCTGCAAGAGGTGACTTAACTAGACATAGAATCATTCACACAGGAGAGAAGCCATATCACTGTGAAGTCTGTGGGAAATCCTTCTCTCAAAGAATTCATTTGACTTTTCACCAAAGCATACATACAGGGATAAAACCATATTGTTGTGATTACTGTGGTAAATCATTCTCTCGGAAAGATGATTTATCTAAACACAAACGGATTCATACTGGAGAAAAACCATTTCATTGTGACATCTGTGGTAAATCCTCTTCTACAAGTAGTGACTTAAATATGCACAAACGCATTCATACAGGTGAGAAGCCATATCACTGTGATATCTGTGGTAAGTCATTTTCTGGAAGTAGTGATTTAACTAGACACAAGCATATTCATACAAAAGAAAAACAACATCTATGTGATATCTGTGGTAAATCATTCTCTGGAAGTACTGAGTTAGCTGAACATAAACATATTCATACAGGAGAGAAACCATATCACTGTGATCTCTGTGATAAATCATTCACTCAGAAAGGTAACTTAATTAGACACAAATGCATTCCTACAGGTGAAAAATCTCATCATTGTGACATCTGTGGTAAATCATTTTCTCGAAGTAGTAATTTAACTATTCATGTACGTATTCATACAGGCGAGAAACCATATCAGTGTGATATCTGTGGCAAATCATTCTCTAATAGGAATTCCTTAACTATCCACGGACGCATTCATACAGGTGAGAAGCCATATCACTGTGATACCTGTGATAAATCATTCTCTGCAAAAAGACACTTGAATAAACACAAAATCATTCATACAGATGAGAAGAGATATCACTGTGATATTTGTGATAAGTCATTTTCTGCAAGTAGCGAGCTTTCTAGACACAGACATATTCATAAAGTAGAGAAGTCGTTTCCTTGTGAAGTCTGTAGTAAATCGTTTTCTAGAAATAGTGAGTTAACTAGGCACAAACGTATTCATACAGGAGAGAAACTATATAAGTGTGAGAGCTGTGGTAAATCATTTAGTCAGAGAGGTCCCTTAATTCGACATAAATGCATTCATACAAGTAAGAGGTCATATGATTGTGATATCTGTGGAAAATCATTTTCTAAAAGTAGTATCTTAACTACTCATATACGCTCTCATACGGGAGAGAAGCCATATCACTGTGATATATGCGGTAAATCATTCTCTCGAAGTGGTCACTTGAATATACACAAATATATTCATACAGGAGGACAGCCATATCACTGTGACATCTGTGGTAAATCAATGTCTTCGATTAGTAAATTAACAGTACACAAACGCTTTCATACTGGGGAGAAGCCATTTCAGTGTGATGTCTGTGGTAAATCATTCTCTATTAGTAGTCACTTAACTGCTCACAAATATATTCATACAGGAGTAAAGCCATATCCCTGTAACATCTGTGGTAAATCATTTGCTGTTAGAAGTAAGTTAATTACACATAAGCGTATTCATACAGGAGAAAAGCCATACCACTGTGATATCTGTGGCAAAACATTGTCTGATCCAGGTAACTTAACGAGTCACAAACGTATTCATACAGGTGAGAAACCATATCTTTGTGACATTTGTGGTAAGCCATTCTCTCACAGTGGTGATTTAACTGCTCACAAACGCATTCACACAGGTGAGAAGCCATATGACTGTGATATCTGTGGTAAATCATTTTCACGTAGAGATGCATTGACAGTACACATACATATTCATACAGGTGAGAAGCCGTATCACTGTGATATCTGTGGTAAATCATTCTCTCAAAGTAGTGATTTAACTAGACACAAATACATTCATACTGGAGAGAAACCATACAGTTGTGATATCTGTGGTAAATCATTCACAGTATCAAATAACTTAACTATACACAAACGCAGTCATACAGGGGAGAAGCCATATCACTGTGATTACTGTGGTAAATCATTCACTTTAACAAGGAGCTTAACTAAACATAAACGTATTCACACAGGAGAGAAGCCATTTGACTGCGATGTGTGCGGTAAGTCATTTCCTCAGAAATGTCACTTATCTGCACATCTGTTTATTCACACAGAAAAATAATTGTATCACTGTATGAGGATATTAGCATCATTATCATTAACATCTGCTTTCCAGGCGGGCATGGGTCGGATGGCTAGACAGGAACTGCAGAGCCAAGGCCATACCAGGTTTCCTAGTCTATTTTGGTATGCTTTCTGCTGCTGGATGACCTAATGCTAATGACTTTACAGAGTGTGCTATGTTCTTGTATGTGACACTATCACTTGTGTTTTGTACAAGAACCAACACCAGTGCTTATTACATGGCACCAACACCAATACTTTGTGTTCGGCACTTTGGTTGTAGGATATCGTTCCTATTGTTGTGAATGGGTCTTCTTGTAACAGCAATGCACCACAGCAGTCTGAAAAACTACCTAGCTATAAATGATTGACAAAGGAAGGTACACAGAACTATCTCCAAAAGCTATATTTTACATAACCACAACTAATATCTACATTCACATAACTTAGCACTTTGATAGTTTTAAGAAAAATATTGTTTCAGAAAAAATATATAAATTGTAGCTAATATATTTCCTGTGGGAAAGCAGGATATAATAAATTTATTGAACATTATGGGTAAATAACTGAGAAATATAGTCTCATAATTCATGGATAACATCATTGTACAGTTGTGTTTGAAGCACAAATTGCAAACGATAAAAATTATTTCATCATACCACATTGGGCTATAAGTATGATGTCTTATATACTTTCTCTTTTATAC
The DNA here is from genome assembly GCF_006345805.1 of Octopus sinensis. Taxonomy (NCBI): domain Eukaryota; kingdom Metazoa; phylum Mollusca; class Cephalopoda; order Octopoda; family Octopodidae; genus Octopus; species Octopus sinensis. The sequence goes on along the minus strand of NC_043017.1, from coordinate 18,849,228 downwards.
ATTCATTCGTGTATATACTCCAGCAAATTAATGAAAATAATGAGTCTTCAACAAACATTTTCTATCAAAGATAATTTTTGGTGTTTGTATAAAATCGATCTTCTCTTCATTCATATTTGTATCTATTCTATATTCCGTGTTAAATTTTATGTATTTAACAATGGAAAGATTTGTGATTTAAACAATAAAATAAAGCTAATTAATGAAATCTTTTTGGTTTTTACTTTGTAAAAAATGTTCATTCTATTCATCAAGGAATTTCTGTCAAAGATTTGTGTTTGTGTGGATCAAAATATATTTTTCATGCTGATTTGAAAACTGTCTTCATTTTCCCCATAGCATGTATTCTTTTTAAGAAACTAATAATGTTTTAAAATGTTGAACTTTTAAACTAGCTGGAAGAAGCTCCGAATTCTAAGGCAGATATCCAGGATGAACCTGGATAAGCTGTGGTTGATGAGCGAACCTGGAAAGATGAGATGAACAACTTAGATACAAATAATCCTTTCTACTATAGGCACAAGGCCTGAAATTTGGGGGATGGGGACTAGTCGATTACATCGACCCAGTGTTTCACTGGTACTTAATTTATTGACCCCAAAAGGATGAAAGGCAAAGTCGACCTCTGCAGAATTTGAACTCAGAACATAGCCGCCTTAATTTAGACGTAAATAATGCCAACAAAGTCAGCACAAGTGCTGGGGTGTAGGTACAATGAGTAATTTCTAATTTTTCCTTACTTCCCCCTACTTCTTTGAATCTATTACATTGCAAGTACTGTATCCTCATTATGTGCTATTCCACCATATTTGGGTGTTAAAATTAGACAACATATTGTTATTATTTCAAGATGCAACTTTGACACGATTGTAATTGAGGTTGCTAATAAAATATGTGGATAATTTTTAGTGTTTTGCAATCAATATTATTTTCAGATCTAGTCTTTTTCATATGCAAAATATGCAATTTTTAAAAAGGAAATAAAAAATCTGAAAATTGGCTATAATAATGTAGCCTTCCAGTCTCATTGCTTTGAAGGTGTGATGTGGGGAAAAAGTTATAGAGGTTTAAAAATCAACGGGGTATCTTTATCCAATAGCAAGACAGAAATTTTCTGCCTTTAGTAGAGCAGTGTCAACTTTAAGGTTGTATCCTGTGAAATTTATAGTTTAGTGTCTTACCTGTTCATTGTAGGTTTCTAAATAAACAGAAATACTTAATAAAATCAACATGGATCATCTCACTGTTTCTTTTGTCTCTTCATTGATTGTATGGTTTTATCACTTTTAAAACTTTGTTCTTTAATATATTTATTTGCATGTGTTTACTTAATGCATAATTCAGTGTTATGTATATACCTGTCATATATTTATGTATAATATATAAGTGCATGTGTGTGTCTGTGAAAATGGGGTGTCTGTCTTCAAAACTCCAAAATTGAATAACATTTTCATGCTTGGATTTCTAAATTACAATAAGAATAACACTGATCAACAACGAATTTGTCCCAAGGAAAAGAATACCAGTATCTTATATGTTTATGCATGCAGAAATCAACAATAATGTCAAATTATCTGTATCACCCACAGTTACTGTGTTCCACAATATCCCTCTCGGTTCCTGTTATGTGGGCTAAATTTCAGTTAAGCTGTTGAAATGTGAAGCTAATGGTTTAAGAAATACCCCTAATTTAATTTCTTATGAATAGTGAAATCATAAATCCAGCTATCTGAGTCAATGAGTCCCCAAAATATATGAAATGAAAAAATCTGTAAAAATACTAAGTGTGAAAAATATACACAGACAACAGCAAACCACAACACATTGTGCAGTTGTCATGGTAACAAGCTGCTAATACCACATTGTCTGTTCGTTGGCCAAAATTACCCAAATTTCCCAACTTTAATTCCAAATAACATCAGATTCTTAAATTTACGAGATAAAGTAATTGGTTGGTCGTAATAAAAATTCAGAGTTGCATTTATACACCAAAATTGAAAGCAATCTGAGCAAAATTAGGTGGGGAGGGGCTCAATTTGCAAATGAGAAAGATTAAATCCGTCTTTTCTCTGTTGTATTCCACACTAATGTGTAATTTGATAATTTTCTGATTTCACAATCACTAATTCCAATAATTATATCATGAAGAGAACCACTCCTGCAGTTCGTAAAGAAGCTATAGAGAATATATCATGTTGAGTCTCATTAATTTCATATCATGTGTCATTTATCCATGATCCTCTTTTATTTGACCCGGCTATTTAAAGCTTTTGGTGCATTTATGATCTTCCTGATATCTAAGGATGGATAACCCTTTCGTTACTGTATTTATTTTGAGATGTTCTGTGTTTCTTTCAATTACTTTAAATATAACAAAGAATTTAGTAAAATAACTTAGTTATCATTCAGCTAGTGTTATGAACATAAATTGTGACTGAGGTTTGGTGGAAGATTTTTAATTCAAAACTTTTGAAAACAGGACATTTGTACTCAGAACCAGAGCCGGTTTCAGCCGGGTTGGTAACGAAAGGGTGAGTATTTTTGAAATGTAATTCTGGACAACTGAAGATGTAAATCTATGCTATCCTGTCCTACTAATTTTGCCCCGCCTAAATTCGTCTTTTAGATATCTAAGAGATGGGAGATAACTTTTTGAAACAGTGTTCTGAATATGCCATAGTGTTTTTAATACATTTAGAGGTCATTTGCTTAGCTGATATAGTTTTTGTTAGGTAATAAACATTTGTAAAAATTTCTTTTTTCCCAAAGTCAACAATACAGTAAATATTACTCATTCTAACCTACTCATCCAACCCTAACTACCATTGGCGAGTCGGCAAAATCGTTAGCTCTGAGTTTAAATTCCGTCGAGACCGACTCTGCCTTTCATCCTTTTAGAGTCGATGTAATCGATTTACCCTTCCCGCAATATCGCTGGTTTTGTGCCAAAATTTAAAATCAATATTTGAGACGACACGACGTAGAAGTTTTATTACATGATTTACTACGCATGCTCAAGCGGATATGGATTTTACACTGCCATTGACAAGTATTTCTAGTTAAACACTTTTGAATCTTGTGAAAGGAAAATTTATTTAGCTTGAAAAATAGAATCATATTTACTACCTACATTCATATTTATGTGTATGTATACATGTAGCAGTAAAGACTTCGCCGTCGATCAACACACATAACAAGACTGACTTATCGGTAGTTGTGATTCATCACAATATCGATCAGACAATTCGATCGCTGATCGTAATGCGCTTTCCACTGTTTTAGCTTTGGAATAATGCCATCCCACTGGCTAGCTGAGTAGGCTAGTGATTTATACGAGGTATTATTTTTCTTCATGTTGCCGTCTTTCCTTCTATCAATATTTTGTGATTTTTTGTATTTAATACGTCACTTGCATGTTTTTGTTGTTTCGACACTATACAGTGTCCACCTTGTTTATAATTAGGGGATATTTTTAATACTGTCAACATTTATGTTTTGTGTTGTTGATCGTGTTAATTATCTTCCAGTTTGAGTTTTAAAAATAATATATTACCTGAATATGAGTTTCTATGTCAGGAGTTGTCAACCTTTGTGCCTCTACAAACAATTTAGGACAGTGATTTCCAACATTGGGCATATGTCCCACCTGTGGGGGCGTGGGGACCAAATTTTTTCTTTTAGTGGGACATGAAATTGTGAAAATCTTCTCTTTTTCACAGCAAACATATTACACAAATATTCAGCCTAGCCAAATCAATACATCCAGCCAAGTATTATCATGTGAACTCTTGTATGCTATAGTATAGCGCTAGTGTGGATAATTCTTTCAGGAAAGTATATAATTATTAGAAGTTGATAAATTATCAATCTTTTTACGTATGCCACCAGTGGGGCATACATTTTCCTGGAAAGTCATTGTGGGGCGTGGTGGAAAATAGGTTGTGAAACACTAAGAGTATTAGTCATTGGACAGTGGGTCACAAACTTGGTGAAATATGACTATTTATTCAAATGCATATTTTGGATCAATGAAGGATGTTATTAATTTTGATGAGCAATGTCATTTTTCTTAAACTAATTAAGAAAATGTTTCTCTTCACGTTTTTATTCAACTGAGTATAAATAAATATGCATTTCTGTAATCATTAAATTATATTTTCTTATAGCGGTTAAATGAACACGAAGAAAATATTATACATACATGTCGTTAATATTCATAGCGTTCCATAAGTATATTTCTCTATGGCGTTATATACTGTAGTTCGGATTTGTGTATAATGATAACACTTAAGTTATAAGTGACGTTTTAATCATTATATTCACCCTTACTCAAAAAAGCCAAATAAAATAATCTATTTCCCAATAAAAAACAATAAATAGCATTACATTACTGTAACAAAACTAAATAGAGAATATACTATAATAATATAACCTGAGAGAAAGCTCAAGGTAGCTTAATACCACTATAGTCTGTGATATATGTGCAGATCAAGTAGGTTTTGTGTATTCATTATGATTTAAGGTAGCAGATTAAAAAGTGAAGCTGTTGAGCTAAATAGTTATATTTGCTATTCATCACTGTTTTTTACTGTTGAATCTCTGTTTTAAGTATCACCAATATGTCTTATTGTTTCTCTATTATTTCAGAAATATCAGATGACATTGGCACAAAAGAATCTTTTTTATTTATCGTCTTTGAAAAAAATGAAGGAAGATGTTATACTGAACAGATACAACCCGACGTCTATAATCTGTGGTGGAATTTCTGTGAAAAATTTTTTTGAACTGAAATTATCATAACAATTTTACTACATCTCTGTCTGTAATGTTAAAAAATGATTGGAATTCTACATAAACCTGGAAAAATTTACAGAGGAGTTTCATTTTATTCAGATATCAACAAAGATCACAGTTGATGGAAGTATAGAAGTAGAAAATAGGAATTAAAAGTGGTAAGAATAATTATGGAACGTGAATTACATGAGACACAAGTTGTGATTAAAAGGGAGTTATGTGAGAAACCGATTCATATAAAAACAGAGTCTGAGGACTTTGATTATCCTAAAAATATGCTGCAAGACAAAGGAGGAACATCTACACACAGTGATATGTTTGATGTGTCAATCGATGAAAAAAGTCCCATAACTGCTCAGAGTAGTATCCATAAAGGAGACAAGGCACATCATTGTGATATCTGTGGCAAAGCACTCTCTAACAAAAATGCACTGACTATACACAAACGCATACATACTGGGGAAAAGCCATTTAACTGTGATGTTTGTGATAAATCTTTTTCGAGAAATAGTGTGTTGACTCGGCACAAACGTATTCATACAAGAGAGAAACCATATCAGTGTGATACGTGTGGTAAATCATTTAGTCAGAAAGGTCCCTTAATTCGACATAAGTGCACTCATACAGGTAAGAAACCATATGAGTGTGATATCTGTGGAAAATCGTTTTCTAAAAGTTGCATCTTAACTAATCATGTACGCTCTCATACAGGAGAGAAGCCATATCACTGTGATATCTGTGGTAAATCATTCTCTCGAAGTGGTCACTTGAATATACACAAATATATTCATACAGGAGGACAGCCATATCACTGTGACATCTGTGGTAAATCAATGTCTTCGATTAGTAAATTAACAGTACACAAACGCTTTCATACTGGGGAGAAGCCATTTCAGTGTGATGTCTGTGGTAAATCATTCTCTATTAGTAGTCACTTAACTGCTCACAAATATATTCATACAGGAGTAAAGCCATATCCCTGTAACATCTGTGGTAAATCATTTGCTGTTAGAAGTAAGTTAATTACTCACAAGCGTATTCATACAGGAGAAAAGCCATACCACTGTGATATCTGTGGCAAAACATTGTCTGATCCAGGTAACTTAACTAGTCACAAACGTATTCATACAGGTGAGAAACCATATCTTTGTGACATTTGTGGTAGACCATTCTCTCACAGTGGTGATTTAACTGCTCACAAACGCATTCACACAGGTGAGAAGCCATATGACTGTGATATCTGTGGTAAATCATTTTCACGTAGAGATGCATTAACAGTGCACATTCATACTCATACAGGTGAGAAGCCGTATCACTGTGATATCTGTGGTAAATCATTCTCTCAGCGTCGTGAGTTAACTACTCACATTCGGACTCATACAGGAGAGAAGCCATATCACTGTGAGATATGTGGTAAATCATTCTCTCAAAGTAGTGATTTAACTAGACACAAATACATTCATACAGGAAAGAAGCCATATAGTTGTAATATCTGTGGTAAAACATTCACAGTATCAAATAAGTTAACTATACACAAACGCAGTCATACAGCATAGAATCCATATCACTGATATCTGTGGTATATCATTCATTTTAAGAAGGAGCTTAACTAAAAACAAACATATTCACACAGTAGGGAAGCCATTTGATTGTGGTATAAGTGGTAAGTGATTTACTCAGAAATGTCACTTATCTACACATCTGTTTAATCATACTGGAATAGTAACTGTGTCAGTATTTGAAGATATGGTGTGAAAAATACCTCACTGTAAATGTGTTAGTAGAGGATGATACACAGAACTGTCTTTGAAAACTATATTTTATATAACCACAACCTATATCTATATTCATGAGATAACGTACCATTCTGGTAAGTGTAATAAAGTATTAATTCAGAAAGTGCTCATATTTATTGGACCTAACATATTTCCTGAGGGAAAACAGGATATAATGAATTTATTGAACATTATGGGTAAATAACTGAGAAATTTATTCTCATAATTTAGGGACAACATCACTGTACAATTACTACGTTAGAAATACAAATTGCAAATGATAAAAGAAATTATTTCATCATACCACATAGGGCTATAAGTATGATGTCTTATACACTTTCTCTTTTATACATTCATTCATGTATATACTCCAGCAAATTAATGAAAATAATGAGTCTTCAACAAACAGGTTCTTTCAAAGATAATGTTTGACATGTGTAGAATCGGTCTTCTCTTAATTCTTTTTTTTATTTATTCTATATTCAATAATAGAATGATTTGTGATTTAAATAATAGAAATAAAGCTAATTAATGAAATCTTTTTGTTTTTTACTTTGTAAAAAATGTTCATTCTATTCATCAAGGAATTTTTCTGTCAAAGAATTGTGTTTGGGTGGATCAAAATATATTTTTCATGCTGATTTGAAAACTGCCTTCATTTTCCCCATAGCATGCATTCCTTTTAAGAAACTAATAATTTTTTAATGCGTATAATTCAAAATTTTTATTCAATATTTACTCATACCATTGCTATTTTAATAGTATGTGTTATGAACATAAAAATCATCTAGACATTTCCTTTTATGTGGTGCAAAGGCACAATAGTGAACTATTGCAACAGATCTTAGGAAATATTCTAGATTTGATTTTGCTATCTGAGTGACTAAGACAAATTGTGGTCACCACATTGAATCTGTTTCCTGTTCAAATAGACTATGTGACTGGTTGAAGAACTAGAAATATAATCAGTGTCTTTAGCTTAATCCATTTTATCGAGAAAATTCTAGACATAACTGATGCCTATTTCTTATAACTATGTGTGTTTGTGTCTGTTTAAACTTGTATTCAGCACGTTTATATGACATCACCCCCAACACCTAAAGCACAAACACAAAACTAGGGTGAGGCTTAGCATTGCAACTGATTCAGGTTGAACTGATAAATACTCTGAACATTTCTCATCAGCGTTTTTGTTTTTGGAAGTGGGTGTGATACTCATAGGTAAGGCATTTACCCCACATAGACAAAGGCCATCACCTCTGAATTTGTTTTGGCATTATCTGTGTATATCTTTGTTGTTTTGCTCAATTCACCAAATGAAAATTTTGGATGTTGTCATCTCTGCCCCTTACATTTCTTGGGTTTTAGTGTAACTAGGTCAGTTGGAGACCTTTTTTAATCCCGCATAAATTTCTGTTGCATATCATTTGTACCTATACATATACAAATGTGTTGGGGCAACAGTAGTCCATAGTAAACATTTCCTATAGATCAATAGTGAAATGAAATGCAACGTTGAGGTTGACTGGTAGGATTTGAAGTTCCTCATTAATCAATAAAATTAATTACTGCTCAGTACATTACCATCTGTGTCACACTTACAGAACTGATAATAATACCACACTAAATTATATTGTGGTATTTCATCATCATCATTTAATGTCCGTTCTCCATGCTAGCATGGGTTGGACGGTTCGACCGGGGATCTAGGAAGCCAGAAGGCTGCACTAGGCTCCAGTCTGATCTGGCAGTGTTTCTACAGCTGGATGCCCTTCCTAACGCCAACCACTCAGTGAGTGTAGTGGGTGCTATTCACATGCCACCAGCACAGGTGCCAGGCGAGGCTGGCAACGGCCACGATCGGATTGGTGCTTTTTACGTGCCACCGGCATAGAAGCCAGTCTAGGCGGCGCTGGTATCGGCCACATTCGGATGGTGCTTTTTACGTGCCGTGGTATTTGTAATTATCAATATCAGTTTCAAATCTTGGCACAAGGCCAGTAATTTTAAGGAGTGGGGATTATTTGCCTGATTATATATTTTATGATTTAAGTTTGTATGTTTTTGAAATAACTAAGGATTCAAGTTAAATGAAGTTTCATATCATGTATGTGAGAGTATTAATAAATTTCATTTATGTTATTATTATCTGTCTTCGTGTAACATCTTGCAAAATGGAAATTGATTCTACAAATGTTTTCACAGCACAGCATAGCAAACAAGCCTGTTCCTATTTAAGCTACAACAGCTGTTCTTTTTATACATAGGTGAAGGGTAGGAAACAATACTTATGATTCTCATTCCATAGAAAGAAAAAAGACTGATCCTCTTAAATTTTAAGTTTTAAATGACTATAGATGGACTAACTGTTGATTACAATGTTCAGTCAAGTTGGGCTGATGAACCCTAACGAAGGCAGTATGGAACGATACACAACTATTCTATTAATAGGAAATAAATTGCATGAAAAAACAAGTATACTCTCTTCATTTTCCACTTCTGCCTAGAGCTGATCAACTGAAAATTAAAAAACAGAAAGCATACTCGTGATTCTCTCGAACGCTCACTCATCCATTTACTCTCTCTGCCATTATAAGGCAGCCCCCCTCACACAAACCACGTATAAATAATACTTGCATGGGACATTATTTTATTCCTGTGGGATTGGAACTTCGAAGTACATTGATAAATGCATGCCACCTGACTGGTCCCGTGCTGGTGACATGTAAAAAGCACCACTGAAGTGTGGCCGGGACAGTACCGCCTGACTGGCCCTCATGCTGGTGGTACGTAAAAAGCACTCACTACACTCTCGGAGTGGTTGGCATTATGAAGGGCATCCAGCTGTAGAAACATTGTCAGATTGGATTGGAGCCCAGTGCAGCTCTCAGTCAAAACCGTCCAACCCATGCCAGCTTGGAAAGCAGACATTAAACAACGATGATCACAATCAATGTCTACAAGAGAAAAACGAAGTTTAAGAACAGTACTGGAGTATGCTAGCCTCCTTCCTCTCTAACCTTTGCATGTCCTCTGCATTCAGGGCCCACATTTCACTGCCTTGTAGAATTGCTGTCTATATACATGCCTCAGACAAGCTTCCTTTCACTCAGACAGAGAAACCTTTTATTGCAAACAAAGGTAACAGCCCTCTGAATTTCCTCTATCCTATTCTTATTCTAGCTATCATGTTCTCTGTGCATCCTCCCACACTACTAATATGGTCCCCTCGGTAGTAGAAATTATCTCCTACCTCTAATGAGTCATTAGGGCATTTGAGAGAATCAATTTCCTGAGTCTCTACGCTTTTATGGATCCTGTGCATCTTCCACGTACACAAACTATCTTCTCTGATAACCTTCCTATTAATTCACTGCACCTCTTGTGTCCATAGCTTACACTGGGTACACTCTACGGAGTTCCTACCTACACTTTTCCTACAAATCGAACATGGCCTCCTAACTAAGGTGGATAGAGTCCTGTCAGTTTTCTTACTTACCAAGACCTTAGTCTTTGCTAAGTTAACCTAAAGGCCCTTAGATTAGAAGTTTTGCTTCCACACCTGGAATTTCTCATGTAGCTCTGATACAGAATCCACTATGAGGGCAGGATCATCAGTATATGGCAATCCCAAGAAGCTTTTGGTCTTGAATTCTTCTGTTATGGCCTGGAGGACAATGATGAAAAGGAGGGGACTAAGGATTAGGCCTTGATGAACCCCTACCTCTACACCAGATTCTTCACTGTACTCGTGGTTAACTCTCACACTACTGACAGTGTCTTTGTACATGGCCTATACAACTTTCACCAGCCACTCTTCTATCCTTAGCCTCCTCAGTGACCACCATATCACACAGTGGGCACTCTATCGAAGGCTTTCTCTTGATCAACAAATGCGAAGTATAATGGTTTATTCTTAGCTAAGTATTTCTTTTGCCATTGCCTGAATATAAAAATAGTGCTTCTTCCCTGGACAAAGTCAAACCTCATTTCAGCTAGCCTAATTCTTCTCCTAATTACATGAGAGAGACTCCCTTTATCCCATTCATTCTCTACACTCAACAGTCTTGCATAGAAACTTTTCCACACCTCTTTCTTGTCCACATCACTAAGTGCAAGCATACCATTATCCATCTGCACACACTTATCTCCCACAACATCTCGATCCTCACTGACACAGTCTAACAATCAGGAACACTTCAAGTCTGATCTTGGCAAACCTATTCTTTTCAGCTTCTATCCTAGCTAGATACACTTGACGTCTAGCCTCACTTTTAGCCTTCTGACATGAATCTTTGCTGCCACCCACACTTTTCCATTCTTTCCAGATCCATCTCTTCTATTCTTTATGGCATTGTCAACAAAACATTAAACAAAAGTGTGCTCAACACAATCATATTAACAAGTGAGAAAACAAATACGAAATCACAAATAAAAACAGGCCACAATATAAAAAGTTGATGCTTACTTATTTGTAGGTGTTTGACATAACATTTCTGTTGCTTGTTTCTAATATATCATAGTAGCTTGTATCTTTATCCATGAGGAATCTACAACTGTCTCATAGAGATTACAGGATTTGCTGTTTCTAAATACAAATAAAATATATTAGACTGGATCAGCTTACCTCTTTAAACAAAAGTTTTTGGGAAGTTTTATCAGCAGCTTTAATACCTATTTTGCTTATTTTCATTGGACATCAGTTTTGTTCGTTGTAATTATCAGCTGGACTATCGATAATTATCATTGACCTTTGACTATCAACATTAATATCATTTTCAATTAGCAATGTTGGACAAAAGTAGTCAAGTTTATTTCTTAGAAATAAAGGTAAATGGTGGCTAAACAATGTGTTACAGTGACTTAAGAAATACACTTTCTCTTTGCATTGATATTAAGATATGGGGGAATAGCGATAACTGAAAAGGAGTGTGGAAAGGAAAACAGTGGAAGTATCTTTCCGTATTAAAACAACAATAAGTAATGTCAGCTAAAGCAAGTTTTTCAACTCACTTCTATTACATATGTGACAGGGGATTAAGACAACATTGTTACTTTAGGAAATTTCTTCACTCTCTTTCTTCTTTCTTTGAACACATCAAAACAAACAGGTGCAGTAGGAAAATGACAGAATTTATACAATGTAGATGTTGTTTCTATTAATAATACTTACATATTAATACAGAGCCAATGACGGAGATGTCACAATATATTCAAGTTGTCGCAACTCGGACTGGACAGCACATTTACATTTTACAATAAACCTTTCTTTATATTTCCGCACCAGCATAATAAAGATTGCTGTCGCTGTTTCTTTCTGCCGTTAATTAGCAATCATCTATTAATTGTGGATTTGTATGAAGGACACACACGCAGACATTTTGCCATTTATATATAGAGAGATAACGCTGACCACCGTGAGGAAGGTACCTGTTATTTCTTTACACCGCTTAAATAATTAATACCATCCTTGCATTGGTGTGTTGTAATTATGTTCATTTGACGTAAAAACAATCATAGTATTAAGACGATCTTCAAATTTGTGTATATATATATATATATGTATATATATATATATATGTATATATATGTATGTATATATGTATATATATATGTATATGTATATTATATATATATGTATATATATATGTGTGTGTATATATATATATATATATATGTGTATATATATTTATGTGTGTGTATATATATATATATATACACAGATCGCCTGGGACTCATTAGGAAATAGAAATAATGTAAAGGGAAATATAAAAGACTGGGTTAGGACAAGGAAGCAGGATGAAGATGTAAATATTGAAAAATCACTTTAAATAATCTGTTTAATAACCCATTAGTGTTTTATTTGTTTTTATTAAAACACTTTACACTTTAACCTCAATACTTTATTTAAACTTCAATGACAAATTTACTATAAAGTAACAACGAAAAGCCAACAAATAAAATCATCCTAGTGCTATACTTCTGTGAACCATTAGGAATTAGCTTCCGTTAAAAGCTTAGGCACACAGTACTTATACAAATATGTCTCCTCGCTGACTTTGTTTCCTCATATCATTCAGAAGAATGGTTATTTTTCAATGAAATTTTCTACAGATACCTTTCAGATAGTGTGGGTTACAATTATATTGCAATTTAATGTGAGGAAAATACCCCCAACTGTTGGGCATACACGTTTCTACCGACATACATGACTTCTAAGTAGATAGATAAATAGATATGAAACTTGTAATTTAAAAAACTTTGTGACATTTATATATGGATGTGTGTGAGCCCACCATTTTTCTTTCTTTTTTTTTTTGCGTACATGCCAAAATAATCGTATTCAGATAAGTTTTTGTAGAAGATTTAATTAAAAGACATTTTCCTGATGATCATGAGGAAACAAAGTTGACAGAAGGCACACATGTCAAGTCACATCACAATTTTGAAAGGAAGGATGCACAGGCCAAAAAAATATATTTTTGCTTCTTTTGTCAAGATATTTTAATTCAGAACTGGCATTTTTCAACTCATAGAATCCAAATATGACATCCACTCATTAGATTCACATCATTTTTAAGATACAGGATCCTTAGAATTTCATTGTTTTTTTTCAACAAAATCGCTTTTGAGGAACGAGGCTTAATATGCTTGTGTCCAGGTAAGCTAGAACTCTTGGAGAATAGTTTACTGCAAATATCATAGTGATATGGTTTCTATCCTGTATAAATACGTTTGTGTTGAGTTACACTATCAGCTCCAAGAAATGATATTTCCCAGATATCGGTGATTTGGCTTCTCACTAATGGGTGCATATGTGAGTAATGAAGCCTCAACTTTGAGAAAATGATCCACAAGAGATATCACACTGATATGATTTTTATCTTTTGTGAAAGAGTTTGTATGTAGGTAAAAGATAATTTAATGCCATTGCAGAAATATCGTTTTGCTCTAGTATGAAGACTTTTGAGCCTACATAAGCTTCATGCAGTCCTCTGATTTATGAGTTCCTGTCAAATTGTCCAACCAATGCCAGCCTGGAAGGTGGATGTTAAACAATGATGATGGTGGAAGAGTTTGTGTGCAATTAACTTACTCCTGTACGAACATGTTTATGACAGTTGAGTGACTGTTTTGAGAAAATAATTTTCCACAGGTATCACACAGATTTAGCTTGCATCAATCATGAATGCGTTTGTGACTAGTTAAGGGACTTTCGTGCCTGAGAGAAGGATTTACCACAGACACAGTGATGTGGTTTATCTCTTGTGTGATTGTTTGTGAGTAATCAAGTTGCTTTGCTGAACAAATGATTTACCACAGATATCACAGTGATATGGCTTCTTTCCCGTATGAGTGCGTATGTGAATTGTTAAGTTAACATTTTGAGGAAATGGTTTACCACAGATTTCACACAGATAAGGTTTTTCTCCTGTATGAATTTGTTTGTGTGTACTTAAGTGATGATTTGCAGAGAAGGATTTACCACAGACATCACAGTGAAATGGCTTCTGTCCTGTATGAAAGCGTCTGTGTCTAGTGAGGTAACCTTTTTGAGAGAATGATTTATCACAGATATCACAGTGATGTGGCTTCTCTCCTGTGTGATAGAGTTTGTGTGCAACTAAGTGATGCTTCAGAGAGAATGATTTACTACAGATATCACAATGAAATGGTTTCTCTCCTCTATGGATATGCTTGTGCTCTATTAACTCGCCATGTCCAGAAAATAGTTTACCACAAATATCACAATTATAGATTTTATCTCTCGTATGAATGTGTTTGTGAGTAATTAGGTTGCCATTTTGAGAAAATGATTCACCACAAATTTCACAGTGATATGGCTTTTCTCCCGTATGAGTACGTATGTGGGTAGTTAAGTTACCACTTTGAGAAAATGACTTGCCACAAATAACACAGTGAAATGGTTTTTCTCCAGTGTGAATTTGCTTGTGTGTAGCCAAGAGATTATTTAGAGAGAATGATTTACCACAGACATCACATTGATATGGTCTCTCTCCTGTGTGAAAGCGTGTATGTCTAGCTAAGTTACCTTTCTGAGAGAATGATTTACCACAGATTTCACAGTGAAATGGTTTCTCTCCAGTATGAAAAAGTTTGTGTGTAGTTAAGTGATGCTTTAGAGAAAATGATTTACTACAGATATCACACTGATATGGTTTCTCTCCAGTATGAATGCGTTTGTGAGTAGTTAAGTTACATTTTTGAGAGAATGATTTCTTGCATATATCACACTGATAGAATGTCTTTCCTTTCTCTTCCTTTATATCCTCAGGGAAATCGATAATTTGAGACTCTGCTTCACATTTAATCTTTTTCTCATACAATTCGTCTTCCATTCTTGTTTCTCTCTCGCCGCAATAAATATAAAAGTTCTTCCACACTTTATTTATATATTTTATTCCTATTTCTTTGGCTATATTTCTATCAACTGTGATTTTTGTCAATATTCGAAGATGCTGCAAATTCCTTTGTAATTCAGCTTCAATTTCAATATCAAATCATTATAATACAAATTCCAGTCTGTGAATTTGAGAGCATTTTGTATAAAAATTCTGTTCAGAGCCAATATTCCACAGTAATTCTACCATAGATTTATATGATGAGGGTTCATATTTGTTGTGTATGACATCTTTTTGTTTTTAAAAGTTGATAAATATTGATGGATCTCAGGTAAATAATATCATTTTATGCCAATGTCATCTGATATTCTGAAATAAAAGAGAACCAAATATAAAATATCGAGGATACTTAAATGAAAGACATTCCACAGTGGACATTTTACATTTCTTCTAAAGTGAGAAATTGTAGATAGAAACCTTTACCAGGTCAATGGACCTCATCCACCTGTTCTTTTTGTTTTTCTTTTCTGCTGACAAAACATGCATCAATATCTTTGAGCTGGTGGAAATGCCAACTCTTTATATTTTACCAAATTGTGCTACTAATCTATGATATCTACCACCCATTTTCTACTATAGTAGGATGTCTACCAACTGTTGGTAGTATGAAATATATTAAAAATCATTAAACATTTATTCTACAAAAGGAAAGGAGCATAATAAACAGTCTGTAGTGTAAAATTTATTAAAACTCATTAACATCTTATTATGCAAAATAAAAAAATCTTCAAATATTGATTTGAATGTTAGTAAACTGATCTGATATCATTTAAAAAAGCAGTGAACAGGTCATTGTTTATCATGAGTGTGTCCCCATCTCTTCATTGAATATAAAAGTACAGACAATCAAGCCCATTTTTCAGACTATAAACCCAGGGGCCATCTATGCATGCCCCATAGTTCTTCTTATTTATAAGTTCTGCATCAGAATCCTCTGAGTTCGGAGGTTGATCACCAGTCAACAATCAACGATGACCAGCAAACTGACCTTAGACAACCTGTATAGAATTTTCCTGTGTGCCAATCATTTGACCCCTTGTCTGGTGTAATATTATCGTGCTACAAACTTCATGACACATATTAAATCAGTCTGTAATAGTATTGGGCGACTTTCCAGTAAAGTTTACTGTGGTACTCCTCGGAATTTCGTGAATAAAATAGAACACTAGTTCTGAAATTTCACACACACTCAATCTGCTATTAATATTCTCATTTAAATTGGATTAGTGGAAAAACTGATTTCCTTCCAGAACTGTGCGATATGCTTGGCACCTTTTTTTCGGACATCCCAATATTGGCCAGAATTCTCCTGTTCTATCCATCTTTCTTTTTTCTTCCATTCGTGTTCTGCATTTATGACAAAGAGGTACATTTTCTACCGGGTCAATAAGACTGTGCTCTCTCAAACAGAACACTGCTTCATCTTCACTTCAAATTATTTTGTAAAAGTCTCTGGCTAGCATGGTCCTACTGTGAACAACTAAATGGGATGGAATTAAGTGCTGAAGGCCATAAGTGGGTTGTTTGGTAAAGTGCCTTACGGTAGGCACAAAAAGCAAGGTGGATATCATACTATAGTAACACCGATTTTTCTTTGCTGTGTCAGACTATACAGAGGAGAATGAAGATAATCGTGTTCAATACCCAAGTTGCTAAAACATCCTTCATTTCCTCAAAAGGAAATCAACGTAACACAAACTAAATATAATATTAACGGATGAGAAAACAAATACGAAATCACAAATAAAAACAAGAATCAAAGTAAAAAGTTGATGTTTAGTCATTTGTTAGTGTTTGACATAACATTTCTGTTGCTTGTTTCTCATATATCATAGTAGATTGTGTATTTATCCATGAGGAATCTACAACTATCTCATAGAGATTACAAGATTTGCTGTTTGTGAATAAGGCACAAAAATATATTTAGCTCTTTAAATGAAAGTTTTGGAAAAGTTTTATTAACACTTTTAATACGTCTGTTTTTTTCTTCTTCTTTCATTTTAATTGGGAATCAATTTTATCCGCTGTAATTATTAGCTAGACTATCGATAATTATCATCGATTTTTGAGAATCAACATCAAAATCACTTTAAATTTGAGAATAAAAGTTGTCAAGTTTATTTCTTAAGAAAAAGGTAAACGGTGACTAAACAATGTATAGAAGTGACCTAAAAAATACAAACTTTCTCTTTCTTATTAATATTAAGATATGGGGAAATAACGATGATTGGAATGCAGAGTGGAAAGGAAAACTGTAAGTATTAAGACAACAATAAGTAATGTCAGCTAAAGCAAGTTTTTCAACTCACTTCTATTACATATATGACAGCCGACACGTATGGGGATTAAGACAACATCGTTACTTTAGGAAAATTTCTTCACTTTCTTTGAACACATCAAAACAAACAGGTGCAGTAGGAAAATGACAGAATTTATACAATGTAGGTGTTGTTTCTATTAATAATACTTACATATTAATACAGAGCCAATGACGGAGATGTCACAATATATTCAAGTTGTCGCAATTCAGACTGGACGGCACATTTACATTTTACAATAAACCTTCCTTTATATTTCCACACCAACATAATAAAGATTGCTGTAGCTGTTTCTTACCGCAGTTAATTAGCAATCATCCAGTAATTAACCTCTATATTTAATAAATTTGTTCAGTTGGCAGAATCGTTGAGCAGCGAAGAAAATTCTCCGCAATATTACTTCCGTCTCTTCAAATCCAAACAACATCAGTTTTGTCTTTCTTCCTTTCTGAATAAATACCGGATACATTTCAAGAAAGTGTTGTTTTTTTTATATATGGAGGGTTAGGGTTAAGCTGGAGTCGATATGATCCAACAATGACCTTCCCTAATATTTCAGGTTTGCGTTTTTATTAGGAATAATAACACTGACCACCGTGAGGAAGGTACCTGTTATTTCTTTACACCGCTTAAATAATTAGTACCATCCTTGCATTGGTATGCTTATAATTATTTCCATTTGACGTAAAAACGATTATGGTAATTAAAACGATGTTCAGTTTTAGATAGATCGACCGTAAGATCGCCGATAGATCATATACATACATACACATACATACAAACGTACGTACGTACGTACATACATGCATACATACAGACAGACAAAAAGGGATTAAAATATCCAGGTTGATATCAATAAATCACCCATTTTTAAACAAATTTGGTAAATTATATCCAACAAATGGACACTAATAAATGCAAGTAGAATACAGATCCAAGGTAATTCCTTTGGTTTTAGCTAGATTGACTCTAAGGCCCTTCGATTCTAATCCTTACTTCTACACCTGAAATTTCTCCTCTAGTTCTGATAATAACTCAGAAATTAGAGCAAGGTCATTATTCGAGAGAAGCTCCCAGGGGCATTCTGTATTGAATACCTCTGTTATTGCCTTGAGAACTATGATAAATAGGAGGGGGCTGAGGACTGAACCTTGGTGGACCCCTACCTCCACTCGGAATTCTTCACTGTACTCATTGCCAACCCTCACCTTACTGACAGTGTCCCTGTACATGACTTGCACAGCTTTCACTAACCATTCATCTATCCCTAGTTTCCTCATTGATAAGGGATCGGGGGACTATCAAAGGCTCTCTCCATGTCAATGAAAGCCAGGTACAGAGGTTTATCTTTGGCTAGGTATTTCTCCTGCAGCTGTCTTACCAAAAATATAGCATCTCATCTAAACTGACTCTCTCCCTAATTAGTTGGGCTATGACCCTCTCCATGACCTTCATTACCTGATCCAATAACTTAATACCTCTGTAATTATTTGTATCTAAAGCATCACTTTTACCTTTGTAGCAGTTGAATAGTGCTGCTACACCAGTCACTGGGTATGACTCCTTCGTGGTTAACTATACGGGTGACTAGGCTATAGCCAACACCACCAGATATTTTGAGCATCTCTGCGGTGATTCCTGATGGGCTGGGGGCTTTTCCTGTCTTCATACTCTTAATTCAGATAGCTGGTCCCTCTGTTGGGTCGGCATTCGGCAGACTCTCTTTCTCCCATTCATTCTCTTTATTGAGCAACCTTTCATAATGGAGTCTCCAGACCTCTCTTTTTGCAGTCTCGTTTAGTGCAAGAGAATCATCATCCATGCAGACACATTTCTCTCCTACATCACGATTCTCTTTCACACACTGTCTTACAACACAAAATGCTTCAAGTCTTTGGTCCTCACGGCGCAGAACATAAACAAATTTTTTCTTATCTGCTTCCCCTCTGGCTAAATAAACCTGTCTCCTAGTTTCCCTTCTGGCAGTCTGATACAATTCCCTACAACTACCGTTCTTCCAAACCTGCTTCTTTTCTCTAATAGCCCTGTGAATAACATCGTTTCACCACCACATTATTTTGGGTCAAGAGGGAACTTTGCACCATCCACAGATATGGTCAGTGGCCCTCAGCAGATTGTCCCGTAGAAATCTCCAGTTGTCTTCCACATCATGTGAAGCTATATCCACTTCTATTTTGTCAAAGGCTTTGAGTAATATGTCTCTAAATCTCTGTTCATTTCCAGGATCTTTAAGCTTCCAGACCCTTCTTCTCCATGCTGGTCGTCTTCTGGGCATCCATTTAGCCCTGATCCTGAAGTCGCTAACTACCAGTCTATGTTGTGGGTTACATTCTTCGTCTGGGAAGGCTTTGGCATTTATAAGCAGCCATCTTTCCCTTTTTTGGCAAAGATGTAGACAATTTGGCTAGTGTGTCTGCCAGAACGGTAGGTGGCTAGGTGACTGAAGTTAGTATTGCAAACTATAACATCATTCGTATCACAGAACTCCAGCAGCCTGGTTCCCTCCTCATTGCGGGAACCAAAACCGTGGCCTCCATGGAAGACCCTGTATGTTGTCCAACATGTCCATTGAAGTCACCAGCCACAAAGAGAAGGTTCTTGTCATTCATCAACGAGGTATTCTGCAAGGGTGTGTCATAAAATCAGTCTTTCTGTCCATCGGATAGCCCTGGTTGATGGGTATAGGCCAAGATAATGGTTGCTAACCCATGATGAAGCACTAATCTAATCTTAGTATTCTGTCACATACTCTACCTCGATTACCTTATCAACCCATTTCTCCACAAGAAGTATATCCACACCCCCGACTCCGTCAGTGTTCCCTGCCCAGAAAATCTTGTACCTGTGAGGAACCTAGCAGAACCTCCTCTCCACAGCGAATGTCGATAATAGTAAAATAGACAAGAAAAAATCTTGGGGTTTTCGGTCAGCCAATCTATAACAAAATTAGAGAAATAAGTGACTGTGTGATAAACTTGAATAAATGAATATGTAGCGGTTAAGGATATGCGTGAACAATATCTTAAGACGATCAAGTCTGTGAATTCTGTAGTTTATGGTTGTGTCAGGACAAGTTTTGGTTAAATGTTCTACATTTAGAATAACAGGAGAATAATTGAAGAGCAAAACCACATTTATTTCAATTTCAGGTAATTAAGAATATTTACAAAGAATGATGAGGTCAGAATTCAAGATCCTGGGCCTCACAATTGAGAAAATGCACTGATATCTTGTGTAACAGACATATCAAACCCATACCAGCATGTACAATGGACATTAAAACACTGATGACATTTTGCATTTATATCAAGTTTAAGGTTACATTCATACTTGCAAATAAACATTCAGTTTAACCCTCAAGTCATGAAGAAATCATACTAGAAATAAAAGAAATGATAAAACTGTAGAAATCAAAACCAACATCAGAATTGGTCCCTTGGTGGGATATATCCATAATAACATTTAAACCAGGATATATGTAAGATACATGAAACAATGTATAGAAGATGCAGAATACATAACATATGGAGAGAAATGTCCAGAAGCTAAAGCTATCAGTTATTTTTAATAGACAGCTTTATTGACTAGGCAACTTAATTAGCTGTGAGGGTAGGGAGTTCTGAAAGCATAGCAGACAGGTTAAGAAGGCAGTGAAAAATGTTCAAAGGGCAACAATTTCGGCTGTTAACAAAGGATTTCTCTATCAGATTGAAGGGCACATTATATAGTGCTTGTCTAAGATGTGATGCTACATGGTAGCCAGACATGGACCTTGCATGTTGACGGCCTTTTGGATGAGTAAACTGACATTCTCAGGTTGGTTTCTCAATTAGGAAGTATTTAGAAAATTATTAGATGAAGAAATTCACAACATAGAGAAAATTCATTTGAGCATCAGAAAAAAACAACACACGTCATATTCTGCTTCAATGTTGATAATGAGCTGCTTTTTGTTATGCATGAATACCTAGATGTTTAGTTGGGTAGTTTTTTTGAGAAGTCAGTGATATGGCTTTTCTCTAGTATGAGTACGTTTATGACGACTTAATTCACTACTTTCAAAGAATGATTTACTGCAGGCATCACACTGAAATGGTTTCTCTCCTGTATGAATATACTTGTGAGCAGTTAAGCGGCTGTTTTGAGAGAAGAATGCTCCACAAACATCACAGTGATATGGTTTATCTGCAGTATGAATACGCTTGTGAATCATTAAGTGATGCTTCACAGAAAACGATTTCCCACAGATATCGCACTCGTATGGTTTCTCTCCTGTATGAACACGTTTATGTATAGTCAAGACACTAGGTGCAGGGAATGATTTACCACAAATATCACAGTGATACGGCTTCTCTCCTGTATGAACACGTTTGTGTATATTTAGGATTCTTGTTGCAGGAAACGACTTACCACAGACGTCACAATGATATGGCCTCTCGCCCGTATGAATATGTTTGTGTCTGGATAAGCTAGAACTCTCAGAGAATGATTTACCACAGATATCACAGTGATATGGCTTTTCACCTGTATGAATACGTTTGTGCTTAGTTAGGTTACTATCTTCAGAGAATGATTTACCACAGATATCACAATGATATGGTTTCTCTCCTGTGTGAATGCGTATGTGAGTAGTTAAGTCACAACTCCGAGGAAATGATTTATCACAGATATCACACTGATATGGCTTATCTTTTGTATGAATGTGTTTGTGAGTAACTAGGCTGCCTTTATGAGCGAATGATTTACCACAGATATCACATTGATATGGCTTCTCCCCTGTATGAGTACGTATGTGAGTAGTTAAGTTACAACTCTGAGGAAACGATTTACCACAGATATCACACTGATATGGCTTATCTTTTGTATGAATGTGTTTGTGACCAAT
Organism: Octopus sinensis; assembly: GCF_006345805.1. Taxonomy (NCBI): domain Eukaryota; kingdom Metazoa; phylum Mollusca; class Cephalopoda; order Octopoda; family Octopodidae; genus Octopus; species Octopus sinensis. Next base: position 18,827,012 of record NC_043017.1, on the reverse strand, counting down.
TAGGTGGGCTTTCTGGCAAAATGATTTATCACAGATATCACAGTGATATGGTTTCTCTCCTGTATGAATGCGTTTGTGAGTAGTTAAGTTACACTTTAGAGAGAATGACTTCTTACAGATATCACACTGATATAATGTTTTTCCTTTCTCTTTCTGTATATCGTCAGGGAAATCTATAACTTGAGACTCTGCTTCACATTTAATCTTTCTCTCACACAATTCGTCTTCCATCTTTGTTTCTCTCTCGACACAATAAATATAAATGTTCTTTTATTCCTATGTCTGTGGCTATATTTCTATCAACAGTAATTTTTGTCAATATTCGAAGATGCTGCAAATTCCTTTGTTATTCAGCTTCAATTTCAATATCAAATCATTATAATACAAATTTCAGTCTGTGAATTTGAGAGCATTTTGCATAAAAATTCTGTTCAGAGCCAATATTTCACAGTAATTCTACCATTGATTTATATAATGTGAGTTTATATCTGTTCTGTATGACATCATTCGTTTGTTTTTAAAAATGGTAAATATTGATGGATCTCAGGTAAATAATTCTTTGACGCCAATGTCATCTGATATTCTGAAACAAAAGAGAACCAAATATAAAATATCGAGGATACTTAAACGAAAGACATTCAATGATGGACATTTTATTACATTCCTTCTAAATTGATAAACTGTAGATAGAAAAGTTTACTAGGACAATGGAACTCATCCACCTGTTTTTTTCTGCTAACAAAATATGCATCAATATCTTTAAACCAGTGGAAGCAACAACATTCTATATTTTACCAACATTGAACATCTCTAAAATGCTCCGTTGTCCAACACAACAGTAAAACTGTTCTGACAAACACCGAGTGACGACTTGATAGCGACTCCTCTGAGATAAATATAAATACAACAAGAGTTTATGATGGGTGTGGGTTAATGCATGCTTCTGTACATGCATATGTGTGTATATATATCATCACAAATTTCTTTGTAACTAAACACTTTTAAACTTCGTATACTGGTAGTGTGTTACATAAAACATCTTTTTCTCTTGGCTTTCTTGAGAAAATTCTGTAGTTTGTAAGCTATTTCTTGTTAAATTTCTTGCATTTCGGCAATTTCAACCAATCAATGACGTCTATTGAGGTGAATACAATTTCTGCGGTTGTTTGTCAATGCGGTGTCATATCAGTTTGTCAGTTATTTATGAGAAAAAAGATACCCTTCCCCCACCCTAACCATAACCATACCCTGGTTATGACTGGGTAATAAAGTAAACAACCAAAATTTCTTCTCTTCTTCACTTTCTTTCTATAATCTTTGAACACATCCAAACAAACAGATGTAGTAGAAAGAGGACACGACCTATACAATGTTGATGTTGCTTCTATCAATACTTACATATTGATATAGAGCCAATGACGAAGATGTCACCATAGATTCAAACTCATACTGGACAACGACAGCTTTAACGCAACTTCTATATTTTACAACAAAATTTCATTTAGATTTTTCACTTCGACATAATAAATATTGCTGTAGCTATTTCTTCTCACAATTAATTAGCAATCATTTCTAATTAATTGTATCACGTAATTGCCTGTTGTAAACTAGATCAGATCCAGTAATAAAGATGTTTATCCAACAATAGCAGAGAACCAACAGAATTATTTCGCAATTTCTAACAATAAACTGTCATAACAACTATCTCATCTCTAGCTTCGACACAAGTCTTTATATATATATCCTGATCTACTTTATATTTTCCATCTAAAAGACGTAGAATTGATCATTCTTCATCTTCTCTATTAAATACCTTTGGTTACTTTATATCTTATTCCGCTTTATACAAACAAGGTAATCTTTTACTTCAGCTGCGTCAAAATAATGTATCTCACCTGCGATGCTGCTTATAATTTCTCTTATATAATTTCTTTCCACTTTAAATATGTATAAGAAAGAAAGGCATGGAACAATCAATAGCAGAATATCAGTAAATGGCGGGTATGACGACAGAATTTGGTAGAATTGGGAATATATAGAAACACCATGGTTTACTTGAAATACTGAAACGAATTTTATAATTTTTTTTTTTTGATTACTTCAATGAAAAAAAGTACTTTCGTTATAAAAGCATGTGTTTTGCAATGAGAGAAAAGAAACATTTAAACGATTAATTATTATTTAATTAGAAACATTAGTAAAGGAACAACATATATACACTGATTTTAATATGTACAACGCTAGCGATACATTCATTTAAAAAACTTTTAATGACAATTGAGATAAACTCTAAGGCGGCAAGCTGGCAGAAACTATAGCCTCCGAGTGAAATGCTTAGTGGCATTTTGTTTATATTTACGTTCTGAGTTCAAAGAAGAAATCTCCCTATTCACTTAATTACAAGATTTAAAGTGTAAATTAATGAGATACAAAGACGTGTGTCAACAAACAATATGGATTTACTAAGTTCGTTTTCGTTTCGGTATTTCAAGCAAACAATATATTTTTTGCATCCACATATTTTTTTAATATTTTATCCCATTCATTGCGACTCTGTGTTCGTGTCAGCATGTAAAAACTAGACACAGATTACGCAACCTATTCTCAAAATATGAATAACTCCCCCCCTGCCTTCATAGACATTCCCTCTTGTTTACCTTCACAACCACTAAATCTTTAACCACCAAAATATTCTTTATAACTCCTTATTTCTTGTTTATATCTATTTTTATCTTTCCTTACCATTTGTACCCTAAAATTTCTCTTAATTCGTCTTCCTCCACACCCATCCTCGCCCTATTTGTAAACTGTATGTATGTATCAAAACAGGAGGTAACAGATTGGAAGATATCTCCAATTACAAACGCTTCCGAGAAAGAATCAATACAAAATCAAGAGGACACGGGTTCAATTATGACTCCATGTTATATATATATATATATATGTATGTGTACGTATCTAAATGATCTATCTAAAATTGAAGATCGTCTTAATTACCATAATCGTTTTTACGTCAAATGAACATAATTACAACACACCAATGCAAGGATGGTACTAATTATTTAAGCGGTGTAAAGAAATAATAGGTACCTTCCACACAGTGGCCAGTGTTAGTATCATTTCTGTTAAAAACGCAAAACCTGAAATATTAGGGAATGTCATTATTCCTTCATATCGACTCCGGCACTTTACTGGAACTCGATTTTATCTATTCAGAAAGAAAGACAAAACTGATGTTTTTTGGATTTGAAGAGACGGAAGTAATATTGCGGAGATTCCATCAACTGAACAAATTAATTAAATATAGAGGTTAATTACTGGATGATTGCTAATTAACTGCGGAAAGAAACAGCTACAGCAATCTTTATTATGCTGGTGTGGAAATATAAAGAAAGGTTTATTGTAAAATGTAAATGTGCTGTCCAGTCTGAGTTGCGACAACTTGAATATATTGTGACATCTCCGTCATTGGCTCTGTATTAATATGTAAGTATTATTAATAGAAACAACACCTACATTGTATAAATTCTGTCATTTTCCTACTGCACCTGTTTGTTTTGATGTGTTCAAAGAAAGTGAAGAAATTTTCCTAAAGTAACGATGTTGTCTTAATCCCCATACGTGTCGGCTGTCATATATGTAATAGAAGTGAGTTGAAAAACTTGCTTTAGCTGACATTACTTATTGTTGTTTTTTTAATACGTCTGGCATTTCGACAATGCTTATTTGTGGGGACCTCCAGACAGAGTTCATGTTATTGCAAACATGATTGTTGGGGTGCTTGGTCGCTGGTGTTTCCAAGTAAACAGCTCCAAATGTGAGTTCTGGATCCTCAACCACCCAGCTTCTCAACATCAACCAATTATTGACCTTTTTGTAGAGTCCTTCCCTTCCATTTCAGCTCCTCCCCATCAGCTTGATGCTCTCTAGGAGCCCCAATCACTGGCTACCTTTGAGCAATTGCTGAAAAAAATTGAAGCAATCGAACCCCATCAAGGTTATTTCATACTTAGGAATTACCTCTTAATCCCTAAGCTTCAATATTTACTCAGGGTCAGCTCATCTTACCGATTCCCATCATGCCTCCAATGCTTCGACAACCTAATCTTTGAGAACCTCGAATGCTTAGTCAATTTCAGACTCTCTCCAATGTCCCGCAAACGGGTTGCATTGCCTATGTGATATGGAAGTCTTGGTCTTTGTAAGTGCTTGTCCCTCTCTCTCCCCTGCTTCCTCACACAGTGCCTAACAGAACAGTGTTACTGTTGTGTTGGACAACAGGAGACTGTGGAGATGTTGAAATTTGGTAAAATATAAACAGTTAGCATTTCCACCAGCTCAAAGATATTGATGCATGTTTTGTTAGCAAGAAAAAATTGATGGATAAGGTCCATTGTCCTGGTAAAGGTTTATGTCAACAATTTCTCACTATAGAAGAAATGTTGTAAAATGTCCATCGTTGAATGTCTTTCATTTAAGTATCCTCGATATTTTATATTTGGCTCTCTTTTGTTTCAGAATATGAGATGACATTGGCATAAATGAAATATTTACCTGAGATCCATCAATATTTATCATCTTTTAAAGCCAAACAGATCATACAGAACAGATATAACCATTCATTATCTAAATCTGTGGTAGAATTACTGTGAAATATTGGCTCTGAACAGAATTTTAATACAAAATGCTGTCAAATTCACAGACTGGAATTTGTATTATAATGATTTGATATTGAAATTGAAGCTGAATTACAAAGGAATTTGCAGCATCTTCGAATATTGACAAAAATCACAGTTGATAGAAATATATCCGAAGAAATTGGAATAAAATATAAAAATAAAGTGAAGGAGAACTTTTATATTTATTGTGGCAAGAGAGAAACAAGAATGGAAGACAAATTGTGTGAGAAAAAGATTAAATGTGAAACAGAGTCTCAAGTTATTGATTTCCCTGAGGATATACAGAAAGAGAAAGGAAAAATGTTATACCACTGTGATATCTGTAATAAATCATTGTCTCAAAAGTGTGGCTTAACTCACAAACTCATTCATACAAGAGGGAAACCATGTAATTCTGACGTCTCTGGCAAATCACTCTCTCATAAAAGCAGCCTCATTAGTCACAAACACATTCATACAAAGGATAAACCATACCACTGTGATATCTGTGATAAATCATTCTCTGAAAATGGCAACCTAACTAAACACAAACGTATTCATACAGGAGAAAAACCATATCACTGTGATATATGTGGTAAATCATTCTCAGACAGTTCTAGCTTATCCAGACACAAACATATTCATACACGTGAGAGGCCATATCATTGTGATATCTGTGGTAAATCATTCCCTGCACCAAGAATCTTAACTATTCACAAACGTGTTCATACAGGAGAGAAACCATATCACTGTGATATCTGTTGTAAATCATTCCCCTCACCAAGTATCTTAGCTAAACACAAACGTGTTCACACAGGAGAGAAACCATACGAGTGCAATATCTGTGGTAAATCATTTTCTGTGAAGCATCATTTAATGATTCATGTACGTATTCACACTGGGTATAAACCACATCGCTGTGATGTCTGTGGAAAATTCTTCTCCCAAAACAGTCACTTAACTGCTCACAAACGTATTCATACAGGAGAGAAACCATTTCGATGTGATATCTGCAGTAAATCATTCCTTGAAAGTAGTGAATTAACTCGTCATAAACGTACTCATACAGGAGAGAAGCCATATCTCTGTGACATATGTGGAAAATCATTCTCTCAAAAAGGTTACTTAACTAAACACTTGGGTATTCATAAACAACAGTAACAAGCTCATTATCTGAATGGAGTTGGTGATAAATGCAGTGCATGATGTTGATTATTTTTTCATGATGATCAAATGAATTTTTCCCACTTTTCCAGTTTCTTCAGTGAATAATTTTCTGAATACTTCCTAATATTCAGAAAACTTAGTGTAGAAACAAACAAGAAAAGACAAATTCACTCATCAAAAAATTGAAAACTACACATTTACTATATTGTGTGAAAATCTGAGATGGTGGGTTTCAAAATTCTTTTTTTGTCCTTGGTTGGAATCACCCATTAGTTATTCTTTATGCATTGTGCAATGCACTCCACACATACACACCTATATGTGTGTATTTATATCTTGGTGTTCGTGTTCAATTCGCCAATTGCTGTCAAGACATCCAAACCATGCTTCTATGAAAGAGAGCTGTTAAGTGATGATGGTGATGATATATATACACACATATGCATGTACAGAAGCATGCATTAACCCACACCCATCATAAACTCTTTTTGTATTCATATTTATCTCAGAGGAGTTATTATCAAGTCCTCACTCGGTATTTGTCAGAACAGTTTTACTGCTGTGTTGGACAACAGAGCATTTTAGAGATGTTCAATGTTGGTAAAATATAGAATGTTGGTTTAAATATAGAATGTTGGTTTAAAGATATTGATGCATATTTTGTTAGCAGAAAAAAAAAACAGGTGGATGACTTCCATTATCCTGGTAAAAGTTTCTATCTACAGTTTATCAATTTAGAAGGAATGTAATAAAATGTCTTTCGTTTAAGTATCCTTGATATTTTATATTTGGTTCTCTTTTGTTTCAGAATATCAGATGACACTGCCATAAAAGAAATATTTACCGGAGATCCATCAATATTTATCATCTTTTAAAGCCAAACAGATCATACAGAACAGATATAACCATTTATTATCTAAATCTGTGGTAGAATTACTGTGAAATATTGGCTCTGAACAGAATTTTAATACAAAATGCTCTCAAATTCACAGACTGGAATTTGTATTATAATGATCTGATATTGAAATTGAAGCTGAATTACAAAGGAATTTGCAGCATCTTCGAATATTGACAAAAATCACAGTTGATAGAAATATATCCGAAGAAATTGGAATAAAATATAAAAATAAAGTGAAGAAGAACTTTTATATTTATTGTGGCGAGAGAGAAACAAGAATGGAAGACAAATTGTGTGAGAAAAAGATTAAATGTGAAACAGAGTCTCAAGTTATTGATTTCCCTGAGGATATACAGAAAAAGAAAGGAAAAACATACCACTGTGATATCTGTAATAAATTATTCTCTCATAAACATACATTAACTACACACAGACGCATTCACACAGGAGAGAAAAAATATCAGTGTGATATCTGTGGTAAATCATTTAATCAAAATCAGAACTTAACTATTCACATACGCATTCATACAGGAGAGAAACCATATCAATGTGATATCTGTGATAAATCATTTTGTCGAAAAGGCGATCTAATAAGTCACAAACTCATTCATACAGGAGAGAAACCATATCAGTGTGATATCTGTGGTAAATCATTTCGTCGGAATTGTGACTTAACTGCTCACAAACACATTCATACAGGAGAAAAGCCGTATCACTGTGATATCTGTGGTAAATCATTCTCTCAAAAAAGTAGCCTAGCTAATCACAAACGCATTCATACGGGTGAGAAACCATATCAGTGCGACATCTGTGATAAACCATTTGCTAAAAATGATGATTTAAGCAGGCACAAACGTATTCATACGGGAGAAAAACCATATCACTGTAATATCTGTGGTAGATTATTTTCTGATTGTTCTGTCTTAGCTACACACAAACATATTCATACAAAGGAGAGGCCATATCATTGTGACATCTGTGGAAAATCGTTTCCTGCACCAACAATTTTAAATAGACACAGACGTTCTCATACAAGAGAGAAGTTGTATCACTGTGATATCTGTAGTAAATCATTCCCTGCACCTAGCTTCTTAACTATACATAAACGTATTCACACAGGAGAGAAACCATATGAGTGCGATGTGTGTAGTAAGTCATTTTCTGTGAAGCATCACTTAACTACACATACACGTATTCATACTGGAGATAAACCACATCACTGTGATGTCTGTGGAAAATTCTTTGCTCAAAACAGTCACTTAACTGCTCACAAACATATTCATACAGGAGAGAAACCATTTCAGTGTGATATCTGCAGTAAATCATTTCTTCAAAATAGTGAATTAACTATTCATAAACTTTCTCATACAGGAGAGAAGCCATATCTCTGTGACATATGTGGAAAATCATTCTTTCAAAAAGGCTGTTTAACTAAACACTTAGGTATTCACACACCACAGTAACAAGCTCATTATCAGAATAGAGTTTGTGATAAATGCCGTAGAATATTTTTTCATGATGATCAAATGAATTTTTCCCACTTTTTCAGTTTCTTCAGTGAATAATTTTCTGAAGACTTCCTAATATTCAGAAAACTTACTGTAGAAACAAACAAGAAAAGACAAATTTACTCATCAAAACTTGGAAACAACACATTTACTGCATTGTGTTTATCAAAACCATCGAAATTCACTGAATAAAAAATTACGCATGATACAACCAAAAATATATTCTCCTTTCCAAGAAGCTATCACATTATATTTTGTATAGTTACATAAATATATCTTTAGTGTGAGGTAACTTTCCTCTGTGATATGTTTAATAAAGCTTTCTTTCTCCAGATATACATATATATATCATCATCATCGTTTAACGTCCGCTTTCCATGCTAGCATAGGTTGGACGGTTCGGGTGGGGTCTGGGAAGCCAGAAGGCTGCACAAGGCCCAGTCTGATCTGGCAGTGTTTCTACAGCTGGATGCCCTTCCTCATTTGATTTATTTCCAGAAGAGAGAAAGCACACACTTTATTTATTTGACATTATGAGTAAATTACTGAGACACATATTCTCTTCAATCTTGTTATAACATCACTTAAAATGTTAGAAATCATAGACTGGTGTCATCATCACCATCATCATCATTTGATATCTCATTTCCAAGCTACCTTGGATTCTGCACTCTTTGAAACTCCAACTGTTTCTACATTTGATTTTACAGTCTCTGAAGATGTTTCAAGGATCCTTCTTGCTCATTTATTTAGACACTGTAATCATGGATGGCAATTCATTCTAACACCAATCACTTTACACAGTGACCTGGGACAGTAAATGGACACTTAACAAAATTCCAAAATACAGATATACAGCATAGTCTCCATGTCTGGCAACAGATTAACATCCATTTTGCCCTCCTAGCATCCATGCATGTATCTTCTCTAGCTCTGTATGTTACCAACCGTGTGGTTCACAATCTGATAGCTTTAGCTTCTGGACATTTCTCTCCCTATGTTATGTATTCTGCATCTTCTATACATTGTTTCATGTATCTTACATATATCCTGGTTTAAATGTTATTATGGATATATCCCACCAAGGGACCAATTCTGATGTTGGTTTTGATTTCTACAGTTTTATCATTTCTTTTATTTCTAGTATGATTCCTTCATGACTTGAGGGTTAAACTGAATGTTTATTTGCAAGTATGAATGTAACCTTAAACTTGATATAAATGCAAAATGAATGACGTAATTTGTGAATCATCATCATAGTCATCAGTGTTTTATTGTCCATTCTACATGATGGTATGGGTTTGATATGTCTGTTACACAAGACATTCTTTGTAAATATTCTTAATTACCTGAAATTGAAATAAATGTGGTGTTGCTCTTCAATTATTCTCCTGTTATTCTAAATGTAGAACATTTAACCAAAACTTGTCCTGACACAACCATAAACTACAGAATTCACAGACTTGATCAATGTCTGATAAAAGTTACACATTTTCCAAACTGATCTTCAAAGATGCTTACTTTGTATTTATATAATTTGTTGACATTATTTGATAGTAAAGGGGGTAAAGACCCCCTTCGGTCATGAATGACCATGGGATTGCACCTAGAAAGTTACCCTCCTAGACACAAGTCCGGGCAAGGTTGTTTATGGAAGACCAGCAGTCGCCCATGCATACCAGCCTCCCCTCTCCACGCCACCAGTGTTATCCAAGGGAAAGACAAAGGCTGATACAGCTTGGCACCTGTGACGTCGCAACTCATTTCTACAGTTGAGTGAACTGGAGCAACGTGAAAATAAAGTGCCTTGCTCAAGAACACAACAATTAGATATTATAGGTTATGATGAAGTGAATGAGAGATGAATGATAAGATAACTTTATACATTAAATGCTAACGATGGTGGTTATGTAGTAAAGATGTGATGTAACCAATAGGTTGATGGTAGCCAAGCGAGAGGCAGTCTAAAGAAAATAATTATAGCGAACCACGGCATTACCGGTACTTCATTAACTCCAAAGTAAATAAAAGGATCAGCAGGCCCTGGTAGGAATCGAAATCACAAAGTAGATGGACAAAACTAAATAATGCCAACAATTAAATCAAGAATTCCAGTATTTCTAGCAAATCGTTGGATTACAAATGACAAGCATTAATTAATAAATATTAATTACTAACATTCGCTCAAGGCCACACATTTTGGGGAAGTTCTGGATGGATTCAATCTACAACAAAGATAAAGACCAATGTAGTGGGATTTGAACCGAGAACATATATGGATGTAACTTAATACCAAATATGCTATCCACCACCCATAAATGGTAGAGAGCAGTGTTAATGTAGCTTCTTTGGTAACAAAACAAGACTTTGGTCTTGTTGATGGAAATATACCAGTAATACTTTCCAGATGTCAGGAACACAATTTATAATTAATGGACATAAGGACAAAAACTTTACTGCTAATTTACTTGTGTAGATGTAACATTCTCAGGAAATTCTTACTATTTAATACAAGACATTGCAATCACATCTGGATGAATGACTCTCTACTGTTATGTTAGATATGAAGACAGTCTCAGTGATAGACCAGTTGGTATTATAAAGTCTCCCTTCCATATTCTTCAAACTTAATGGCAGCTCTGTTCTCCTTCACTTAAGAATAGTGTTTGAGTTTGTAATGAAGTTTCACTCTGGTCATGTTGTTCTAAATATACCGCTAATACTTTCCAGACGTCAGAAATACAAACTGTTTATAATTAATGGACATAAGGACATCTTCACTGCTGCTAATTCAGTTGATGTAAGTGGAATGTTGAGTATATTCTCCGCAAGTCTTATTATTTACTGCCAGATATTCCAGTCACGTCAGCATCACTGATCTTACTATACTACATCACTTGTTGCTCATCTTCTGCACAGTATGTCACCACATGTCACAATCCTTTGTAAGGTTCACCTTCTTGAGATCAATCTTTGTTCCTTCGTCCTATGTCTATCTTGGACTCTCTCTTCCACAGGTTCCATTCATCAAGCCAAGTGCACCCCTGGTGGTACATAAAGAACATCTTTTGAATGTTGGACCCCACAGGCAAAACGGCTGAGTTCCTCTCAAGTGTTGAACCACACAGAGTCAACGACCAAGATGTTTGGCATTACGTTGTGTTTGAGAAGACCCATCAAGCCAAGCAAAGTCACAGTCTTGGCAGATACCGATGTCATTATAATTGGCACCTGTGCCAGTGGCACGTAAAATCACCCATTACATTCTCGGAGTTGTTGGTGTTAGGAAGGGCATCCGGCCATAGAAGACCATTCCAAATCAGACCGGAGTCTGGTGCAACCACCCAGCGTGCCAGCCCAGTCAAACTGTCCAACCCATGCCAGCACTCTGAGGGAAAGGCCCTTTCTTACCGTCAAAGGGAGCAGCTCCCTGATTTTTATCCAGCCTGTTCTTATTCTAGCAACTATGCTTATCAGACCATCTTCCTCCACTGCTAACATTTTTATATATATTTTTGTTAATTACCTTTATTAACCCTATTGACATTAATTCTACCTCTATTAATCAGGACATGAAATCAAGTTGAAACGATATTAACAATTGTAATTTTATTTCGAATAACAATACCAAATCGAGTAATGTATTTCTGCAGTGTAAGGGAGATAACCGTTAAGATCCTTTTTTATTTTCATTATAAAGGTACATCGATGACTTTTAAAGATAATTACCCTAATAACAAGATATGTCCTAGCAAAACTGTTTGATTAATAATTCCATATGGTTAGCAGATCAAATTCAACCTCCCTCATCAGTTTTGTGAAGTTATAGAAAAGGATTTCCCAAGAAATTCAAGATACTATTCGATTATAAACTCACGCCGATTTAGGATAGGATTTTCTAACAAAAAATCTTTCACAAATCATCTCTTTGCATAATAATAAGTTGTTAAATACAAATCCACTTAATGACAATACTAACATTAATTTTTTTAACACTAACCATTCTTTAAATAATATTAACAGCGGGGTTATTGTTTCTGAAGTCAACTCCAATCGCATTCGTTTTCATAGCAGTAATTCTAAGACAAGAAACTCTATTTATCAATGTACAATTACTTCCGGTTCTGATGTTATTATTATTTTTTTTTAATATAGGTAGTTCTTCATCTCAGTTGTCCAACAAAATGTCTAATCATTACTCTACATTTAGACATACCAATAAACGTAATAATACTGAGCTGAGTAAATTAATCTCGTATCTAAAAGATCATAATAAACAATTTGATTTGGAATGGAATATTCTCTTTATTTCTTTACCGTATGAAAAAAGTTAATCCTTTTTGCTTGCTTTGTAGTAGTGAAATGTTTTTCATCCTATTCTCAGAGAATCCCCTTGTAAACACATTTATCGATGCAAATATTGGCAGAAGCATATCTGTAGTTTCTAGAAGTGATTTCGACCTTTGACTGTCTTCTTACATTTCACTTCCACTAAATATATCTACTTCCATGCCTTTAAGCTTTATTCTAATTCACCTATCGCTCTATATCTCTCTCCACTATTTAGTTTTCTGCTAATTTCTTTCTTTCTTTCTCCTCCTCCTCTTTCTATAAACTACCTTTGACATGGTATCTACTAACAGTTTTTAAAAAAAAACTTGATAGTGTTCCCTTCATCATATATGCAATCAACATATTCTCTTAGAATGTCTTATTGGTGCATTTGGATTCTTTCTTTCCCTGATGGGAAGATTGCATTGTTTTATACCATTTTATACCTTCTGGAATAATACCAATGTTGTCTTCGAAACATGTCAGAAGTAAAAGAATTTGAATAACATCTCCATTTATTTATTCATCGATATACACACACACACACACACATATATATACACAGAGAGAAAAGAAAGAGGCTTGGAGAAGCCATTATGAAAGACTGCTGAATGTGAAGAATGAACGGGAGGAGGAGAGCCTTCCAAATGTTGACCCAGTAGAGGGATCAGCTATCCAAATAGACAGCTCCCTAGTAGTTAAAGCAATTAAGGGTATGAAGGCAGGAAAAGCCCCTGGCCCATCAGGAATCACTGCTGAGATGCTTAAAGCATCTGGTGGTGTGGGCTATGGCTTAGTCACCCGCATTGTAAACCAGGTACTACATAACAGAGTCATACCCAATGACTGGCATAGCAGCACCATAGTTAACTGCTACAAAGGTAAAGGTGATGCTCTAGATAGGAATAACTACAGGGGTATTAAACTGCTGGATCAGGTGATGAAGGTCAGAGAGGGTCATAGTCCATCTAATTAGGGAGAGAGTCTGCTTAGATGAGATGCAGTTTGGTTTTGTTCCGGGTAGAAGCACCACTGATGCCATATTCCTGGTTCAACAACTGCAGGAGAAATACCTAGCTAAAGATAAACCCCTCTACTTAGCTTTTGTGGACCTGGAGAAAGCCTTTGACAGGGTTCCCCGACCCCTTATCTGGTGGGCAACGTGGAAACTGGAGATTGACGAATGGTTGATAAGGGTTGTACAGGCCCTATACAGAGAGGCCGTTAGTAAGGTTAGGATTGGCAACGAGTATAGTGAAGAATTCCAGGTCCGCCAAGGTTCAGCCCTTAGTCCCCTTCTATTCATCGTAGTCCTCCAGGCAATAACAGAGGAATTCAAGACAGGTTGCCCCTGGGAGCTCCTCTATGCTGATGACCTGGCCCTCATAGCAGAACTAGAAAAGAAATTTCGGGTGTTGAAGCTAGGTTTAGGATCAAATGTAGCAAAGACCAAAGTTACAGTAAGCAGAAAGGTGAACTCATCACACACACCCTCGGGCAGGTGGCCCTGCTCGATCTGTAGAAAAGGTGTAGGTAGAAACTCCATAAGATGTACCCAGTGTAAGCTATGGATGCATAAGAGGTGCAGCAACATTAAAGGAAAATTAACTGAGAAGATAGCTTTCATGTGCAGCAGATGCACAGGGGCAATAGACACCACAGATACTCAGAAAACAGATTCCATCACACTCCAGGGGGAGAAACTAGAAGTAGTTGATAGTTTCTGCTACCTAAGTGACCAAGTTAGTAGTGGAGGTGGATGCTCAGAGAATGTCATCACTAGAATACGAATAGCCTGGGAGGGTTTAACTCCCAATTCCAAAATTGGGAGCTAAGCCAATCCTCGAACTGGACAGCATTGCATCATACCAAAGATCCCATCTTCGCCATCTAAAATAAGGACACAGTACTGCAGTAGTCTGGGTTTCAAGGGCCTGCAATTGTTCAACATCCCGCCAGGCAACCTTAGAGATCTACATGGTGTTGATGTCGATGTTTCCAAGGAATGTCTGGACAGGTTTCAATTTGAGATACCAGATGAACTCACATTACAGCAGGAGACACAAAGAAGAGCAGCTCTGTCCAACTCACCACTTCACTAAAAACAATACTGGAAGCAACATCAGTGTAGCTAAAAATATGGTGTTGCAAAATTCTTATTACACAGTTACATCTTTGATGTCTGGAATACATTTAGGGTTGTGTCTCATCTTCATACACAGAATTTTGATGTTCTTGGTAAAAACATTTCATCTTTGTAGAAAACATTTCATCTTTCTAGTCATAGCAGAAACCGGTGTTACAAAACTGGCACCTGTCCCAGTGACACGTAAAAGCACCTATTATGCTCTCGGAGTGGTTGGCATTAGGAAGGGCACCCAGCTGCAGAAACCATGCCAAGTCAGACTGGAGTCTGATGCAGCCCCTCAGCTCTGGTTAAGCCGTCCAGCCCATGCCAGCATGGACAATAGACATTAAATGATGATGATTGTTGCTGTACCTAATAATTTTTCAAATATTGTGAATAACAAAAACTGAAATTTATAAACAAAATTTATGACAAACACTGAATTGTGCCTTTTACCAGCCACAAGAGAAAGCATCCTCACCAAAAATTTATAAATATTGATATTTACCATGTGAGCGACACTTTGCGCATATTGTGAAAGTTCAATAAGATTAGTAATTACACAAATAAGAGAAAAGAAAAAAAAATATAACTGATCAACAAAAATTAATATCCACACTGTACTTTATTTAACAAAATGTGAATTCTGACATTGATACAGTTACTGTTTGGCATGAGTAATGGTATGAGTGGTTAAGTTCGATTTTTGAGAGAATGATTTACCACAGACATTGCAGTGATATGGCTTCTCTCCTGTATGAACACGTGTATGTACTCTTAAATGTCTTCCATCAGAGAATGATTTACCACAGATACTGCACTGATATGGCTTCTCTCCAGTATGAATACGTTTGTGAGTAGTTAAGGCACTATTTACAGAGAATGATTTACCACAGATCTCACAGTGATATGGTTTCTCTCCTGTATGAATACGCCTGTGTGCAGTTAAGGCACTATTTACATAGAATGATTTATCACAGATATCACAGTGATATGGTTTCTCTCCTGTGTGAAAACGTTTGTGCACTGTTAAATGTCTTCTATCAGAGAATGATTTACCACAAATTTCACAATGATACGGTTTCTCTTCTGTATGAATAAGTATGTGTTGATTTAAGTGACTACTTATAATGAATGATTTACCACAGATACTGCAGTGATATGGTTTGTTTCCAGTATGATTACGTTTGTGAATAGTTAATTGATCATTCCTAGAGAATGATTTACCACAGACATCACAATGGTATGGCTTCTCTCCTGTATGAATCCGTATGTGAAGATTTAAGTGACCACTTAAGGAGAATGATTTACCACAGATGCTGCACTGATATGGTTTGTTTCCTGAATGAATATGTTTGTGAGTTGTTAACTGATCACTCCTAGAGAATGATTTACCACAGATATCACAGTGATATGGCTTCTCCCCTGTATGAATACGTATGTGTTTGGTTAAATCATTACTCCTACAGAATGATATACCACAGATGTCACACTTGTGCGGTTTTTCTCCTGTATGAATACGTTTGTGACTAGTTAGGTTATATTTTACAGAGAATGTCTTCTTACAGATATCACATTGATATGTTTTTTCTCTCTCTTCATTTATGTCACCAGGGAAACTAATCTGTTTAGATTGGGTTTCAGACTTGTTCTCATATAATTTCCTTTCCATAATTTTCTGATCCTCACCACAATGTTCAAATGGTTCTGTTAGTTTTGGTTTTATATTTTATTCTTAACAAATATTTCTTCTGCTATTATTTCACTCAACTGTGACCCTTGTTGAGATTTGAAGTTACCACAAACTCCTATGTAGTGTAAGTTTAATCAAAATATATAAATCATCTTGTACGGTAAAGTAGGAAAATCTTACAGATAATCTGTTATTAGTAATTACTTACTCCAGTAATAAAAAAGAGGCTTATATCTGTTCTTCATCACAATTTCAATTTGTCGTTAAAAGATGATATAGATGCTTGAGTGGTGGTGGTGCGCTTTTCGTCGCCATGTCATACGATATTCTGAAACAAGAGAAATAGTATAAATTATTTAAAAATATTGTGGAAATAAACGAAAAACAGAAAATGTCAACGTTTAAACCGAAGCCATTGATCTACAATACCGTGTCAACAAGGGGCTTGTACAGAAGAAAGTAGGCCCGATGTTATAAATAAAGGTAAATGGTGACTAAACAGTGTATTCACCTTAAGAAATACTTTCTCTTTGAGTTAACATTAAGATATTGGGGGAATAACGATAATTGGAATGCAGAGTGGAAAGGAAAACAAAGTATTCAGACAACAATAGGTAATGTCAGTTAAAGCAAGTTTTTCAGTTCACTATATTACATATGTGACAGCCAACCCGTATGGGGATTAAGACAGCATCGTTACTTGAAGAAAATTCTTTCTCTTCTTCACTTTCCTTCCTTTATCTTTGGACACATTAAAACAAACAGATGAAGTAGAAAGACACGACCTATATAATGTAGATGTTCTATTAAAAAAAAAAAAACTTACATATTAATATAGAGCCAATGACGAAGATGTCACGATAGATTCAAATAGTCACAACTCAGACTGGACAATGACAGCTTTAACACAACTTCTATATTTTACAATAAACCTTCATTTATATCAATATTTCCCCCAAGGGACGGTAAAACTACTGGGGTTAATGTGGACAATTTCTATCAGAAATAGAGAAATAAGGGGTGAGAGATGTATCTGTACAAATTTTTTTTTTAAGGTTTGTTTCTTATTAAAGTATTAACTTTAAAATGATTTACCCCACAATCACAACAATAATAACCAGAGTTTGGAGGAAATCCTGATCCGAAGATTTGTGTCATTAATGAAGATAAAGCGGTGTCATCATTAAATAGTTACTTATAGTGCGTGCAATAGTAATATAGTTCCTTGTGTCAAAATAGTACCCGGAACTAAATTACTCAGCCCTGATATTACGCGGAATCAGAGGCTTTGAAAAAGTTTTAGTAAGGAGAAAGAGCCAATAGTTTAAAAATTTACAGGACTACTAACTCGTACTTTCACATTAACATAATCAAGAATGTTGTAGCTATTTCTTTCCACAGTTAATTAGCAACAATCATCTCTAATTCAATCACCTTCTGACCCTGTGATAAAGGTGTTTATAAAACAGTAAGAGGGAATCAACAGAATTATATATAATAATAAACTCTCAGAATAACTAACTCTCTCTAGATTCAATGTAAGTCTTTAAATATATCCTGGTCTCTTTCATATATTTTATCTTCTAAAGGACGTAGATTTAGTAACTCTTCCTCCTTGTTATTACCGTCCTCATCGCCAAACAGGGTAATCTTTTATTATGGCTGCCTCGAAACATGCTTTTCCCTGACATTGGTGATTATATTTCAACAATTATTTTCAACATTCTTTTCTTGGAAGGAAGACTGTAATGTAACTACATTGATCTTTGTTGATCACGGGTGGCCGTAGAAAAAAAGATGAATATAAACGTGTTGAATGAATCGATGACAAATGAATAATAGAATACATCGGGAAAATAGTTTTTCGTTCAGAGACTCCAACACACCCAAACAGTCTTTAAACATACATAATAATTTTGTTTAATGGTTGGAATAAAATAATAAAATTTAATTACATACGATCAGTACAAAAGAAAAAATGTAACCGTGAAAAATATAACACTTACGGATTCCACTGAGTTAGTGTAATGTAGGAAGGTGTGCTGGAGTTAGACGAGGTTGGGATCGTCATCTTCATCTTCTGTGTTGTCATCGTTATTTGTTGGAGCTGATTGTGGTAGAGAGAGAATGCCTGAGAAGTCTGGTTTAGAGTCAGGGTCAATGTTATTGACTTGGATACGAGGTGTAGAAGACCTAATAGTGAGAGCTCCATAACGGCTGGATACCGGCTCTTCTTTCTGCGGTGCTGGAGAACCAGAAAAACTGCCAAAGAGAGGAGTTATCATCGACTGCTTATTTAATGCCTGTCGTTCCCTATAAATTTCTTTGTAGGGTGCAATGCCACGATCTAGAATGGCAGTTACAGATTCTTTTCTCTCAAAACTTGGATCTGCTTCCTGTATGAGTTGAGTCAACTGCTCATAGTAGGACATTATTTTTTTTAGGTTTGACATGGTTAATGTTGGACTAGATTCTACACAGTCGCCGTCATCGTCCTCTGTGCCTATGTCATTTTGTTTTTTGTCGACTAATTCCAACACCTCTGTGTCATTTAATTCTCGCTCAGGAGATTCCATCATATTCCAGATGTCATTTTCATTGAGGTCTTGAAAACCATCCCCAGGTAATGCTTTTGCCATGTTTAGAACTCGAGTCATGTTATCCTCTTCAAACCCAACGAAGTCTGGAGTTGTGTCAGGCAATAAGTTGCGCCATCCATTCAAAAGACATCCTTGAGTTACAGCTTGCCAAGCCTTGCCAATGAAGCGAACACCGTGTAGAATGTTGAATCGTTTCCAGTATTGCCGTACAGTCAGTTCCTCATCGTCCACCAGTGCCTTGTGTATATCCTCAAAGGTATGGTCAAGATAGAAAAGCTTAAATGTGGCCATCACTTCTTGGTTCATAGGTTGCAGCAATGACTGAGTGTTAGGCGGTAAATAAATCACTTTGATTTCATTCTGAATGTCATTTAAGTTTGTAGAATAGCCAGGACAATTGTCTAACACAAGAATTGCTTTAAAAGAAATATTCTTCGTGGCACAGTATTCTTTCACTTCAGCGCGGAAGTGGGTCATGAACCACTCTTCAAAAACCCCTTTAGTCATCCACCCATTTTTATTAGCACGCCAGTGCACAGGGAGAGTTAACATGCTAATGTTCTGGAAAGGACGAGGCCGGGCAGAACGATGTATAAGCAGTGGTTTAGCTTTAAAATCACCAGAACCGTTACAACAGAACAACAGAGACACACGGTCTTTAGCGTCTTTAAAACCCGTCGTCATGGCCTCTTCTTTCGCTACGTAACTTTTTTCAGGCATCTTTTTCCAATAAAGGGCTGTTTCAACTGCATTAAAAACTTGACACGGTAAATATCCACCCTCATTCATCATTTTATAAATTTCTTCAATATAACGCCGAGTTGTCTCTGTATCATCTGATGTTGCATCACCTGAAACAAGTTTGCTGGCTAAATTATATCGTTTAATGAATTTCTGTACCCACCCACGGCTACCCTGAAAAGTATATTTGTCCTTATCAACAACATCACTAAGCTCAACCAAGCTCTTATATATTTGCTTAGCACGATTCTGGATACGTTTTGTTGACACAGGAAGCCGCTTACTGTAACAGTCCTGCATCCACAAATAAACCCCCTTTTCCATGGGCTGAATAAAAGCATCTTTATGTACTCTGACTATTCGATTCACTGATCTAGGGGCAGCATCCGTGAATGCATTCATTATATCTCCACGCACTTTGTAAATGGAACGAATGGTGGATTCATTAACACCAAACTCGCGGCCCACACCAGCGAAGCTTGCCCCGTCATATATTTTCTTGATCATCTCCACTTTTTCCTGTAAAGAATACACTCGTCTACGTCGTTTGTTCAGATCGGGTGCTTTCGTATTGTTTCTCTTCGTTGGTCCCATGTTCATAGGTTCCTGTATATAAATCCGTATTAAAAAATACACAGCCTCACAACACGGTCATGTAAACACAAGTGATAATCAGTGCATTCTGGGTAGCTGAGCATCAGCGGGATGGTTGCTGGAGGGGAAGGTTGGTTTATTTTATTATTTTTTTGCGGTGCAAGCAGAATCTTCGACTGATCCCTGACCTGTATTTTCACATATCAGTCCTTGATAAACATAACATGGTTTACAATTAAGCGTGCCGTGTTATCCAGGATGAGTGTTGAATGAGTCAGTGATGAACGAGGTTGCAAGTATTAATTAGCGCGGATACGTATGGATTTCCATACTTCTGATAACCGGAAGTAGTAAGAGTGACTCTAATTTAAATTTTACCAACAACTTGGAGAATTGATCGAGATTTTCTTGTTATTTCTGGGTGAGATGTAGTTTATTATTTGTATTTAGGTAATCCAGTAAATTAGAGATGATTGCTAATTAACTGTGGAAAGAAATAGCTACAACATTCTTTATGTAAAAATCTAAACGAAAGTTTGTTGTAAAATGTAGAAGTGTTGAAGCTGTCGTTGTCCAAGTTGTGACATCTTCGCCATTGATTCTATATGTAAGTATCATTAATAGTATCAACATTTATAATGTGTCCTTTTTCTGCTTCATCTATTTGTTTTGATGTGTTCAAAGACAAAGGAAAGAAAATGAAGAAGAGAAGACATTTTACTAAAGTTGCTTTTATCATATGTAATATAGTGAGTTAAAAAACTTGCTTTCACTGACATTTCATATTGTTTTTTAAGAATATTCCAAGAATTACACAGAATAATTACTCAAAGGTGTAGTCTTCGGAAATAATCGGTCTGATTTGCATTTGATGAAGCTTGTGCACATACATGTGTGCTAGCGGACGTTCGGAAACACGCTTTTGTAAAGGTGTTGTGTCCTCCTTCTGTCTTTCGAAGCTTTCCAAACACGACCATCATGTCATTTTAAAACGTTCCAATCATGCCCACCCAGTTTGTTTTTGAAAGCGATCCAACCCTCACCATCTCGTCTTTTAACCCCATATCTCCCTCATGTCTCACTCCGTAGTTTTTGGACGGACTTTCGGCGTTGCTGGCTCTGTTTTGGTCGAGATTTTGCCTATCTTTCCATTTTTTTTTTTGTTCTGGTTTATTTTGTATTTCAAACGTCTCCCCTCCTCCCATCATGTCTATTGACAAACAATCGCCAATAATATGATTTTTTTTGCTATGTTTTGTCATTACATTCTGAAACGCATCTAATTTGCATTAAAAAAACAAAACTCCTCGCCTTACTTGATCGTATCTTCAGAAAATGGGTACGTGTGTGTATATATGTGTATGTATTTATGTATGTATGTAAACTTTTGCTCTTAAAAAGGAATGGCTATATTAGACGAGTTCCATTCTTCAGGTAAACATTTCCATCTACCGTTTATCAATATAAAAAAAAATGTAGTAATCTTAATTTTATGTATCCTCTGTTTCTTTATATTTCATTCTCTTTTATTTCAGAACATCAGATGACATTGGCATAAAAGAATTATTAGTTACTTGAGTTCGTTACTTGGAGACCAAAAATAAATTATGCAGAACAGACTTAATCCTGTTTATATAATTCTGTTGTAGAATTACTGTGAAATATTTGCTGTGAACTGAGATTAACAGTGAAATTTCCCTGTTTCACTGTCTGAAATGAGTGGAAGATGAATTTATATTGTAATTAAAATTGGATAACAAAGGACTTTGCAATATCTTCAAATATCAACAAAGATCACAGTTGATGGAATTATAGCAGAAGAAATATTTATTTGGAGTGAAATCTAACAATTTAAAGAAAACCATCTATAGCAAGTGGAATTTTATTAATGGATGAGCAGGCTTCAGTAGACATCTTCAGAGGAAGAATTTCCATCAAGCATTTTGTTCCATTGGTTCTTGTTACTGGAAGGGATCCAGCCCGTGTAGATCATGACTGTCAAGTGTCCCCCTGTTGATTTTGAATTGCTGCATTTAGTGGGGATTGAACTCAGAACTTTTGGGTAATCTTATTGACCTGAAGTATATACTACAGTGAAAGACGAAAACATTATGGAAAATGAATTATATGATAACAAGGTTAAATGTGAAACGGAGTCTGAAAGTATTGATTTTTCTGATGACGTAAAAAAGGAGGGTAAAAAACCATATCTCTGTGATGTCTGTAAAAAGTCGTTTCCTCGTAAAGATAACCTAAATATTCACAAACGTATTCATACTGGAGAGAAATCCTATCATTGTAACATCTGTGGCCAGTCATTTTATGCTAGCAGTCACTTAACAAGACACAAGTACACTCATACAGGAGAGAAGCCATATCATTGTGATATCTGTGGGAAATCATTCTCTTATGGGACCAGTGCTGTAACTAAACATAAGCGCATTCATACAGGAGAGAAGCCATATTACTGTGATATGTGTGGCAAATCATTCTCTGAAAATGGGGCCTTAACTACTCACAGACGTATTCATACAGGAGAGAAACCATATCACTGTGACATCTGTGGGAAATCATTCTGTCAAAATTATGACTTAACTAAACACAAACATATTCACACAGGTGAAAGGCCATATCACTGTGATATCTGTGGAAAATCATTCTCTCGAAACGACCACTTGTCTACACACAAGCGCATTCATACAGGGGAGAAGCCACATCACTGTGACATCTGTGATAAATCATTTTCTGATGGAAGTTACTTAACTAAACACAAACGTATTCATACAAATGAGAAGCTATATCATTGTGATATCTGTGGTAAATCATTCTGTGTGAGTAGTAACTTAACTAAACACAAATACATTCATACAGGAGAGAAGCCATTCTGCTGTGACATCTGTGGTAAATCATTCTCTGGAAGTGTTAACTTGACAAAGCACAAACGTATTCATACAGGAGAGAAACCATATCACTGTGATGTCTGTGGTAAATCATTCTCTGGAAGTGGTGACTTGACTAAACACAAACGCATTCATACAGGCGAGAGGCCATATCATTGTGATATCTGTGGTAAATCATTCTGCGGCAGTAGTGACTTAACTAAACACATACGCATTCATACAGGAGAGAGGCCATATCAGTGTGATATCTGTGGTAAATCATTCTCTAGAACTGGTGATTTAACAAAACACAAACGTATTCATACAGGAGAGAAACCATATCATTGTGATATATGTGGTAAGTCATTTTGTCAGAGTGGTGAATTAATTTCTCACAAACGTATTCATACAGGAGAGAAACCGTATCATTGTGATATATGTGATAAATCATTTTCTCAAAATTGTGACCTAACTAAACACAAACGCATTCATAAAAGAGAAAAGCCATATCGCTGTGAAATCTGTGGTAAATCATTCTCTCAGAAACGTTTCTTAACTACACATGTATGCATTCATATAGAAGTGTAAATCAACTCATATCCTATTTCTTTAGCTATACTTAATTTTTATTTAATTTTGTTTTCCTTATTCTTGTCTGTATAGCTAATAATTTTGAGTATTTATATTTTCCCAGGGATTTATTTTGTAATATTGTAATATCAGTATCTCTTGATTGAATTCATTTTCCCTTTTATTCTCAATTGGGAATCTATTCATTTTATATATTTTACAATATTTATAGAATCACTATATATAATCACAACTATTTCTATGTTAGTCAGTTAACTTAGAACTGTGATGTTTTTAATAAAACCATTCTTTAATATATATGTGTGTGTGTAATTTTATTCCCAGAATAAAGATACAATTGATTAATATGACATTTGTGGGTAAAAACTGAGAAGTGTGTTCTCATTACATTGTAGAGTTTGTTAGAGATAATAAAATGGTGTCAAAAAAATTTTTTTTATACCTCACTTGATATCTGGATTATTCCATTGACATTGGTTCTATAGTCTTTGATATTCCATATGTATTTGGTATCATTTTGTAACATGAATCAGACAGCCGCTTCTTACTTCTGAGGTTTTTCACGTCTTTAACTTTCACTCTGATGTACTTTCAATATTTTTTTAGAATTGCTAAAGATGTTCTTGAGTAGTTATCCTATTATGATTTAGTTTTGTCTCAGGTGATTAATAGCGCATCTCAATAGCAAGGAGTTTATTGATTGTCTTGCTGGGAATCCACATTAGTTAACCCCTACTAAGACGAAGGGGTCTCTCTCTCTTCCCTGTTGTTGCAGTCCAGTCGCATGACAGTCAAGAGGAGCAAACATTGGTTACTATAAATGGATCCCCACAGTCCTTTAGCATCAAACGAACACTTGTTTTACCAAAACATGTTCCCCCAGATAAAAAAAACATCCCATTTAATGCTATTAAAAGTAAAACAAAGAGAAAATAAAGAAACCATCATATTAAACTCTCTTTTCCAATTAGTTTCTAAGTGAACGTCTGAAATAATCTTGCTTTCAAGGGGAGATAACTGAGTTTCTTATTTCAGCTTTTATAAACTTGTTAAAAGTACAAAAATTACATAAATTTAGCCTTTTTACATGACAATGAGCTGGAGGCTGTTTCTGCGATACAATATTTAAATCTTCCATCAAAGTTTTCTGTTATGTCCCAAATGCTAGCTCAATAACAGTTATTTTACTAAGTTCTTCATTAAAAAAATGGAATTGGAATAAAAACGTATCTCAGCAGCAATAAGGGTAACAAAGAAGTAAGTTTTTAAATATTATTAAAGTTGGTAACTTAGCAGAATCGGTGGAGCATCAGCATAATGTCTTGTGGTATTTCGTTATGTTACAATCTGTATCCATGTTCAAACGAGACCATTTCCTGGTGAGCCTACATCTATAACATAGCTGAAATGATATCTCGGGGCCTAACCTTCCTCTTTAGGGCCGGAAAACGTATCAACTTTGATCAGTCACTGAACTTCAACAAAGCTCAAATTAGCCCTATGATGGAGTACCACACCAATATCTGGGTACTGGTTGTCTTCTCTCAATTTGGAATCCAACTTTCTGAAAATATATCCATGATTAGGGTTCTTGAAGTACATGTAATGTGAATTTTGTCTGTGTGGTTCTTGTCACTATTGAAAGGTTTGTAACTGACAAGGTCACTGCCCTATCTGTCTGAAAGAACTTACAATGAACTTTCACCAATGGCAGTAAGTCTACAATAAACTATCAGGTGGAATATCTTCTTTACAACAGAGAGAGAGTGGATTGGTGGAAGAGGGAAAGATAAAGTTAGCTTGAAGAATCTGTCTAGTGATTCTTTCTTGCAACAGTCTAATCACGTCCATAGTATAGAAAGCATGACCTCTGAATGCAGAGAAGTAGTGACTCAACTTGGAGAGATTCCCTGATCTCAGAGCTAGAAATCCATGGTGTGCAACTATCGTGGGAGCAGTATTGCAATCGGTGGGTGGCGGATCAGTTGGCAGATATTTATTGACATACCTGGCTCATCAGAAGGTGAGCTCCAGCTTATTCTGAATTGGTTCACTGCAAGGCAGGGATGAGGATCGGTGTTGTGAAGATTGACAAAGAGAAAAATTACATTAAATTGTGATGATTATGGGATATCAACAACAATACGAAAAAAAGGGGTTAAAATGTCATTTATTCTGTAATAAATAGGGAGCACCACCTTTAGTCGAGCAAATCGACCCCAGGACTTATTCTTTGTAAGCCTAGTACTTATTCCATTGGTCTCTTTTGCCGAACCGCTAGGTTACGGGGACGTAAACACACCAGCATCGGTTGTCAAGAGATGTTGGGGGGACAAACATATACATATATACGATGGGCTTCTTTTAGTTTCCGTCTACCAAATCCACTCACAGGCTTTGGTTGGCCTGAGGCTATAGTAGAAGATACTTGCCCAAGGTGCTACGCAGTGGGACTGAACCCAGAACCATGTGGTGCATAAGCAAGCTACTTACCACACAGCAACTCCTACGTGTATATATAAATTTTACAAATATTATAAACCAACGACATTCATAATATCAATATAATTCACTCAGAATAAGCAAGTAAAACAATGAATTTGATCAACAAAATTTATGACCAAAACAAATACACCAATTTCAGAACATAGGATGGTAACCATATTGATACTTCTTATAAAATAATGGACTGAAAGGAAGTTTAAAGCCTAACAGCATTCCTTCTATTGAATATTGTGTCAGTTCTCAAATGAATGCTAAAGAGCTGATCCACATGCAACATGGTACCATTTATTGGGGCTTAAAATAAAGCGAAGCTCACATGCAAGATTATACTATCACACATAGTTGTGTGCTTAAGAGGCTTACTTCCCAATCACATGGTCTCAGATTTAGTCTGAGTGACATCTTAGGCTCACAAAATCCTTAGGAGTAGATTTGGTAGACAGAAACTGAAAGAAGCCTGCTATAAATATATATGTGAAGTTGCATGGCTTAGTGGTTAGGGTGTTCCACTCACAATAGCAAGCTCATGGTTTCAATTCCGAGACTGATAGTGCTTTGTGTTCTTCAACAAAAACTTCATTTTATATTGCTCCAGTTCATTCAACTACAAATGAGAAATGCTGTGACAGACTATCAACATTATTCAGTGGGAATGTCAGCCTGTGCACCTGCCCAGCAGCAGCAGGACAGCATCAAACTGAATGCTACAACAAGGGAAACATAGTGACCAGTGGTATAACAACACCCAATTTTCTGCTTGATACAATGATATAGATGTATGGTAAGTGTGCATGTATGTGTACTGTTCCTGACACTACGAAGGTGAACACCACTATCACACAAGCAATGTTGTTTGTTTCCGTTCCCCTTGAAAATATTGAAGGGCTACAAGAAAATATTAAGTTGCTTAGAAAGCGTTGAGGTTTAGCAACAGGAACACACAGCAGTAGAAAATCTGCAGCCTCAACAGATTCCATCTGGCCGTTGGAAGTGTTATGGACTATAATACTCTCTTGATAAAAATTATAAAATTAAAATCATTATAAGATGAATCTCTTCAGAAGTAGTAAAGATATCATCATCATCGTTTAACGTCCATTTTCCATGCTAGCATGGGTTGGACGGTTCAACTGGGATCTGGGAAGCCAGAAGGCTGCGCCAGGCCGTCTGATCTGGCAGTGTTTCTACAGCTGGATGCCCTTCCTAACGCCAACCACTCCGTTATTCTTATCTATAATAGTAAATAGATAAAAATACATAGAAATATGATTTTGAACTAGAAAAACACTCGGAGAGTGCAAACCTCCGCCAAGTAGCTGATTTCCACCCGTATACACACATGCTGAAAATCGCCATATTTCCCAAACCAACGCTGGTAAAAAACATAACCTCCTTGGTGGGGTTAAAAAAAAATAATACAGCCATGTGATTTTTAAAAACAGGAATCATCTGAAGCAGTTATAATACATCAGTGACAACAGCAAGCTAGTTTCACAGCGGTGTTGATCCCAATAGTCAAGGCTTGTCATGTCATCCTCCACAGATCTCCGCCAAGCAGCTCATTTTAAGATAGATACGCGAGTAAAATTACTAACAAAGAAACGAAAATAAACTTTAGGAACAGCAACACCACCACAGGTTAAGGGAGATAATCAAAGAACGTAACATTGTAATACTTCATGTAAAGTAAATATAAAAAATGATAAATCCTTCAAGAATCCATAAAAATTCATGAATCACTTCCAAAATTTCATCATCTGTTCCTTGTTTCATTACCAACTTTTCCTGCAAGTTTCATCAAATACCGTCCACAACTTGGGTTATTTTGCACACAGACGGACAAAGCAACGCCGATGAAAATATAACCTCCTTCCTTGGTGGAGGTAATTAAGTACTAAATTACTATTTCACAGTAATTCTTCCATGATTCATCAGACCCACTGGTCTGAGGACTATAACCTCTACTACTAGAGATAGAAATAGATTCTTGATCATTCAGGGTTATGATAAAAACCCTGAAACAAAATGGAGTTACTTCCCTTCGACCACTACCAGTTGAACCTAAGTGGGGGGGGGGGGTCAGTGTATGCACGAATTCAGTTTGCTGGTTGGTGAGTGGGAAATTTCATGTTTCTAACATGAATTTCTTCTGATAATATTTCACTTTTGGAGTTTAAGAACCCCCCCACCACCACCAACACACATATCAAACAAATTCTTTAGGATCTTTGCATTGCTTGCTACTATTAAGGTATGGTCCAGGTTGTTCCAGGAGCTTCCATTTAATACTGTATGACATACGCTCTTCTTTTAAATGCCATACATAATATTGTGTCTCTCTGGGATCCTGAAAGAGGACCTGTGTTTCTTTAGACGTTGCTAGATGGGGCCCTCTGTTGCCCCAAAATATCTCCATGTTCGTATCCTTGCGTTATTAGTGCAGCTGCTGCTACTGTTACTGCCAGACGTGTTGCTGGTACTGCAATCATTGCCATTGTTGCTGTGTTACCAACAGATGTGTTGTTGGTGCTGCTGCTGTTATCATTACTGCCAGACACCACTTCAGCCTCATAGACCACGGCCTTGGAATTGCATTGGCCCCTCACAGTTAACTTTACACAAGCAACATACATCTGTGTAGGGTTTAGGGGTGTTCACTAAAATCTTTTTAACTTGGGTTCACAATTGAAAGAGATCCTTAAATTGTATCTATCAACTGCATGAAGTGCTTGTCCACTAATCTGAGAAATATCCTTCCCATGCACATATTGACACTAAGTGAGAAGGGTGGGGCAAATCAAATGACTTTATATTAGTTAGTTAGTTAGTTAATTTGGCTCAAAAGCAAATAGCAAGGCCATGTAGGGGGACATGGAGTTAAGTACAGGGTGGTGTTCATGTAAAGAGTTCAGGCCACTTGAGGTCAAGGGAGGCTTTGAACAAAGCGGTCGTCGGCATCTTCACCATCTCGTCTGGCAGCTTGTTCCACGAATCCGCAACCCGGACGGAGAAAGCCCCTCTCCTTCGATTGAGATGAAATCGTCGCAGGTAGAGCTTTTCGGAATGACCCCGCAGCTGACTCTCTGGAGCAGGAGTGAAGAACAGCTCTTTCAAGAGGTTACACTTTCCGCTTATGATGTTGTGGGTGAGAATGAGATCACCATGGCGGCGGCGTTTTTCAAGAGAATAAAGGTCGAGCGTCCTCAGCCTTTCTTCATAGGATAAATTTTTGAGACCATGAACCATGCAGGTAGCCAGCTTCTGGACTCTTTCAAGATGCTGTATGTCTTTGAGGAGATAAGGAGAAGAGGCTTGAATCCCGTACTCCAATATGGGTCTCACCAGCGTGACATAGAGTGGTAGGAATATGGTTGCTGTGAGCATTCCGAATGACCGTCGAATCAAGAACAGAATTCCGCGTGCTTTGTTGGCAGCATGGACGCACTGGGCCGAAGGCGAAAAGGAGGAATCCACCAAGTTACCCAGGTCCTTTACCTGATCGGTCCTCTCCAGCAGCAGACGACCCGGCTCGAAATCAAGTTGAGTTGCAAGAGGAGAGCCAAGAGGCAGATGACAGCACTTTGACACGTTCAGACACAGGTCCCATTCGTTAGACCACTTCCAAATTTGGTGGAGGCATCGACGAAGATCCTCTATATCACCGCGAGGAGCGACCAGTTTGATATCGTCGGCAAATAGAAGGGTATGTTGCGTGAGGTCGTCGGGCAAGTCATTTATGAAGACTAAGAACAACAAGGGCCCAAGCACTGAACCTTGAGGCACACCACTGCTCACACTTGAGACGTCGGACTGCGAACCATTAACTTGGACTTGGAAGGAGCGATCTGAGAGGAAGGCACCAACCCATCGTACAATATCCGGATGGAAACTGTATGCTTGAAGCTTGACAAGTAATAGGCAGTGGTTTACCAAGTCAAAAGCTTTGGCAAAGTCCAATAAAACGATGTCAACAGCATCACTATCATCGAGGATGCGCGTCACCAATTCTTCCATTACCAGTAAGTTGGTCAAGCATGATCTCTTCGGCATGAAGCCGTGTTGGGAATCAGAGATAGAGGCTGTGTTTTGGAGGTGGAGCATCATACTTTTCTTAAGGATGGTTTCGAACATCTTGCTGATTATTGATGTAAGGCAAACCGGTCGGTAGTTAAGCGGGTCTTCGCGGCTCCCTTTCTTGAAAATTGGGCAGATTATCGCTGTTCTCCAGTCTGCAGGTATAACACCCGTTGCCAATGACATATTGAATAGACGTGTTAAGGGCTCGCAGATGACTGGAGCCAACGCTTTGATAACCCGTGGGTGTATGTCGTCAGGGCCGTGACCCTTGTTGACATCGAGGCCTTGAATAACACGTTTGACTTCGTCCCGGTGGCTCTTCCTTTTGCAGGTGTTAGGTCCTGGCATAAAGATGTAGTTCTTAAACATGCTGACTGCAGCATCAAAAATCTCTTTATCAGAGGAGATTCAAAATCCTCTGACACACTTTACTAGGTTCTTAAACACAATCGGATAAATATAGATACAAGATCCTTGCACTTAGTAGATATTAGCTTCCCTAGCACCCATAGATACAGAAAGATTTTTAACAAGCACACAATGAAAATTACTTTTTCTTCACCACACCTAAAGTGAAGACCTATATCAGTAAACAACTAACAACTCACACCTGCCCTGGAAGCACACACCAAAAGAAATCTAAATGTCTTCTAGAGCAGTAATGCAATTGTTTATGAAGTATGAATATCAGCTGACTCTGACAACAGTTAAACAGAGATCAAGCATTATATAGGATCAGTGGCAGGTCTAGATATAACAACCATCTTTTGACCTTTAGACACTGTGAGAAGAAACATAAACAATACTCTCGGCATTAATCTGGAAGCTTAAAGACAAAACAAAAAAACCCAATCAACCAATAGCAACTACATTGAATTAATATTGAAATTCCAATCATTTGGTGTCAACACATTTCTATGTGATGTGGTGAAAGTAAAGTCTTCTTTGGACAATATATGTCACTGTTTAATAGTTGTTCATTGATATTTCCCACCCGACAATAAATTATTTTGATGTTTCAATAGAAAGAAGTCAGAAAAACATGTCTACAATCTATACATACACACAATTTCCCTCAAGAGTCTTGCTATATGGAAATAATGAAACTTACCAATGTGTAGGATGCATTTTTACACTGTTGAGAGCAATAGAAGATCATCATCATCGTTTAACGTTCGCTTTCCATGCTAGCATGGGTTGGACGGTTCAACCAGGATCTTGGAAGCCAGAAGGCTGCACCAGGCTCAGTCTGATCTGGCAGTGTTTCTACAGCTGGATGCCCTTCCTAACGCCAACCACTCTGTGAGTGTAGTGGGCGCATTTTACATGCCAGACAAGGCTGGCAACGGCCACGATCGGATGGTTCTCTTATGTGCCACCGGCACTGGTATCACAACTACAATTTCCATTGATTTTGATCGATTTCGATTTCACTTGCCTCAAAATATGATATGTAAATTCTTCCCTTCACACTGATGAGTTATAATTATTTCCATTTGATGAATAAAATGGAGCTTTTTGTATTGAAATAAAAGAAAGCAAGTCCTTTTACCACAATTATCACTGTGGTCAGGGAAGAGTGACACACTGGGTGTTTATTGGTGTTGAAAGAAGAAACCCTGGTAAATATTTCTTTGTAGTAATGGTTAATCACCAAGCAGGTAAGTGGCAGGAACACTGATGCCTCTAAATCTATGGACCTTCTCTGATTCCTCTTTAACTCAGATGGACCCTCGGAGCCATTTGAGGTTTTAAAAAATCATATTTTTTACAATTAAATATTGGAATTGTATAAAAAAATTAAAATTTTGTACATTGAAGAAATACAACCAATTTATTGCACATAAATTTTAACAATGAAATCTTATAGAGACCCCCAAGCACCATGTGGACCCTGGTTGAGAACCACTGCCCTATGTGATCCATTAGCAGCTAGAAAGAGCAGCAAAGTGTCCTTCAACTAGCAGCATACTTTCAAAAGAAGGATACATGTGACGGCTGATATGATAAAAGATGAGTATATAGTTGTACTTTAGTGTCTGAAATGGAAAATTTTCAAAATACAAGCAAAGCACCCAATTCATTTATTCTGGATGTTATATGCTCAAATGACATTGTGTCAAGAAATTAGTTTTTCACTGCCGTTCCAGTCATGACCATCCCATTTGTTTTAAAGGTATTCCAACCATGACTATGCATGCAATTTTTAAGATCCTTCCAACTGTTTTCATCCTAAGCTTCAATAGTAATTCTATGAATATTGTAAAGCACTTATATGCATAAAAATATTGTATTTACAAATGAGAGAAAAATAATCTTGATTAAAGACATTTATGAATGAGGGAAAAAAACCCAATATGGATCTTTTCGCTTTGACCGGCAGATTTTAAAAATAATTTCTTTATAACTAAACACTTTTAAACTTCGTATACTGGTAGAATGTGTTTATAAAACATCTTTTTCTCTTGGTTTTCTTGAGAAAATTCTGTAGTTTGTAAGCTATTTCTTGTTTATTTTCTTGCATTTCGGCAATTTCAATATTGCTGGCATGGAGAGTGGAAGCTGGTATGCATGGGCAACTACTGGTCTTCCATAAACAACCTTGCTAAGACTTGTGCCCCAGACAACTTTCTAGGTGTAATCCCATGGTCATTCATGATTGAAGGAGATCTTTACCCTTTTCTTTTTTGATAGAATGTGAAAGCTAAAGAGTTAATGGAACCCAGATTTTGGTGCAGCCTCCTGGCATGCCAGTCCCCAGTCAAACTGTCCAACCCATGCCAGCATGGAAAACGGATGTTAAACAATGATGATGATGATACTGTCACTGTTTTATATGAACAGTTCTATGTGTGGATAAGTGACTTCTTTGGGAGAAGGATTTACCACAGATGTCACAGTGGTGTGGCTTCTCTCCTGTATGAGTGTGTCTGTGCACAGTTAAAGTATCATTTCTAGAAAAGGAATTCCCACATATATCACAGGAATAGGGCTTCTCTCCTGTGTGCACATGATTGTGTACAGTTAAGTTACTACTGAAAGAGAATGATTTACCACAGATATCACAGTGATATGGTTTCTCTCCTGAATGAGTGTGTTTATGTTTAGTTAAGGTATCATTCTTAGAGAAGGATTTACCGCAGATATCACAGGAATATGGTTTCTCTCCGGTGTGAATACGTTTGTGGGTAATTAATTGACTAATTACACAAAAGGATTTGCCACAGATATCACATCGGTATGGTTTCTCTCCTGTATGAATACGTTTGTGAGAATTTAAGTCACCACGCTGACAAAATGCTTTGCCACAGATATCACAGTGATATGGCTTCTCTCCTGTATGAGTACGTTTGTGAGCAATCAAATCACCAATTGTAGAGAATGATTTTCTACAGACATCACAGTCATATGGCCTCTCCCCTGTATGAATACGTTTGTGCTTAGTCAAGTCACCATTTTGAGAGAATGATTTACCACAGATATCACACTGATAGGGTTTCTCTCCTGTATGAATACGTTTATGTTTAGTTAAGTCTCCTTGTTGAGAGAATGATTTACCACAGACATCACAGTGATAAGGTTTTTCACCTGTATGAACACGTTTGTGATTAGTTAATTGACAATTTACAGAAAATGATTTACCACAGATATCACAACGATATGGCTTCTCTCCAGTATGAATACGTTTGTGAATATTAATG
The DNA here is from genome assembly GCF_006345805.1 of Octopus sinensis. Classification (NCBI taxonomy): domain Eukaryota; kingdom Metazoa; phylum Mollusca; class Cephalopoda; order Octopoda; family Octopodidae; genus Octopus; species Octopus sinensis. The sequence goes on along the minus strand of NC_043017.1, from coordinate 18,792,940 downwards.
TTACCACTTCTAGAGAATGCTTTACCACAAATATCACAGTGGTATGGTTTATCTCCAGTATGAATACGTTTGTGAGTAGTTAAGCCACTGCTTGCAGAAAATGCTTTCCCACAGATATTACAGTGATAGCGTTTCTCCCCTGTATGAATAACTTTATGTTTAGTTACATCACTCTTCTCATAGAATGATTTACCACATATCTCACAGTGATATCGTTTCTCTCCTGTATGAATGCGTTTATGCTGAGTTAAGTCACCATTTTGAGAAAATAATTTCCCACAGATATCACAGTGATATGGCTTCTCTCCTGTATGAATTCGTTTGTGATTGATTAAAGAACCATTTACTGAGAATGATTTACCGCAGATATCACACTGATATGGCTTCTCTCCTGTATGAATTCGTTTGTGAATTGTTAGGTTATCTCTTCTAGGAAATGATTTACTGCAGACATCACATTGGTATGGTTTCTCTCCAGTATGAATACGTTTGTGAATAGTTAGGTAACACTTCTGAGCAAATGCCTTCTTACAGAAATCACATTGGTAGAACCCTTTTTCTTTCTTTTTCATTCTATCATCAGGGACACAAATACTTTGAGTGAGAGTGTCACACAGGTCCTGTTTCTCATCTAATTTAACATCCATTATTTTTCTCTGTCACTACAATATTCAAATATTTTCCTTCTGTTTATTAGTATCTTTTTATTCCTAACACATATTCTTCCACTATATTTCATTTTCATTCAACTGTAATCTTTGTTGATACTTGAAGATGCTGCATATTCCTTCATAATCCAACTTTTTATCAGAATATAAAATAAGTTCACACATATTTTAGACGGTGACATAGAGAAATTTTGCAAATAATTTCAGTTCAGAGCAAATATTTCCAAACAACTTTATCAAAGAATCTTCCTTTGGTTTTTAAAAGATTAAAGATATTGATGGATCTGAAGTAAATAATTCCGTTACACCAATGTCATCTGATATTCTGAAAGAAAAGAGAAAAAATATAAAATAGAGAGGATATTTAAGAAGTAGACATTCAACAGTGGACGTTTTACTACATTTCTTCTTTATTGACAAGCTGTTTCAGGCTTCAGTTGACTTTTATTTCTCATCGATATCAGCCTCTGTCTGTGTGTATTGGATGTATACATAATCACAGAAATGAAATTAAATTCACCTAATTAACAAAGTCCTTATTTTACATAAGACTAAATAAACTGAGCTAATTACAGTTTTATACAGTACACTGTATACAATAAAACACCATACTTTAGAATTTAGGAGACATTCAGTGACTCTTTTTGAACAATCTTACCTAAATTTCTTAGAAAAAAAAAGTATCTGTTACCCGTTTCAAACTCTCTCAACTTCGACAACTATGCTGATCAATCTCGACTCCTAAAGATGAAGTGAAAGCACAAAACAACGATACAATACTCACTATGTAATAATTTCAAACAAACAAAAAAAAACGAATAAAATTGAAAAATTACTCATTTTGCCCCACCACCTGGCGCGCGCGCAGTATTTGTCTACTGCTACACAGATACTTTTATTTGTTGTTTAAATATTGTTAATCATTTATTTCAGATTCTGTGATGGTGCAGAGAATTAATGTCGATCTCTGATTAACCACATCAAAATCATTTATAATTAACGATGTTGGTCAAAAATTGTCAAGTTTTTATGCTACAAAGAAAGGTAAAGATGACTAAACAATTGACCTTAAAAAATATAAACTTTCTCTTTGAGTTGAGGTTAAGATATAGGGGAATACCGATAACTGAAAAGCTAATTGGAAAGAAGAACAGTGGAAGTATTAAGACAACAATAGTTAATGTTAGGTAAAGCAAGTTTTTCAACTCACTTCTATTACATATGTAACATCCGACCCGTATGGGGATTAAGAAATCGTTACTTCAGTAAAAAAAAGTTTTTTCTTTACTTTCTTTTTTTTATATTAGAATACTATTTCTTTTACTACCCACAAGGGGCTAAACACAGAGGGGACAAACGGATTAAGTCAATCATATCGACACCAGTGCGTAACTGGTACTTATTTAATCGATCCCGAAAGGATGAAAGGCAAAGTCGACCTCGGCGAAATTTGAACTCAGAACGTAACCGCAGACGAAATACTACTAAGCACTTCGCCCGGCGTGCTAACGATTCTACCAGCAAAACAAACACATGTAGTAGAAAGAGAACACGACCTATACAACGTAGATGTTGTTTCTATCAATAATACTTACATAATAATACAGAGCCAATGACGAAGATGTCAAGATAAATTCAAGTAGTCACAACTCAGACTGGACAATGACAGCTTCAGCACAACTTCTACATTTCACAACATTCGTCGGCGAAGTTTTCGCAGCTGAACATCGAATTGAGACATTTAAACTTGAACCAACATTAATGGGGAATGTACAAAAATACACCCGGCAATTACCAACGACCGAAACGAATGAGTAAACACTTAAAAGTATGTTATTTATAGTAATCCGTCAAATTTTCACTTGCATTTCTCAAAGACATCGATTGTTTAAATTATTAAAGTAGTATCATTGATAAAAAAACATTTTTTAAAATTATAAAACAAAACGTTATAGATGCCAAAATAGCTATAGACTGAATATGTGGTTAGAAAACTCACTTTGAAATCACATGGGTTCAGGTTCGTCCGCTGCCTGGGACTTTTGGGGCAAGTGTTTTCTACAATCATAGTCCTGTACCGACCAAAGTTTTGAAAGTGGATTTGATACACACACACATATATATACATACATATATATATGTATGTATATATACATACATACATACATACATACATATATATACATACATACTGGCCCCTCACACCTACCCTACAATGTCAGTCTCAAAATAAACAACCACATCATCGAAATCTTGAGGCTACAAGATAATGCAGGATTAATTCTAAACACTGTGAATAAATAAGGGATAACATTTGACAGAATAATCTGAATGCTAAAAGGTTAAACACTTCTCTTTACCAGTGGTGAGTGGGCGATAGCAGACCCTTTCGTTACTGTATTTATTTTGAGATGCTCTGTGCTTCTTTCTATTACTTTAAATATAACAAAGAATTTAGTAAAATAACTTAGTTATCATTCAAGTAGTGTTAAGAACATAAATTGTGACTAAGGTTTGGTGGAAGATTTTAATTCAAAACTTGTGAAAACAAGACATTTGTACTCAGAGACAGAGCCGGCTTTTATGTTTAGCCCCGAGACAATCCAAACAGGCACCGCGGGTACTCTACACCCTTAATGTTAATTGTTAACTAGATCTAACACATTTATCAAACAATTACTAGAAATTAACAGAGGAGGCCCCGTTATAAAAATAATATGTGAGGGGAGCTAACTCCAGTATCAAATTGGAGAAGAAAAAAAAATTTCAAGGCAAAAATTTAAAATTGCGACACGGAATTAACGGAGCGTACAACGCTGCCCTATATTATATCCCTTATCTTTTCAGTCTTTAGATATGTACAGACTGAATAAATTCTCTGTCTCCAATTCAATTAATTCAGAATTATATTCGGGTACTTTTTTTTTTAATATATGAAATAAAATTTTCAGAATTCCATTATATTTAGCAATGGGGTTTCATATTTTGGGTAAAATTGACACATGTTTTTCAGTTTTAAAATAAAGTATTTATTATTAATTTCAGATTATGCGGTCTATCTGTACAGAGATACACACACATTCATAAACACCAATGCCAGGGAGGTACATTTTCCTGCAGAAAAAGGTCACCGTGCTGCTTGGTGATTTCAGACTAGGATATATTTAAAAAGATAAAGAGTTAGTTGTTCTTACAGTTTATTGTTAAAACGAACTAAATCTGTTGTTTGATAAACATCTTTATTACTGGGTCAGATCTAATTTAAAACTAACATTTAGGGGATCCAATTAAATAGAAATGGTTGTTGCTAATGAACTGTGGACAGAAATCGCTTCAACGGTCTTTAAGACGATATGAAAATCTAAATGAAGGTTTCTTGTGAAATATAGAAGTTGTGTTGAAGCTGTCATCGTCCTGTCTGACATCTTCGTCATTGGCTCTGTATTAATATGTAAGTATTATTGATAGAAACAACATCTACGTTGTATAGGTCGTGTCCTCTTTCTACTACATGTGTTTGTTTTGATGTGTTCAAATATAAAGGAGAGAGAGTGAAGTAAAGAAGAAATTCTGTCGGACATATCGAATACTAACCCACATGCTTATATACTACTAATACAGCCTACACCTATTATCTATATGCATGCGTGTGTGTGTGTTTGGTAGAACTCAATACATGAATATATATTTGTATATAGACGTTTACACAAATATATCAGCATCCTTTCGATATAACTCGACAAAATCAAAACTTCTGGTATTTCCGCGGAAGCAAATGACAGTTCGATTCTGTTTTCTGCTTGGAAATTTGCAGAATTTACATACACACATGAAACAGGTAAGAACAAATATGCAAGTCTTTTTTTCCTTCCAGTTTAAAATGAGACATTGCTGGCATAATTTCGTTATATCTATACTCCACAACCCATTGAAATACCCAAAGTGAAATGTTTTGATGTTGTCGAGTTATATTGAAAGAATGCCAATATATCTGTTGTTCAATTGTGTTTTTAATGTTTTAGATTCTGTGATGGAGTGGAGAATTAATATTGATCTTTGACTAGCAACATCAAAATCACTTAAAATTAGCGATGTTGGACAAAAGTTCGTCAAGTTTATAAGTCTAGAAATAAACATAAATTGTGATTATACAATGCATTGAAGTGACCTTAAGAAATACTTTCTCTTTGAGTTGATCTTCACATAAGAGGGAATAACGATAATTGAAATGGTTAGTGGAAAGAAAAACAGTGAAACAGACAAACACAGACACTCAAACACGCACATACACATATATATATACATATATACGACGGGCTTCTTTCAGTTTCCATCTGCCAAATCCACTCACCTCCCGAATTTTTTTTTTGTTAATCTTATGAGGCGTGGGCATGGCTATGTGGTCAAGAGGCTCACTTTGTAACCACGTGGTTTCAGGTTTGATTCCACTACTTGGAATCTTAGGCAAGTGTCTTGTAATACAGCTCTAGGGTGACCAATAGAACTCAAAATATGAGTATATATTTTTATTAATATTTAGCAGAAGCAATAGAGTAACCCAAGGTCCAAGAGTTTCATGCTTGGCACATATATATAGTTATGTCTGTTTGTTCCCCACTTGATAATGGTGTCGGTGTATTTACATCTCCATAGCTTAGTGGTTTGACAAAGGAGATGGATAGAATAAGTACCGTGCTTAACAGAAGATAAGTATTGGGATGAATTAATTTGACTAAAAGATTCTCTAGCATGGCCGCAGTGTAATGGTTGAAACAAAAGATAGAAAAAGAAGATAAAAAATATCAACATTGGTGAGATAACTTAGCATGGTGATATTTTTCAGGCTGGTATGCGTTAGACGGATTGACCGGAACCAGTAAGCCTGAGAACTGTACCGGGTTCCAGTCTCAGTTTACTTGGTTACTATGGCTTGATGCCAACTACTTCACAAAAGTATACTGGGTGCTTTTATGTGTCATCATCATCATTGTTTAACATCTGCTTTCCATGCTGGCATGGGTTGGACAGTTTGACACGGCGCTGGCCATCAGGGAGCTGTCCAGATTCCAGCTGTCTGTTCTAGCATGGTTTCTACAGCCGGATGCCCTTCCTAATGCCAACCACTTTACAGAGTGTGCTGGGTGGTTTTTATGTGCCCCAAGCACAGGTGCTTGATTGTATGGTAAGAAGTTTGCTTCTCAACCACATGGTTCTGAGTTCAGTCCCACTGCATGACACCTTGGGCAAGTGTCTTCTACTTACGAGGGACGTTCAATAAGTAATGCCCCTGACTCACTTGCAGTTGTTTGATCTAGCTGAAACTTTGCATGTGCAATTATTTATATCTCTATAGATTAAGTGGCAAATTACAGCTCTGAACTAATTGTGGTTTCTGATTTACAGGTGTTTGAACTGAGTCAAGTGTGAAATGGAGCCTGTTGAGTGTCGAGCAGTGATCCGATTTTTGTATTTGCAAGGACGCACAGCAACGGAGACTTTTGATGAAATGAAAGTAACTTATGGTGATGATGCCCCATCATATGAACTTGTAAAACGCTGGCATCGTGAATTCAAACGTGGTCGGAACTCTGTGAAAACAGCTCCCAGATCTGGTCGCCCCCCTTCTGCCATTGATGAGGCATCTGTCCGTCAAGTTGAGGCTGCCATTTTGGAAGATCGACACATAAGTATACGCCAAATAGCCCATGAGGTCAAGATTAGCACCGGGTCTGTGGAAACTATCATTCATGACCATTTGCATATGCAAAAGGAACCTGCCGGATGGACTAAACTGCATACTGTTAGCAATTAAACCCAGAACCCCAGTATTTCTATTAAATTGTTGGATTACAAATGACCAGCATCAATTAATAAATATTAATTACTAACATTGGCTCAAGGCCACACATTTTGGGGAAGTTCTGGATGGATTCAATCTACAACAAACAAAGTAGTACGAAAGATAAAGACCAATGTAGTGGGATTTGAACTGAGAACATAAATGGATGTAACTTAATACCAAACATGCTATCCACCACCCATAAATGGTAGAGAGCTAATGTAGCTTCTTTGGTAACAAAACAAGACTTTGGTCTTGTTGATGGAAATATACCAGTAATACTTTCCAGATGTCAGGAACACAAACAATTTATAATTAATGGACATAAGGACAAAACCTTCATTGCTAATTTACTTGTGTAGATGTAATATTCCCTGGAAATTTTTACTATTCAATACAAGACATTGCAGTCACATCTGGATGAATGACTCTACTGTTATGTTAGATATGAAGACAGTCTCAGTGATAGACCAGTTGGTGTTATAAAGTCTCCCTTCCATATTCTTCAAACTTAATGGCAGCTCTGTTCTCCTTCACTTAAGAATAGTGTTTGAGTTTGTAATGAAGTTTCACTCTGGTCATGTTGTTCTAAATATATCGCTAATACTTTCCAGATGTCAGGAACACAAACTGTTTATAATTAATGGACATAAGGACAACAACTTCACTATGAACTTACTTGTGTAGATGTAATCTTCTCTGTAAATTCTTACTATTCAATACAAGACATCTGGATGAACTCTACCATATTGTTATGTTAGATATGAAGACAGTCTCAGTGATAGACCAGTTAGTGTTATAAGGTCTCTCTTCCATATTCCTCTAATGTCATCAATCTCTGCCACTCAGTAACTCCTCTTGGAGACATCCACCCTGATGTAGATATATATACAGTCGTGTTGCTTTCATATAATTATATATTGTTGTGTAACACATTTCATTTAAAGGGGGGACTATTTCATTGCTTTCTGGTGTAGTAGTGTTTTATTGACAGCCTGTATAGAATAAGGAAACAAGAACTGATATAATGATAGTTTCCCTGTTTACAGAGTGAGACGTCATGATAAGACTATTTATTAAGGGACACATTTGGTTGTTGAGGAAAGTTTCTTTTTTTTCTTTTTGATATTATTTGAATACGGTCAAAAGTTTAACCATTTACTTATCATATTTCTGTTGCAAAACACTGCTTGTCTTTAAATCAATTTTGAAAATGATGAAAAATTTACTAAAAATGACTTTATCATTACTAAGTTAGTGTCTGGAACATAAATTAACTTGAAATTTTGATGTAAAGTTTTAATTTAGATCACTTTAACCTTTTATCTTACCATATTTCTGTTAGAATGCACTACTGTTGTTTCAATTAATTTTGAAAATAACGAGGAAGTTATTAAAATAAGATGTGTGTGAATAAATTGGGGACTGCTCTTCTTTCAACCGTGTTGCATTAAACACTTGCCTATGTTTCTATTTTATTTAGTATGTGTCACATCTTCCCCTTTAGTCCTTCCTGTTTACTTTCGAACAGTATCATTCCTGAGTCCATTAACATTAAAACCTTAGCCTCATCATCTGAATGAAATGATGGTAATTCTGACAAGTTCATGCAGTTTGCAGCAGCCTACAAAAGATCACAAAATAATTTTATTATTAATATCAATGCTGCATAGGAATTTTAACTCTGAATGTAATGTCACAAGAAATGCTGTGCCATTGCGATGTCTTCCTAATGACCAGCTTCGCCGCTTTAATAATAATAATAATATCCTTTCTCCTAAAGGCACAAGGCCTGAAATTTGTTGGGAGTGAACTAGTCAATTACATCGACCCCAGTGTTTCACTGGTACTTGTTTTATCAACCCCGAAAGGAGGAAAGGCAAAGTTGACCCAGGCAGAATCTTAATAATATCATCTCCAGCAGTAAGGTGGTTACCACTCTGAGGAAAAAAATGCTTGGCGACATTTCATATTTACATTCTGGGTTTAAATGCCACCAGCATTGACTTTACCTTTTATCCTTTCAAGGTCGATAAAATAAGTATCAGTTGAGCCCTGGGGTTGATGTAATCAACGAACCCCTTTTCCCCGAACATGCTGGCCCTGTGCCAAAATTTGAAACCAGTGTAAGAATTAACACTTCCTTCTCTAAGCCTATATTCGAAACAGTAGTCTGTCGGCACTTCGAACATTTCTCTCTGTCTCTGTCGTCTGCCAAAACTTGGGTCGTAGATAGATCTATCTCGTCTGTCTGCTTGCCTCGCTTGTTTCGTCTGGTTTTATAATATTTGTGGCAGCTAGAAAGACAGACATACTGCAGCAGAGTTTGTACCTAAATAGGTCAGCGCTTGTCCAGTTGAACTTCGCCTGATGTGAGGTCGCTGGTCAAAGGGAGATCATCAATCAATTTTTGACAGGACAGAGAAAACCTTTTTTCGCGGCTGTTGATCGTCGTGGTTTGGACGACCGAGAATTCTTGGATTCGGTTTCGAATCTAGGCTTAGAGAAGGAAGTGTTAATTCTTACACCAATATTAACTTCAATATTAATTAAAATTTTTAATTTTTATTTATTCGTTTCCATCATTTTTATACTTTCCCCGGATCTTGAAATTACAATTCCTTTTTCATTCTGGTTTACAATTATGTTTTCTTTTGACACATTCTACCAGTATACGAAGTTTCAAATTGTTTGGTTCAGTAGGAAAAATTTGAAAGAACAGGCTTTGAAAGTGAAAAGATCCAAAGGTTTCGAAATATACCTTTTAAAACTTTTTCATGTAATATCAGGACGGTGTAATTTAGTTTTGGGAACTAGTTTAACGCGGGGTACTATTTTACTACTGGACCTACTCTTTAATGACACCGCTTCAGTTTCATTATTGACACATATATTCGAATCAGGGTTTCACCCAGACTTATTATTGTTGTCGCGATTGTGGGGGTAACGTGCAGTTTACTATAATATTTCACATTTAAAATCATTTTAAAGTTAATATTTGAATAAGAGACAACCACTAAAAAAAAAAACTATTCACTATTTCTTTTATAAATCGTTCACTGTACCCCAGCAGTGTTGGCCAAATACTGGTATAAACGAAGGTTTGTTGAAGCTGTCATTGTCCTGTCTGAGTTGTGACTACTTGAATCTATCACGACATCTTCGTCATTGGCTCTATATTAATATGTAAGTATTCTGGAGAGAAACAACGTCTACATTGTATAGGTCGTGTCCTCTTTCTACTACATCCTTTTGTTTTGATGTGTTCAAGGATAAAAGAAGGATAGTGAAGAAGAAATTTTCCTAAAGTAACGATGCTGTCTTAATTCCTATGCCGTAGTCTGTTAGTTGAAAAACTTGCTTTAACTGACATTACCTATGGTTGTCTTCATATCTTCCCCGTTTTCCTTTCCACATTCCATTTCAGTTATCTTTATTCCCTCATATCTTAATATCAACACACAGAAAAAATTTGCAAAAATACTGCCGAGATGATTTACCTTCTCTGTTACCTTTATGTATAAGTCTTGAAACGGGAGAAGATCGTTTGTCAAATAAAGTTTTATCAATATAGAAGAAATGTAGTAAAGTGTCAGTTGAATGCCTACTTTTTAAGTATCCTCTATATTTTCTATTTCTTTATTATTTCAGATTATCAAATTACATTGGCATAAAAGAATTATTTACTCCAGACCCGTCAATATTTATCACTTTTTAATGACTAAAAGGAAATGCCATACAGAACAAATATAAACTTTGTTTATATAAATCTGTGGTAGAATCACCATGAAATATTTGCTGTGAACTGAAACTGATTGCAGAATAGCGTTACTTCATTGTCAGAAATATATACAAAATGAATTTATTGTCTAATTAAACTCAGATTCCTAGTAAATTTACAGCATCTTCACATATTGACAGAAAATCACAATTGAAGGAAATACAGTGGAAGGAATATTCGTGGTGAGACATGAAAAATTATGGAAACTGAATTCTGTGAGGACAAAGTTCAAAAGAAAGAGAATGGAAGGCCATTGCATAAATGTGATATTTGTAAAAAGTCATTCTCTCAGAAAAGCAACCTAACTACTCACAAACGCATTCATTCAGGGGAGAGACCATATCATTGTGATATCTGTGGTAAATCATTTAACAGAAATGATGTTTTAACTTCTCACAAATTCATTCATACAGGAGAGAAACCGTTTTACTGTGATATCTGTGGTAAATCATTCTCTCGAAGTGATACTTTAGCTTCTCACAAAGTCGTTCATACAGGAGAGAAAGCATATTCCTGTGATATCTGTGGTAAATTGTTCTCTCAGAATGGTAGTTTAACTGCACACAGACGTATTCATACAGGAGAAAAACCATTTCATTGTGATATCTGTGGTAAAGCATTCTCTCAAAGTAGCAGCTTAACTGCACACAGACGTATTCATACAGGAGAAAAACCATATCATTGTGATATCTGTGGTAAATCATTCTCTCAAAATGAGAGTTTAACTACTCACAATCGTATTCATATGGGAGAGAAGCCATATCAGTGTGATATCTGTGGTAAATCATTTTCACGTTGCACAACCCTAACTATACACAAACGGCTTCATACTGGAGAAAAACCATATTACTGTGATATCTGTGGTAAATCATTCTCTGAAAATGGTCACCTAAGTAATCATAAACGTATTCATACAGGAGAGAAGCCATATCACTGTGATATTTGTGGTAAATCTTTCTCTCAGAATGGTGACTTAACTAAACATGTACGTATTCATACTGGAGAGAAACCATATCAATGTGATATTTGTGGTAAATCATTCTCTAAAAATGGTAACCTAACTTCTCATAAACGTATTCATACTGGGGAAAAACCATATCACTGTGATATCTGTGGTAAATCATTCTCTGGAAATAGTACCTTGATTACTCACAAACGTACACATACAGGAGAGAAACCATATCACTGTGATATTTGTGATAAGTCATTCTCTGAAAGTGGTACCTTATTTACTCATAAACATATTCATACAAGAGAAAAGAAATAGCACTGTGATATCTGCAGTGAATCATTCTCTGAAATTGGTGCCCTATCAAAGCACAAATGTAGAAGCAGTGGTGCTATCTTTCTGTGGTTTCTATAGCAGTTGTCTAAAAAAAGGTTGCCTTAAATGTACACAGGTGTATTCATACAGGTGAGAAACCAATTTCATTGATTTTTATAGTAATTCTCTTGAATAGGTCCCTTAACTACAAATTTACATATTCATACACAGATCAGATTGGAGCCTGGTGCAGCCACTGGCTCTCCAGACCTCAGTCAAACCGTCCAGTCCATGCCAGCATGAAAAACAGATGTTAAACAAATCACCCCAACTCCTGCTCCCTTGTTATTTCCTCTGTGAGGCTTAGCATCTGGAATTTGTATGAAACAAATATTATGAGAATAAATGTATTCCACATATCAAAGAAGATATATTGTGATAACAATTTCCAAACACTTTGTTTTATATAACCCCTGCATCAAGTATTGGTGAAGTAAATAACTATGGCGATACCTTCAATAAAAATATTCTTTCAGAATATTTATGTTTTCCATCTAATGAGAGTAGAGATGCAATCAATTTATTTGACATTGTGGGTAAATAACTGAGAAATCTATTCTCATAAGCCATGTACAGTTATTAGGTAAGAAATAAATACAGAAACCATAAAAGAAAATATTTCATTTATATCATTATGTATGTTGTGGATCTTTTATACATTATTTCATGTATTTTGTGAGGATTCTGGTTCAAATTTTATTATGGTATGATATATATGTAAAGGAATTGAGCCAGGCTTGATTCTCAGTTACCTTATGTTTGTTTTAATGCTTCAGGCTGTAATGGAGGTGGTTAAGTTCAATTGTCCATAGAAACTCCTGTATGTTAATGACCTTGTTCCTATAGCTGAATCTGTAGTGGTATTAGGAAAGAAATTCCAGATATGAAAGTAAGCCTAGAATGAAAGAGCCGTAAAGTTAACTTAGTAGAGATATAACATACTAATGACAAAACACCACTAAGGTGACATGAAAATATTTTGATACCATGGAATTGTCTTGAGCAGCAGATCTGATTAGCACTTGAGGATTATCTAGTGAAGGATTAGCACTTGAGGATTATCCAGTGAAGGCTGAACAGAGCCGAAAGCTTTCTTTCTTTCTTATTTTTTCTTGTCATTTTCCACATAAAATTATAAATCTTAGTCCTTCCTGCTATAAATGTTGCTGATTATCCCATGTTTAAGCAAAAATAATCAATTGCTTCATTATATTCTTTTATAAAAACTTCTGAAGAAACAATTTCTCTGGATCATAAATTGCACAGCATATATGACCAAATCATTAATTATGGACATGTTTCTAAGCATGATGCAAGGTTATTGACAATGGAGTTGTTGAAACAATTGTAAACTATGAAATAAAAATAATTCTGCTAACTTCAGTCTTTAATTTTTATTTATACTCTGCGACAGAAAAGTGGTTTGTGGATTTTGTTTATTGGGAACAACAGTTTATAAGGAATATCTCCGTTACAATTTTCAGATAGCCACTGTCCATGGAAGTGCTTCTCAATGTAAACTGTTGGATTATTTTATCCCAACTCACCTACTATGTATGTGTGTGTGTTTGATCATCATCGTCATCATTTAATGTCTGCTTTCTATACATGGGTTTGACAGGATGCAGCAGCTTCCACTCATCTGTTTTAGTAAGGTCTTTTGGCTGGATGCCTTTCCTAAAGCCAACCACTACAAAGTGTGCTTGGTGCTGGCATGAATGATGTCTTATGTGGCTCCAGCATGTGCACTTCTTTATGTGGCATTAGCATGGGTCTGGAACAAGGCCTTTTTTTGCATGGCCCCAGCAACTTTGGTTTTTCCAGAAAATATTTGGCTACTCCAGTAGGGCAAAGAAGCTGATTGGAAAGATATGAACTCAGTCGTTAATCAATGACACTAATTACACCTGATAATATCACAATATATTGTATTAAGATAATAGTTAATAATCTGTCACTTTCCACAACAACATCACACCTGACTGGCTCCCATCAAGCATGGTTGATGCCAGTACTAGCTGACTGGCCCTCATGCCGGTGGCACGTAAAAAGCACCCACTACACTCTTGGAGTGGTTGGCGTTAGGAAGGGCATCCAGCTGTAGAAACACTGCCAGATCAGATTGGAGCCTGGTACAGCCTCTGGCTTGCGAGTTCTCAGTCAAGCCGTCCAATCCATACCAGCATGGAAAGCGGACATTAAATGATGATGATGATGCGCTTCTCGTGTGTGTGTGTGTATAGGATAAGAAGAAAATGGAGAGATCGATAGTTAAATATCAATTGATTAACATAATGTCAATTTCAAATTACCTATTGCATATTCAATTCATTCAAATTACAAATAATAAATCAAAGATGCATTTTGAATATTGTGAGTTGAATATTTCATCAGAGTGAGAAATCGGCACAAAAAGGAGTTTGAGTTTAGCAATGATCACTCGATCGATTACGATGTGATACTTTTGTGTGTATGTGTGTGTGTGAGAGAGAGAAATCGAGTAACAAACAACGGTAGCAAGTATGGAAGGACAGCAGTACACGCAATATAATATGCTGTACTTCGCAGGAAATTTGACTGCTATTTCTAGCAACTCGAGTGATCACTGAAACATTTACAAAGGTTTCGTCTTTCGAAACCACCAAACACCTAACGTGTCTCTCACCCCTAATCATTAGTGTGGTTAAAGAACTTGATCTCATATAATAATAATGAATTTGAGTTGTAAGATTCCTGAAACTGATATTCTTTTTCGAGACGGTCATTTTTGTTTTTTTTACCAAATAAACACACTAAATATTCGTTCTTCACTCGCTTATTACTGTTCTTATTTTAACTCATGCCGTCCATTGTCCATAACAATAAGTTTCCTCATCAAAATGAAACAAGATATACCAATGTGAGGGAAGTTCTTTTTGTTGTTTTTTTTATAGCGCTGAAAAATGCACCTCCCTCACTTTGGTGTGCCTTAATTATACATCGAAGACGTCGGTTGATAGATGATTGCTAATTAACCGAGGAAAGAAACAGCTACAACATTCTTTATTATGTCGATGTGAAAAATCTAAATGAAGGTTTGTTGTAAAATATAGAATGTGTGTCAAAGCTGTCATTGTCCAGTCTTAGCTGTGACTATTTGAATCTATCACATCTTCGTCATCGGCTCTATATTAATATGTAAGTATTATTAACAGAAACATCGTCTACATTGAATAGGTCATGTCCTCATTCTTCTACATCTGTTTGTTTTGATGTGTTCAAAGATTATGGAAAGAAAGTGAAGAAAAAAAGAAATCTTCCTAAAGTAACGATGTTGCCTTAATCCGCATACGGTAGGCTGCCGCATATGTAATAGAAGCGAGTCGAAAAACTTGCTTTAGCTGACAATGTCTATTGTCTTGATACTTTCGGAAGAGATGCGAAGAGGAATGAAAAGAAATTGAAATGTTAGAAAAAAAAATTTGTAGAATATAATCTCCGATGTTTCAAACGTGGATCCGAAAAATTTATTTGTAAAAAGACTTAAAATTGAAAAGTTACGAAAGGAAGGGGTGTGACCCAACTACTATGTTTCAATGAATGACAGAAATAATTTTTGAAAATTGAAGGATAAAAATGCCACGAAGTGTTGGTGAATAAAATCGGCATATAGACATACATATATATTGTTTTGTTTGTTTCAGTCATGTGAGTGCAGCCATGCTGGAGCACCGCCTTTAGTCGAACAAATCGACCCAGGACTTATGCTTTGTAAGCCAAGTGCTTATTCTATCGGGCTTCATTTGCCGAACCGCTAAGTTACGGGGACGTAAACATACCAACATCGATTGCATCAGTTACCCCATGACTGGACATGCACCCACTACACTCTCAGAGTGGCTGGAGTTAAGAAGGGCATCCAGCTGTAGAAACCTTGCCAGATCAGATTGGAATCTGGTGCAGCCTTCTGGCTTGCCAGTCCTCAGTCAAACCGTCAAACCCACACCAGCATGGAAAGCGGATGTTAAACAACAATGATGATGATGATTATAGTGTTTCTGTGTGTGTATGATCCCTGTAATACTCTAGCATCTGTGCTCCATGATGACACAAGCTGGATAGTTTAATAAGGTCCTAGCTATTCAAAGAGTTCATTGTGTTCCATCATGTCTCACTGGAGACAAACCCATCACAGCCTTTGGTTAAATGAATTAACCCTAGAACTTTTTTTTTTGTAAGCTTGGTACTTATTCTGTTGGCCTCTTTTGCTGAACCACTAAGTTATGGGGCTGTAAATACATCACTACTGGTTATCAAGCAGTGGTGGGTGACAAACACAGACACACACACCATCATCATCATCATCATTTAATGTTCATTTTCCATGCTAGCATGTGTTGGCGGGTTTGAGTGGAGCTGGCAAACCAGAGGACTGCACCAGACTTTACTATCTGTATTGGCATAGTTTCTATGATCGGATGCCGTTCCTAATGCCAACTATTTTACAGAGTGGACACGATGCTTTTAATATGGCACCAACACTGGCAAAGTCTGTTTTGGCATGGTTTCTATGACTGGATTCCCTTCCAAACACTTAACACTTTACAGTGTGGACTAGACACCAGCACTGGTGGAGTCACAGAGTAACTTGCAAGACAAAGATCCTTTGAGAGGTGGGGTATAGGAGGATGTAGCCTTGTGCCACACAATGGGAGGTTAGAGTGTGACAGAGAAACAGGAGTCTTGCTGTAGGGGAGATACATGGTTACCCAGGAGGGAGAGAGAGAGAGATCAAAAATGAGAATGAGTGTGAGAGTGCAAGAGAGAGTGAGAGCGAAATAGTGGGGAATGTGCCAGGGCACATCTGCAAGGTACAGGGATGAAAATATAAATGGGATGGTAAAGTATTGCCAGGAATACATGAGTTGGGAGTAGAGGGTTCACATGAATGCGAAGCGGTGAAGGAATGCAGGTGTAGGGTGGGGGCACAACAGTATGGCAATGACACAGTGGGGAGGGAGAGATAAGCATAAGTATAGTGCAGGAAAAAGAGGAAGAGAAGAGAAGGAATGTTGTTTGGTTTGTTGGGATAAGGGTGTGTGAAAAAAATTTTCACACACAACACTTTTAGAACCCAGTTTTGCTCAAGCAGTTGGGCCTATAAATGTCTTTTTGTCTTGGAAAGGGGTTGATGTGATGGGTAAATTTTATATATAGGTTTTTGATGTAAAAGAAATGTAGTAAAATGTCCACCGTTGAATGTCTACCTTTGAAGGATTCTCTATATTGTTTCTCTTTTCTTTCAGAATAATCTATGTCATGTGGAAGGTAGAATTCTTCAGTACAGATGCATCAATATTTATCCTCTTTTAAAAAGAAAAAGAAAAGATGTCAGAGAACAGATATAAACCTTGTTTATATAAATCTGTGGTAGAATTACTTTGAAATATTTACTCTAAATGAAAATTAATATCAATATATGCCTACTTCACTGTCTCGAATATGTACAAGATAATTTTATATTGTAATTAAACTTGGATCGGGAATGAGTTTGCAGCATCTTCAAATGTCTACAACATTCACAGCAGAAGAAATATTTGTAAGGAATAAAATATAAAAACAAAATATAACAGAATATAACATCTGTATGTTGTGGTGAGAGACAAAAACATTATGGAAACTGAATGGAACTGTGAAAACAAGGATAAATGTGAAACACGGATTCATAAGATTGACTTTCCTAATGATGTAAGCAAAGAGGAAAGGAAAGCATTATTCTACTGTGATGTCTGTAAAAAGTCATTCTCTCACAAATGTATTCATAAAGGAGAGAAAACATACCATTGTGATATTTGTGCTAAATCATTTTCTAGTCGTAGTAACTTAACAAGACACAAACTCATTCATACAGGAGAGAAGCCATACCACTGTGAAGTCTGTGGTAAATCATTCTATCAAAATGGAGGATTAACTTCTCACAAACGCATTCATACAGGTGAGAAGCCGTATCACTGTGATATCTGTGGAAAGACATTCTCTCAAAATTCTGAATTAACTTCTCACAAATATGTTCATACTGGTGCAAAGCCATTCCAATGTGATGTCTGTGATAAATCATTTTCTCTAAGGAGTCATTTAACATTTCATAATCGTATTCATACAGGGAAGAAACCATATCACTGTGAAATTTGTGGTAGTTCATTCTTTGGAAGTGGTAACTTAACTAAACATAAACGAATTCATACAGGAGAGAAACCATATCAGTGTGATATTTGTGGTGAATCATTCTCTCATGGGAATAGTTTAATTGCACACAAATACATTCATACCGGAGAGAAGCCATATCACTGTGATATTTGTGGTAAATCATTCTCTCAAAGTAGCCACTTGAAAACTCACAAATACATTCATACTGGAGAAAAGCCATATCTCTGTGATATTTGTGGTAAATCTTTTTCAAGAAGTGCTGGATTAACTTCTCACGTACGTATTCATACAGGAGAGAAGCCATATCAGTGTGATATCTGTGGTAAGTCATTCTCTAATGGAATTGGTGCTGTAACTAAACACAAACGTATTCATACAGGAGAGAGGCCATATCACTGTGACATCTGTGGCAAATCATTCTCTCAATCAAGTCACTTAACTACTCACAAATATATTCACACAGGAGAGAGGCCTTATCATTGTGATGTCTGTGATAAATCTTTCTCTGGAAGTAGTTACTTGACTCCACACAAACGTATTCATACAGGAGAGAAGCCATATCACTGTGATATTTGTGGTAAATCATTCTCTCAAAATTGTGAATTAACTCTTCACAAATATATTCATACAGGTAAAAAATCATTCCAGTGTGATATCTGTAATAAATCATTCTCACTAAGGACATCTTTGAAATCACATAATCGTATTCATACAGGAGAGAGGCCATATCACTGTGACATCTGTGGTAAATCATTCTGTGGAAGTGGTGACTTAACTAAACATATACGTATTCATACAGGAGAGAAACCTTATCACTGTGATATCTGTGATGAATCATTCACTCATGGAAATAGTTTAGCTGCACACAAATACATTCATACTGGAGTGAAGCCGTATCACTGTGATATTTGTGGTAAATCATTCTCTCGAAGTAACCACTTAAAAACTCACACATATACTCATACAGGAGAGAAGCCATATTGCTGTGATATTTGTGGTAAATCTTTTTCTGGAAGTGCTGGATTAATTTCTCACAAACGTATTCATACAGGAGAAAAGCCATATCAGTGTGATATCTGTGGCAAATCATTCTCTGATGGAATTGGTGCTGTAACTAAACACAAACGTATTCATACTGGAGAGAGGCCATATCATTGTGATATCTGTGGCAAATCATTCATTCAAAAGTCTCACTTAACTAAACATGTATGTATTCAATGATAATATGAATATAGCAAAGTCAGAGCAACTTTTGGTCTACTTCATTTGATGCTTCAACACACGAATTCACATAAATAATCTTGCAAGCCACATCCAAAGCGAAATTTATTAGTTGATATTGCTCTATTTGCCACAACTATTAAAATTAAATTTAAAACAAGTATCTGACATAAACATAAATATCTACACTCTGGAAAGAAGATAACAACTTGGCAACACTATGTTTTTGTATAACTACATCTCTGTTTTGGCGAGGTAACTTACTACTGTCATATTTTTAATAAAAGTATTAAAAAAAATACATATGTTCTGTCTCACTTATTTCCAGAAAGAAGAAAATATACAATGCATTTGACATTGTGGGTAAATAATTGAGAAATGTATTTTCATAAATTATGTTAGAGTTATAGAGTAAAGACACCCTTTGGTCATGAATCTTCATGAGATTGCACCTAGAAAGTTCCCCTCCGAGGCACAAGTCCAGCAGTTGCTCATGTATACCAGCCTCCCTTCTCCATGCCACCAATGTTATCCAAGGGAGAGGCAAAGGGGCCGATACAACTTGGCACCAGTGATGTTGCAACTCATTTCTACAGCTGAGTGAACTGGAGCAACATGAAATAGAGTGTCTTGCTCAAGAACACAACATGTCCCTGTTTGGTAATTGAACTCGTTACCTCATGATTGTGAGCCTGACGCTCTAACCACTGAGCCGCATGAGAGTTATCATGTCAGAAATATGTATTCTCATAAATCACTGTGGTTATTATGTTAGAATGAAATAAACAAAGTTAAAAAAGAAACCATCATTACACCAAATAGCACAATCACTTTACATCTGGTTTCCATGTTGGCTTGTGCTGGATAGGTTGTCACAATCCAAGATATTTTTTGTTCAGAATTATTCCACTCCTCTATGGGTGGAGAGCACATCTTGTTCGAATGCTCCAAGTGCTGGTGTGATTTCTATGGTTAAGTTCCTTCCTTAACACCAGCAACAATGAGATTACCTTCTTTCCTACCAAGATTAAAAACTCCTTGCTTTTCTGTGCCATTTCCATTCAATTCAAGGCAATGTGTCAAAAAAAAAAGTATGATGGGAGAAACTGAGCAAGGGAGGAGAGAGTATGATAGGAGAATTAGAGAGAGTATGATGAGAGAAACAGTAAGAGGGAGTGATGGAGGAGAGAGTATGATGGGAGATATAATGAGAGAAAATGATGGCGGAGAAAAATAGTGGGAGAAATAGTGTGATAGA
Source organism: Octopus sinensis (assembly GCF_006345805.1). NCBI lineage: Eukaryota > Metazoa > Mollusca > Cephalopoda > Octopoda > Octopodidae > Octopus > Octopus sinensis. The sequence continues at coordinate 18,772,663 of NC_043017.1, read as the reverse complement.
GTGATCAAAGAGAGAGTATGATAGGGGAAACAGTAAGAAGTAATGGAAGTGAGACAGTAATGGCAGCTACATGTTTGTTGGTTAGGAGACTGAGAAAAAAACTATCATGTGTGATGGAGGAAAGGGAGATTAAATATTCAAATGTTTGCATGTAGGTACAGGTATGGTAGTGTGGTTAAGAAGCTTGCATTGTAACCATGGGTATTAGGTTCAATCCCCTGGTAAGGCACCTAGGTTGAGTTATTTTTAATGTAGTCCCAGGTTGACCAATGCCTTAAGAGTGAATTTGGTTGATGGAAACTGTGTGGAAGCCCATCATATAAATACATAAGTGTATGTGTCTTTGTATTTGTTCATCCCCACCACTTGACAACTAGTGCTGGTCTGTTCATGTCCCCATTAGCAGTTCGGCGTATGGAGTCGAATAGAATAGGTATTTAAAGAATATCTATATAGGGGTCAATTTGTTCTATAAAACCTTTCAAAGCAGTGCCCCAGCATGGCCATGCTCTAATGACTGGAATAAAATAAAAAATATCGTTTGTTTTATGTTGTAAAAATGTTAAAGAAAAACAAAATGTTAGTTTTATGCTGTTATGTGTCAGTAATGAAAGGAATACCCTATTCCTTCACCTTTTCCAGTCATTTGAATGTAGCCATGCTGGAGCACCGCATTTAGTCGAGCAAATCGACCCCAGGACTTAATCTTTGTAAGCCTAGTACTTATTCTCTCTCTTTTGCTGAACCGCTAAGTTGTGGGGATGTAAACAAACCAACATCAGTTGTCAAGCGACTTTGGGGAGACAAACACACAAACACACACATATGTATATATACATGGGCTTCTTTCAGTTTCCATCTACCAAATCTACTCACAAGGCTTTGGTTGGCCCGAGGCCATAGTAGAAGACACTTGCCCAAGGTGCCACGCTACCTCTTTTGTAATTAACCATTTACACTAGGAAACATTTTCCAAAGGGTTTCCTTTTTCAAAACCTCCAAACACCTAAAGTGTCTCTTCTCACAAACCATAAGTGTTGTAAAAGAATTTGTTTTCCCCAATTTTAATAATAATAATAATAATAATAACAATAACAATAATAATAATAACAATAACAACAACAAAAACAATAATTTTATCAAATTCAAATAATAAAGATAAACCAATATGTGGGAAGTGCATTTTTTTTAACATCACTGAAAAATGCACCTCCCTCACTTTGGTGTGTCTTAATTATACATCGAAGACGTCGGTTGATAGATGATTGCTAATTAACCGAGGAAAGAAATAGCTACAACATTCTTTATTATGTCGATGTGAAAAATTTGAATGAAGGTTTGTTGTAAAATATAGAAGTTGTGTCAAAGCTGTCATTGTCCAGTCTGAGTTGCGACTACTTGAATCTATCACATCTTCGTCATCGGCTCTATATTAATATGTAAGTATTATTAACAGAAATAACGTCTACATTGAATAGGTCGTGTCCTCTTTCTTCTACATCTGTTTGTTTTGATGTGTTCAAAGATTATGGAAAGAAAGTGAAGAAAAAAAGAAATCTTCCTAAAGTAACGATGTTGCCTTTGGCAGAAACATTAGCACGCCGGGCGAAATGCGTAGCCGTATTTCGTCTGCCGTTACGTTGTGAGTTCAAATTCCGCCGAGGTCGACTTTGCCTTTCATCCTTTCGGGGTCGATAAATTAAGTACCAGTTACGCACTGGGGTTGATGTAATCAATTTAATACCTATGTCTGTCTTTGTTTGTCCCCTCTATGTTTAGCCCCTTGTGGGTAATAAAGAAATAGGTACGTGTATATGAAATGGATGTGTGTGTGAAAGAGAGTGAGTGAGTGAAGGGGTGTGTTGTCATGTATACATACATACATCATTACATATGCATACATCCTTTTTGTGTGCATGTGTGTGTGTTTGAGAGAGAGTGCGTGTAAGTGAGTGAACATGTGTATTGTCATCTATGTGTAAGAGGCACACTCTCTCTTTCTCCCCCCCTCTCTCTCTCTCACACACACACACACACATGTGTATGGAGTATGTATATAAAGCTTTTAGTCTTGAAAATGGATGCATGTATTAGATGGGTTCCAATGTCCAGGAAGAAGTTTATAACTACAGTTTATCAATATTAGAAGAAATGTAATAAGATGTCCAGTGTTGAATGTCTTTGGTTTAAGTATCCTCTGCATTTTATATTTTGTTCTCTTTTCTTTCAGAATATCAAATGATATTGGCATTAAAGAATATTATTTACCTGAGATCCATCAATATTTATCATCCTTTCAAGACAAATGGAAGATGTCATACACAACAAATGTAACCATTCGTTATATAAATCTGTGGTAGAATTACTGTGAAATATTGACTCCGAGCTGAGATTATTTGCAAAATAGCCATACAAGATGATTTTGCCTTCTAAATAAATTTGGACAAAAATGGAGTTTGTGTACATTCAAATCTCAACAAAGACGATGGAAGGAAATGTAGCAGAAGAAATATTTGTTAGGAATGAAATATAATATATAATAATAATAATGAAATTATTGTATACAGTGCTCAGGTGCACCACAACTTGTCAGACAGTGTGGATAAAGTATATACAGTAATGTACAAATGTCTGGAAAGCGAACAATGTATGAGTCAGATACATGCTTGTGTGTGTATGGAGGGGAGAAAATCAGGTGTAGTGTTGGCGAATCTCAGAAAGCATGGAAGTTTTGAAGGATGCAGTGCTCCGACAACTAACAACTGATGCCGGCAGTTTGTTCCATGCTTCAAATCAAAATCTTTTGAAGTTTTATGGTGGGAGACAAACAATTATGGAAGATGAGTTATGTGAGAATAAAGTTAAATGTGGAACTCAGGTTGAAAAGATTGATTTTCTTAACGAGAAAATGGAAGAGAATGGAAAACCTTTATATTACTGTGACATCTGTAACAAGTCATTCTCTCAAAAAGGTAACCTTTGTATTCACAAACGTACTCATACTGGAGAAAAACCATTTCCCTGTGATATCTGTGGTGAATCCTTTGCTCAAAAGAATACCTTAATTTTACACAAACGCATACATACAGGGGAGAAACCATATCGTTGTAAGATCTGTGGTAAATCATTCTCTACGAATTGTAACTTAACTAATCACACACGTATTCATACAGGAGAAAAACCATATCATTGTGATATCTGCGGCAAATCATTTTCTCAGAATTGTGAATTAACTTCTCATAGACGCATTCACACAGGAGAGAAGCCGTATCAGTGTGATATTTGTGGGAAATCGTTCTCTGAGACAGGTATATTAACTTCTCACAAGCGTATTCATACAGGAGAGAAACCATATCGCTGTCATATCTGTGGTAAATCATTCTCTCAGATAAGTCCCTTAACAAAGCACAAACGTATTCATACAGGAGAGAAGCCATATCAGTGTGGTATTTGTGATAAATCATTCTATGGAAGTAGCGAATTAACTGTACACAAACGTATTCATACAGGAGATAAACCATTCCACTGTGATATCTGTGGTAAATCATTCTCTGGGAGTGGTGTCTTAACTAAACACATACGTATCCACACAGGAGAAAAACCATATCACTGTGATGTCTGTGGCAAATCATTCTGTGCAAGTAGTAACTTAACAACACACAAACGCATTCATACAGGAGAGAAACCATATTTCTGTGATATCTGTGGTAAATCATTCTCTGTAAGTACTCACTTAATTACACACAGGTACAGTCATACAGGAGAGAAACCATATTGCTGTAACATTTGTGGTAAATCATTTACAAGAAATAGCGACTTAAATATGCACAAGCACGTTCATACAGGAGAGAAGCCGTATCACTGTGATGTGTGTGGTAAATCATTTTTTAAAAGTGGTAATGTAACTAGACACAAACATACTCATACAGCAGAGCAACTGTTTTCTTGTGATATCTGTCATAAATCATTTTCTCAAAATAGCGAATTAACTAAGCACGTACGTATCCATACAGATGAGAAGCCATATCACTGTGATGTCTGTGGCAATTCATTCTCTCAAGAAACCAATTTAACTTCGCATATAAATAAACATAAAGACCAATAACTGAACCAAAATTTAAATTCATTTGATTTAGTTTTTATTGATTAAATGAATTTTTCCCTTTTCTTTTTTCATATAATTAGTCATATAATGAATGTTAATACTTTCCCATAGGGTAAGTTGCTAATTTTATCAACACCAAGTCTCCTCTATATAGGAAAATATCGATATTTATAAATTTTAACAATGATAATTCTCCTTAATGGTAAACTTCATAGTTTACTGGGTTTTTTTTTTTTGATTAAATTCATTTTTTTCTTGTTTGCAAATCTAATTATGAAATAACGAATATTCATGCTCTATAGTATTATTTAAATGTTTGAGTATAATTAACGAAATGGGAAAAGATTAATTTGATCTACAAAAGTTAACTGTATGTTGTACTATATCATAACAGTCAGAATTCATTGAATGTAAAAATATCTTATATGATAATAAATGTATTGAAACGTGAAAGTGGGAGACCCAGGAAGATATGGGATGAAGTACTGAAGAATGACCTCAGGTCACTGAACCTTTCAGGTGAGATGACAAAAGGATTGAGATGCCTGGTACCTTGCTGTACTCCAGAAGACTCCTACTCCAGACATTAAATGGTGATGCTGACAGATGAAAGAAGATACCACAGTGAGATAACAATCTGCAGGCACTATTTTATATAACCAAAAGTATATCAACACACTGATAACTTACAGCTGTGATGTGTATAAGAAAATTATTCTTTCAAAATATTCCTTCTGATAGGAAAAAAGATACAATTGATTTTATTTGGCATTGTGGGTAAATAACTGAGGAATCTATTCTCACAAGCCCTGTTATAACATCCCTGTACAGTTATTAGGTAAGAAATAAATACAGAAACCATAAAAGAAAATATTTCATTTATATCATTATGTACATATGATATCTTGTATGTATTCTGCATCTTCTATACATTGTTTCATGTATCTTGCATATATTCTGGTTTAAATGTTATTATGGATGTATCCTACCGAGAGACCAATTCTGATGTTGGTTTTGATTTCTACTGTTTTATCATTTCTTTTATTTCTTGTATGATTCCTTCATGACTTGATGGCTAAACTGAATGTTAATTTGCAAGTATTAATGTAACCTTAAACTTGATATAATTGCTATGTACAGGGGTGCTGTTGGTAAGGTAAAGGTTGGCTATGAGTACAATGATGAATTCATTGTACAAGTAGGTACTCACCAAGGCTCAGATATCAGCCCCCTCCTATTCACCATCATCATCCTCCAGGCCATATCAGAGGAATTTAAAACTGGAAGCCCATGGGAACTACTATCTGCTGGTGATCTTGCCCTCCTGGAAGAATCTGTTACAGAATTAGAAAAGAAATTCCTGATGTGGAAATAAAGACCAAGACCCAAGTAAGCAAGAAATTGAATAACCTTTCACCCTTCTGGTAAATGATGAATAGGAGGGGCCTGAGGACCGAGCCTTGGTAAACACCTGTACACTGACTTCATCACTGTACCCATTGCTAACTCTTACCTTACTAACAGCATCTCTGTACAAGGCCTGTACTGCTTTCACAAGCCATTCATCTATCTCTAACTTCCACAAAGGCCACTGTATCACAGTGAGGTACATTTGAAAGCTCTCTCTAGATCAACAAATGACAAGTACAATGGCTTGTTCTTAGCTAAATACTTTTGCGAAGACCTGTTGGGGCAAGTGAAATCGGAATCGAAATTGAACCAATCCTATGACTGGCACCCGGCAGATGCCAGGACCCCTGGACTGGAGATACGTAAAAAGCACTATCCGAATCATGGCCGATGCCAGCGCCGCCTCGACTGGCTTCCATGCAGGTGGCACGTAAAATGCACCAATCCGACCGTGGCCGATGCCAGCCTCGCTTGGCACCAGTGCAGGTGGCACGTAAAAAGCACCCACTACACTCACGGAGTGGTTGGCGTTAGGAAGGGCATCCAGCTGTAGAAACATTGCCAGATAAGACCGGAGCCTGGTGCAGCCTTCTGGCTTCCCAGATCCCCGGTCGAACCGTCCAACCCATGCTAGCATGGAGAACGGACGTTAAACGATGATGATGATGATGATGTGTGTGTGTGTGTCTGCAAACTTTAGGTTAGTTAAAATATGTTTGTGACCTATTACACTTGCTAAAGGCCACTAGTGTAGCTAGTGGGACACGGTAGGAGCTGTCTACCCCAGGCAGCTGTAGGCAATATGTGTTTTCTTGTGGAGTCCAGGAGTGGCAGATGGTAGGTCCACCCCAAGTGGCACACACTCTAGCTATGCTAGTGCTAAAGGCAGATCCACTGCAGTTACTGTGGAGAAAAAAATTTTCTGTTATGGTAAAAAGGTATAAAAACACCATATCTGGCATTTTACACCTACCATAAAAGAGAATTTTTTTCTCCATGGTAACTGCAGTGGATTTGCCTTTAGCAGTTGAGATATGTCACAAACATATTTTAACCAAGCTTAAGTTCGTTTATGTTTAAACACCACTTTATGCTATATTACAGTAATTTTCTTGACCTTAATCATGAGATCGACCAGGCTATCATGTTGATACACATCGCTGGTCGTGATGCCACACCACTGACTAGGCGAACAGGCCAACATTGCCCCTAATCAGAAGGCTAGTCAGTCACAGGGGGACCCATGTACAGCTGAGTGGACTGGAGCAACGTGAAATTGATGTGTTTTGCACAAGAACACGTGTTGCTCAGTGCAAGAATTGAACCCACGGTTTAGCAATCACGAGTGCAACATCATAACCACTCAGCCACATGCCTATTAGTCATACACACACACAATTGGGTTCCGTACAGTTTCTATCTGGCAGAATTCACTCAGAAGGCATTAGTTAGCCTAAGGTTATAGTAGAAGACTCCTGCTCAAGTTGTTGCACAGTGAGACTGAACCTAAAGCCATGTGGTTGCAATGCAGGCTTCTCAACAACACAGCCATACCTGTGCCCATGTTGTTAAACGTTTTCATGGAGAAGTTCCATGTCAGTGATCTCAATATATTCCAAAAGATTTTGGTAACTGTTTCAATGTTTCAAAAGTAGTTCAAGTGAAATGTAAACATTTCTGTCTCCACAACATCAGAGAAAATTATATTGCCTGGACTTGTGCCTCAGAGGGGAACTTTCTAGGTGCAATCTCATGGTCATTACCATATCTATTATATAAAATCCGTTCTGTCTGTCTGTGTGTGTGTGCTCTAGGATCTTGGGCATCCTCCTTCTGATTGCGCTCAAATTTGATATGTAGATACCGACGGTATCAGGGCATGTATAAGTCTTGAAAAAATTACAAAAATCGATTCCAGGTGAGAATGCAATCAATAAAGCTGTGGGAACATGCATTTGTACTCACAAGTACATCAACTGTTGCGATTGATACTACGTGTACGCGAGAAAAATGCATGTGCAGTTTGCGCAAAAAAGCCGGCTGGTTTGAAATAATGCCACAAAATGCAGTATATTTAAGAGACCAAAAAAGTAAGTGCAAAAGAGATATTTTCTTCAAACTTGGCATGAAGGAAGGAAAGACTTTGGTTTCTCAAGTTTTTTTTTGTCTTAAATTCGTTTAACAAAACTAAAAATTTTATTGAAATAAAGGCATGCTTAATTATTTTTTAATGAAAAGAAGTGTTTAAACCATGTTTGTGTTCTCCCAGTCAACAGCCTTATCATTACTGGTACTTTAAACTCTTTGGTTGCATATTTGTGTGAATAAAATCGTTTTTCTTTGGAATAGAAAAAAAGTCTATCTTTATTTCTTCTTTTGCTGGTGTCTCAAATTTAGGTTAAATCAGTGTTTCTCAAAAGGAAAGACTATGGGACGGTCGGACAAGTTGTTTTGAGAAAATTTGGTTTAAATGTTTGACAACTCAGCACCGTCCATTGGACAGGGGGCGTTTTGCTCATATAGATAGATATAAATGTCATCATCATTATTTAATGTTTGTTTTCCATGATGCTGGAGTGATAGTATCTGATAGGAAGTGGCAAACCAGAGAACTGCACAAAACTCTATTGTCTGCTTTGGTATAGTTACTATGGCTGATGCCTTCCACTTTACAAATTGTACTGAGTGTTTTTTACGAGGCACCTGCACCAGCAGGGTCAACAAATATCTCGTAGGACAAAGACCCCTTGACTGGGAGAGGGAGTAGTATTGAAGGATAGATATTTTGCTGTAGAGATACATTGCTACACCAGTTGGAAAAGAAAGAGAAAGACAGAGAGAGAGTTGGTGATGGAGATGCATCGGGATATATCCTCAAAGTACATTATGTAGATGGTTAAAATCCCAGCTGTGTCCTCTTGAAGCAGATCTGCCTATTTCAGCATTGCAATCCAGCGAGTAGTTGTTATATTTATGTGAAGTACATATTAGAGTTGGAAAATTCAGCAAGTAATTACATTGCAGAGTAATTACATATCAAAAAGAAGAAGTTTGAAAAATTCTTTGGTATTATTTATTCACCATTATACAAGTTTCATTTCCTAATAGGAATCGCAAAAGTGCACATGTGGAAGCAATTTCCTATTGGAAATTCTTCGGTCAGAATAAAATACAAAATTTACATTTGGATGAAACATTTATGCATCGTAATCAAGTGTCATATAAATAGTTGGGAGAGAGAATAAAGAGTAAATGAAGCAGTAAGTGTATATGCATTTACACACGTACACAATATTAAGAGGAAGGCAAAACTAATTTGATCAACAAAACTTAATACAGAGGTTGCACTGTAATATAACAGTGACTTCAACATTAATAGTCATTGTTGTATATGAATACCTACATGTGTAGCCAAATTACTTCTTTGAGAAAATGATTTACCACAGATATTACAGTGATATGGCTTTTCTCCTGTATGAATACGTTTGTGAATGGTTATGTTACCACTATGAGAAAATGATTTCCCACAGATATTACAATGGTAAGGTTTCTCACCTGTATGGATGCGTTTATGAGAAGTTAAGTAACTGCTTCCAGAGAATGATTTGCCGCAGATATCACAGTGATATGGTTTTTCACCTTCATGGACGTGCTTGTGAATAATCAGATTGCCTTTTTGAGAGAATGATTTACTGCAAATATCACAGTGATATAGTTTCTCTCCAGTATGAACACGTATGTGTTTAGTTAAATGACTATTTTGAGAGAATGATTTACCACAGATACTACAGTGATATGGCTTCTGTCCTGTGTGAATACGTTTATGCATAGTTAATTCACTACTTCCAGAGAATGATTTGCCACAAATATCACAATGATATGGCTTCTCTCCTGTATGAATAAGTTTGTGTGTTGTTAAGTGACTCAACTGAATGAATGATTTACCACAGATATTACAGTGATATGGCTTTTCCCTTGTGTGAATACGTTTGTGTTTGTTTACAGCACTACTTACAGAGAATGATTTACCACATAAATCACATTGGTATGGCTTCTCCCCTGTATGAATGTGTTTGTGTATAGTCAAGTGGCTACTTACAGAAAATGATTTACCACAGATATCACAGTGATTTGGTTTCTCTCCTGTATGAACACGTTTGTGAGAATTTACAGCACTACTTACAGAGAATGATTTACCACATATCTCACACTGATATGGCTTCTCTCCTGTGTGAACACGTTTGTGAGTAGTTAAGTTACTTATTTGAGAGAATGATTTCCCACAGATATCACAATGATATGGCTTCTCATCTGTATGGATACGTTTGTGAGAAGTTAAGGCACTATTCACAGAGAATGATTTACCACAGACATCACAATGGTATGGCTTTTCTCCTGTATGAATGCGTTTATGGGCAGTTAGGCTACTTTTTCCAGAGAATGACTTTTTACAGATATCACACTGATGTATTTTATCTTTCTTTTTCTTTTTATCATTAGGAAAATCAATCCTCTTCGACTCTGTTTCACATTCAATATTGTTTTCACTGAACTCATTTTCCATAATTTTTTGTCTCTCACCACAATACACAAAGGTTTCCCTTCTTTTAGTTTTTAGTTTATTGTTAATAATTATTTCTTCCGCAATACATACATTTGCTACAACATTTGTCAATTTTGAAGATGTTGCAAACTCTTTTGTAATCCAAAGTGAAGTAGGGAAGCTTTGAAAACTAATCTCAGTTCACGGCAAATGCTTCACAGTAATTCTACCATAGATTTATGCAATGAGGGTTATATCTGCTCTCTATCTTCTTTAAAAGATGACACAAAAGTAAAATATTCTTTTATGCCAATGTGATATGATATCCTGAAATAAAAGAGAAACAATATAAAACATACTTAAAAAGTGGACATTCTAGTGCATTTCTTCTATATTAATAAACTGTATATATAAACATTTACATGAACAATGGAGCTCATTTAACACTTTCAGCCCTTTTCATGACTAAAAGTTGTATACACAGTGGGAGCCACTTAATTGCAGACATCCAAGTTATTGTTACATCTGCTGGTGAATGTCATCAGCCAGTTATTATCTGAAAGTGTCTGTTTCTTATCCATCACAAAAATTAGCTTCTATGGTGTATCATATGAAGTAGATAAATATTGCTGCCTTCCATATATCTTTTTATAGGCCAGTGCTGTAGTATTGGGTTAATTTTTGGTTTGCTTTTAACCTTAACGCTTTGCCTGTCACCAGTAACAAAAATCGCAAAGTTATTGCCTTCAAGTCTCAAACTTTTCTACAAGACATTTAATTATGTCACTTTTTGAATTCAAAACACAAAACCATCATAATTCCTCATATTCAGTACATAAAATAAAATTCGAAAGAAAACCTTAGTCAACAACAACACAACAATATTTATACAGAATTACATCAAAAACAAGAAGATTAATGATGGAACTTTAACAAACCAAGGCACCACATGTGAAATAAACGATGAAATATACCACAGAATGATTTTAAATGCAGCATTGATATTAATAATAAAATTATTTTGTGATCTTTTGTAGGCTGCTGCAAACTGCATGAACTTGTCAGAATTACCACCATTTCATTCAGATGATGAGGCTAAGGTTTTAATGTTAATGGACTCAGGAATGATACTGTTCGAAAGTAAACAGGAAGGACTAAAGGGGAAGATGTGACACATACTAAATAAAATAGAAACATAGGCAAGTTTTTAATGCAACATGGTTGAAAGAAGAGCAGTCCCCAATTTATTCACAATCATCTTATTTTAATAACTTCCTCGTTATTTTCAAAATTAATTGAAAGAACAGTAGTGCATTCTAACAAAAATATGGTAAGATAAAGGTTAAAGTGATCTAAATTAAAACTTTACATCAAAATTTCAAGTTAATTTATGTTCCAGACACTAACTTAGTAATGATAAAGTTATTTTTAGTAAATTTTTCATCATTTTCAAAATTGATTTAAAGACAAGCAGTGTTTTGCAACAGAAATATGATAAGTAAATGGTTAAACTTTTGACTGTATTCAAATAATATCAAAAAGAAAAAAAAAAGAAACTTTCCTCAACAACCAAATGTGTCCCTTAATAAATAGTCTTATCATGACGTCTCACTCTGTAAACAGGGAAACTATCATTATATCAGTTCTTGTTTCCTTATTCTATACAGGCTGTCAATAAAACACTACTACACCAGAAAGCAATGAAATAGTCCCCCCTTTAAATGAAATGTGTTACACAACAATATATAATTATATGAAAGCAACACGACTGTACATATATCTACATCAGGGTGGATGTCTCCAAGAGGAGTTACTGAGTGGCAGAGATTGATGACATTAGAGGAATATGGAAGAGAGACCTTATAACACTAACTGGTCTATCACTGAGACTGTCTTCATATCTAACATAACAATATGGTAGAGTCATTCATCCAGATGTCTTGTATTGAATAGTAAGAATTTACAGAGAAGATTACATCTACAAGTAAATTCATAGTGAAGTTGTTGTCCTTATGTCCATTAATTATAAATTGTGTTCCTGTCAACTGGAAAGTATTACTGGTATATTTCCATCAACAAGACGAAAGTCTTGTTTTGTTACCAAAGAAGCTACATTAACACTGCTCTCAACCATTTATGGGTGGTGGGTAGCATGTTTGGTATTAAGTTACATCCATTTATGTTCTCAGTTCAAATCCCACTACATTGGTCTTTATCTTTCGTACTACTTTGTTTGTTGTAGATTGAATCCATCCAGAACTTCCCCAAAATGTGTGGCCTTGAGCCAATGTTAGTAATTAATATTTATTAATTAATGCTTGTCATTTATAATCCAACAATTTAATAGAAATACTGGGGTTTTGGGTTTAATTGCTAGCAGTATCCAGTTTAGTCCATCCGTCAGGCTCCTTTTGCATATGCAAATGGTCATGAATGATAGTTTCCACAGACCCAGTACTAATCTTGACCTCATGGTCTATTTGGCGTATACTTATGTGTCGATCTTCTAAAATGGTAGCCTCAACCTGACGGACAGATGCCTCATCAATGGCAGAAGGAGGGCGACCAGATCTGGGAGCTGTTTTCACAGAGTTCCGACCATGTTTGAATTCACGATGCCAGCGTTTTACAAGGTCATATGATGGGGCATCATCACCATAAGTTACTTTCATTTCATCAAAAGTCTCCGTTGGTGTGCGTCCTTTCAAATACAAAAATCGGATCACTGCTCGACACTCAATAGGCTCCATTTCACACTTGACTCAGTTCAAACACCTGTAAATCAGAAACCACAATTAGTTCAGAGCTGTAATTTGCCACTTAATCTATAGAGATATAAATAATTGCACATGCAAAATTTCAGCTAGATCAAACAACTGCAAGTGGGTCAGGGGCATTACTTATTGAACGTCCTTCGTAAGTAGAAGACACTTGCCCAAGGTGTCATGCAGTGGGACTGAACTCAGAACCATGTGGTTGAGAAGCAAACTTCTTACCATACAATCAAGCACCTGTGCTTGGGGCACATAAAAACCACCCAGCACACTCTGTAAAGTGGTTGGCATTAGGAAGGGCATCCGGCTGTAGAAACCATGCTAGAACAGACAGCTGGAATCTGGACAGCTCCCTGATATCCAGCGCCGTGTCAAACTGTCCAACCCATGCCAGCATGGAAAGCAGATGTTAAACAATGATGATGATGACACATAAAAGCACCCAGTATACTTTTGTGAAGTAGTTGGCATCAAGCCATAGAAACCAAGTAAACTGAAACTGGAACCCGGCACAGTTCTCAGACTTACTGGTTCCGGTCAATCCGTCTAACGCATACCAGCCTGAAAAATATCACCATGCTAAGTTATCTCACCAATGTTGATATTTTTTATCTTCTTTTTCTATCTTTTGTTTCAACCATTACACTGCGGCCATGCTAGAGAATCTTTTAGTCAAATTAATTCATCCCAATACTTATCTTCTGTTAAGCACGGTACTTATTCTATCCATCTCCTTTGTAAAACCACTAAGTTATGGAGATGTAAATACACCGACACCATTGTCAAGTGGGGAACAAACAGACACAACTATATATATGTGCCAAGCATGAAACTCTTGGACCTTGGGTTACTCTATTGCTTCTGCTAAATATTAATAAAAATATATACTCATATTTTGAGTTCTATTGGTCACCCTAGAGCTGTATTACAAGACACTTGCCTAAGATTCCAAGTAGTGGAATCAAACCTGAAACCACGTGGTTACAAAGTGAGCCTCTTGACCACATAGCCATGCCCACGCCTCATAAGATTAACAAAAAAAAAAAATTCGGGAGGTGAGTGGATTTGGCAGATGGAAACTGAAAGAAGCCCGTCGTATATATGTATATATATATGTGTATGTGCGTGTTTGAGTGTCTGTGTTTGTCCCCCCAGCATCGCTTGACAACCGATGCTGGTGTGTATACGTCCCCGTAACCTAGCGGTTCGGCAAAAAGATACCGATAAAATAAGTACTAGGCTTACAAAGAATAAGTCCTGGGGTCGATTTGATCGACTAAAGGCGGTGCTCCAGCATGGCCACAGTCACATGACTGAGTAAAAGAGTAAAGAAAGAGGTGTTTCAGAATATTCTAGTCCAACTCTGACTCTATTTCGTCGTAACTCCCTCTCTCTTTAAAATGAATATCTTTAAATGACACTTTAAAGAAATACGTTTTGGATATCTAAAAAGAAAACGTGACAAATTGCTCACATTACAGAAATTGATGTTTAGAAAGTAGGAGAGAAAGAAGGTAGATGGTCCTAATCAACCCCCACCCTCACCCAATTGGTTTTCTAGATTTTATGAGCGTAGCAATGTGATTAAGAAGGTTGCTTTGCAACTATGTGGTCTTCGGTTCAACCAGACTGTGTGAGGCACCTTGACCAACTGTCTTCTATAGTCCTGGGCAGACCAATAAATTTAGTAGACGTTAACTAAAGACGCCCGCCGCGCGCGCGCGCGTGTGTGTCTTTGTGTTTTGTCCCCACACTGCTTGACAACCGGTGTTTGTTGGTTTATGTCTCCGTAATCTCGCGGACCATTTGAATAAGCAGTAGGCTTTAAAATAAGTACCAGGATTCATCACGGCCACAGTCCAAGCAAACGATAATTGTAATCTCCACTTTCGAAAATGTATTTCTGCAAAAGTTTCTAACAAATTCGGAATGCGGGGGCATCAATCTCTAGTTATACCCATACAGTTTTCGTATTTACAGGCATTGACCGAAGTCTACGCTTCCACTGATGATGTTTAGCATACACATAGCTTCATTACTGGTACATATTAATCACTGAAATAATACACATTATTACACAGTAATAAAATGAAGCGATTCAAAGGTAAGATAAACTATAACGTGTGATGTAAAAATAGTAATCGGAAGAAAGACATGTATACGGTGTGACTTGAATATGTCAGGGGATTATTACTGAAGTAACGATGTTGTCAATCCCGTGCAATTGGCTGTCACATATGTGAGTTGAGAAACTTGCTTTAACTGACATTACCTATTGTTGTCTTAATACTTTCACTGTTTTTTCTTTCCACTCACCATTTCAATTATCGTTATTCCCTCTTATGTGAAGATCAACTCAAAGAGAAAGTATTTCTTAAGGTCACTTCAATGCATTGTATAATCACAATTTATGTTTATTTCTAGACTTATAAACTTGACGAACTTTTGTCCAACATCGCTAATTTTAAGTGATTTTGATGTTGCTAGTCAAAGATCAATATTAATTCTCCACTCCATCACAGAATCTAAAACCAGTGATTGAAAATATTGAAACATTAAAAACACAATTGAACAACAGATATATTGGCATTCTTTCAATATAACTCGACAAAATCAAAACATTTCACTTTGGGTATTTCAATGGGTTGTGGAGTATAGATATAACGAAATTATGCCAGCAATGTCTCATTTTAAACTGGAAGGAAAAAAAGACTTGCATATTTGTTCTTACCTGTTTCATGTGTGTATGTAAATTCTGCAAATTTCCAAGCAGAAAACAGAATCGAACTGTCAATTGCTTCCGCGGAAATACCAGAAGTTTTGATTTTGTCGAGTTATATCGAAAGGATGCTGATATATTTGTGTAAACGTCTATATACAAATATATTCATGTATTGAGTTCTACCAAACACACACACACGCATGCATATAGATAATAGGTGTAGGCTGTATTAGTAGTATATAAGCATGTGGGTTAGTATTCGATATGTCCGACAGAATTTCTTCTTTACTTCACTCTCTCTCTCCTTTATATTTGAACACATCAAAACAAACACATGTAGTAGAAAGAGGACACGACCTATACAACGTAGATGTTGTTTCTATCAATAATACTTACATATTAATACAGAGCCAATGACGAAGATGTCAGACAGGACGATGACAGCTTCAACACAACTTCTATATTTCACAAGAAACCTTCATTTAGATTTTCATATCGTCTTAAAGACCGTTGAAGCGATTTCTGTCCACAGTTCATTAGCAACAACCATTTCTATTTAATTGGATCCCCTAATGTTAGTTTTAAATTAGATCTGACCCAGTAATAAAGATGTTTATCAAACAACAGATTTAGTTCGTTTTAACAATAAACTGTAAGAACAACTAACTCTTTATCTTTTTAAATATATCCTAGTCTGCAATCACCAAGCAGCACGGTGACCTTTTTCTGCAGGTGCTTAGGAAAATGTACCTCCCTGGCATTGGTGTTTATGAATGTGTGTGTATCTCTGTACAGATAGACCGCATAATCTGAAATTATAATAAATACTTTATTTTAAAACTGAAAAACACGTGTCAATTTAAATGAAACAAAAAGGGATCTTTTCCATTTAAAGATCCACAAAAAGCAATGGGGAAAGTATAAAAATGATGGAAACGAATAAATAAAAATAAAAAATTTTAATTAATATTGAAGTTAATATTGGTGTAAGAATTAACACTTCCTGCTCTAAGCCTAGATTCAAAACCGAATCCAAGAATTCTCGGTCGTCCAAACCACGACGATCAACAGCCGCGAAAAAAGGTTTTCTCTGTCCTGTCAAAATTTGATTGATGATCTCCCTTTGACCAGCGACCTCACCACATCAGGCGAAGTTCAACTGGACAAGCGCTGACCTATTTAGGTACAAACTCTGCTGCAGTATGTCTGTTTTTCTAGCTGCCACAAATATTATAAAACCAGACGAAACAAGAGAGGCAAGCAGACAGACGAGATAGATCCATCTACGACCCAAATTTTTGGCAGACGACAGAGACAGAGAGAAATGTTCGAAGTGCCGACAGACTACTGTTTCGAATCTAGGCTTAGAGAAGGAAGTGTTAAATCTTACATTGGCCTCAAAATTTGGCACTAGGCCAGCATGTTCGGGGAAAAGGGGTTCGTTGATTACATCAACCCCAGGGCTCAACTGGTACTTATTTTATCGACCTTGAAAGGATAAAAGGCAAAGTCAATGCTGGTGGCATTTAAACCCAGAACGTAAATATGAAATGTCGCCAAGCATTTTTTTTCCTCGGAGTGGTAACCACCTTACTGCTGGAGATGATATTATTAAGATTCTGCCTGGGTCAACTTTGCCTTTCCTCCTTTCGGGGTTGATAAAATAAGTACCAGTGAAACACTGGAGTCGATGTAATTGACTAGTTCACTCCCAACAAATTTCAGGCCTTGTGCCTTTAGGAGAAAGGATATTATTATTATTAAAGCGGCGAAGTTGGTGATCAAGAAGAAATCGCAATGGCACAGCATTTCTTCTGACATTACGTTCAGAGTTAAAATTCCTATGCGATCAACCTTGACTCTCATCCCTCAGTGATCGGGAAATTAAAGTACCAGCCAAGAACTGGGTCGATGTAATTGACTAGCCCCTTTCCTCAAATTTCTGGTCTTGGGCTTAAAATAGAAAGCCTTATTAAGACGACGAGCTGACAGAATAGTTAGCACGCCGGACAAAATGCTAAGCGGTATTTTTTTCTGACTACATTCTGAGTTCGAACTCACCTTTCATCCTACTGTGATCGATGAATAAGTACCACTTGAACACTAGGATCGATATAATCGACGACGAGTCCCTCCCTCAAAATTTTAGTCCTTGCACATATAGTAGAAAAGGGTTAGTATAAAAATATGGTTTTTATTTCTCAACTCTATTGTCATTTTATAAAAAGTGACTTTATTTTGAAAAGTAAACAAAAGTTCATTTTTATATTTAGTTTGTGAAAACAGATTTTATTGTTTCTTGAGTGGGTCAAAAAAGGACATGTTGAAGTGATGGATGGCAACTACAAGGACTCTCAAAAACCTAGCTGATTGATTGACCAAATGATTAGTTATTTGGTTAACTTGTTGACTAATAATAATAATGCCCTGACGCAGTACCAGGCAGTGGCTTTCATGATTCCTGATCTTAACTGATAAAAGATGGGCTATAGCAAATATTCTGCCCAATATCACAGATTCACTTGTTAGTTGCTTGACTGCAACCAGTTGAGCATGTCCCTTAGTGGCTGATGGTATGTGCATCTCTGGTCACAAGCAGAAGTAGTGGGGGAAGCATCATAGCCATGTGTTCAAAGGAGTTCTTTGGGGCTTGAATAATTCACCTCTAGAAACATGAGTATTTCATTGAGCATCCTTAAACAACCCTTATTCAGGGACCTTTTGATGGGGATGGGCTACTCAACCTGAAGAAAATTGTAACTGGGCCCCATATGCAAGGACATGCGCTGTTTTATCTTGATGTGAGATCATGTCATGTACATATGGTGTGATGCATGTTCCTGGTGTATCCTCAGCTTTGTATATTTTACCCCAGTGTCACTTTGAAGGCAGCACTGCTTTCTCACTCAATAATAATAATAAATGCCCTGATACAGTACTAGGCAGTGGCTTTCATGGCTTTTGATCTTAACAGATTGGAAGTGATATCATGTACATTATTTTGATTTGGTATAAAAGATGGGCTAAATATTCTACTTAATCCCACAGATTTGCTTGAGCTTAATCAGTTGAGCATGTCCCTTAGTGGCTGACGATGTATGCATCTCTGATCACAAGCAGAAGTAATGGGGGAGCATCATACTAGGAATTATATTGGAAAATAGATAAAATATTTTGTGATTTGTACAAGTGTACCTAATTTATTACATAAAAATTTTCACAACAAAATTATATGAACCCTAGTTGAGAACCTCTGGTTTAAGGCATCTCTTTTACCCTAGTTACAGTTGACTACAATGCTGCTACACCAGTCATCAGCTATGCACCTCCCTGTACAATTTGATTAACGTGGATGACTAGGCTGTAACCTACTCCACTAGATATTTTAAGCATCCCAGTGTTAAGTCCTGTCGGACTTGGGAATTTACCTGTTTTCATATCCTTAATTACCTTATCTATAACATTGCTGTCAACTTGGATATCTGGCCCCTTTTTTGGGTCCACATTAGCAAATTAGCAAACCCAATTTTTCCAATTCATTCTCTGCAGTCAACCCATTTGTTACAATATTTCTGTTGAGATGCTCAGTGTTTCTTTCAATTAATTTTAAATATAACTCAAAATTTAGTAAAATAATTTAGTTTATCATTAAGCTAGTGTTAGGAACATAAATTGTGATTAAGGTTTGGTGGAAGATTTTAATTCAGGACTTTTGAAAACAAAGCATATGTACTATTAAGCGAGAGGCAGTTTGGTATCAAAAGGGTCAATAGCCTTTCATGATAGCGCTTCTACACCTCTTTTTCCAGAAGACTAGGTGCAAGCATAACATCATTTATCCACACATCTCACCTACATCTTCCCTTTTGCTACCTGGAATACCTTGTTTCTGATTCTTGTGCTGTAGATCATTGTCAAATCTCCTTCTCCCTTTTCTCTGCCTCCCAGCTTCTCTTCTATCAACCTAGTATATATCTTCAGTCTTCCAGGGTCAGGCTTTTTGCTTTTCTAGCTCTCGTCCACATCACTGTTCCACCATCACATCACGCTTGGTCTAGCTGTAACTTCGCACCAGTCACAGGTTTGGTCTGTATTTCTCAGCAGGTTATCCTATATTGTCTTGTATGTTATACGTTTCTATCTTCACCTGCTTTTCATCAGTAGATTAATTTAGAATGCCTCTAAATTTGTTTGCTGAATCTTTTGAGTTTCCATATCATCCTTTACCAGACTGGTTTGCATCTCTGTGACCTAGCTGAAAATTTGAAGTCACTAACCTGTTGGATATTACATCTTCACCTTAACAAGACGTTTCGTTTTCAAGCATCAACCTATCCCGTTTCTGATGAGGATGTGGTCAATCTCTCTTGAGTTCATTCAGATAAGTAGGTGATCAGGTGGTTGGCTGGTTTCTTGGAGTTAGTGTTGCAGATCACTCAGTCATTTGCATTACAGAACTCTAATGGCTTTGCTCCAGACTCATTTCTGGAACTGAAGTCATAACCTCTGTGCACAATATAAAATCCATTGGCTTACTGCTCAACATGTCCATTGCAAGTACCAGACACGATAAAAATATCAGCTATTTGCCATTGAAGTATTCTACAAGAAGACTTCATAGAATTGGTCCTTCTAATTATCAGCCAGCCCAGAATGTGGAGCTGAGGCAGAGTTAAACTTGATTTGTCTAGGAACACTCTCGGCTTAACAATCCCATCACAAACTGACTTATTTTATTTATCCATTTATCTGACAACAGTATACCTACACCATCCACTTCATCACTGCTGCCTACCCAAAAGAATTTGTGATTATGATGGTGGGTTAACAAGTTCACGGGGTGACTATGAAGAAGTGATGGTAGCATTAGAAAATCTTGCATGCATTAATTCCCACTCTTCTTAAATGCAGTCTCTTTCCAAGTAAACTGAATGTTCAAAGAAAACTTCAGATGTTACTAGTAGTGAATTTTCTTAAAAATGGAAAATGGTAAATCTAGTCAAGTTAACAGTTCCTCATGAAAATAACATGGACATCGCTTGGGCTTGAAAAATTGACCGTTATGAAAACCTTCTTGAGGAATGCAAAGATGCAGGCTGGAAAGCAAGGCATTTTCAAATCGAGGTTGGATGTAGAGGATTCGTTGGACATGGGTGTGAGGCAATTTTTTGTTGCGAGGCCTAACTCATCATAAAGCAAATACCACAAGAGTGATATCCAGACTACAGTGGAGAAGGCAAGCTATTGGATTTGGTTAAAAAGAGACAATGTGCAATGGCTAGATGAATATTGAGCAAAACCTATTAACCAGTTGATCAAGCAAGCGCAGTCTCTCCTGATGACCCCATAAACTTGCTAGCACCTGGTAGTACCATCACCTGCAAGTGTTGGCAAAATATCTAATAATAATTACTGATGTGTGCAAAATATCAGAGTTGGTTTCACATTGTCTCCAACTTTGTTTTATAAAAAGTCATTATCACTGGAACTTTGTTATAATGAGGCTATAAAAAAATAACACAACACTTTTATTCATGCAATGCACAAGAGAGCATTAATGGAATATTAGAACAGAATTTATTCACTGATTTGTCAAATAATAGAAAGAATTTTAGCCTTACAGTTCTGAACATCATGGCTTTTATTAATAGTTTTAGGGATTTATTCCCTTAAATGAGTGTCCATAATAATGTGCAAAGAGGAAAATAATTTCTATGAGAATATACAATAGACAGATGAAACAATGCAAAATCCACAATATATAGGTGTACTCAACAAGACCCATCCACCATTTCAATTGAGACTAATACATAAAAAGCACCCAGTATACTCTGTAAAATGGCAAACATACGGAAGGGCATCCAGCTGTAGAAACAATGCCAGAAGAATGGAACTTGGTGCAGTAAAACCATCCAGATCATGCCAGCATAGAAAACGAATGATGATGGCAGTTTATTGTTCCACAATAGGTAAGATTAACAAAAAAATAATCATTCTATCCAGTGATGTATGTATATCATTGTATTGACCAAACTACTGGATTCAGATGGTCATTATGTGCTCCCTCAGGTTGTAACTTTTGAACGATGCCATCAGGCTGGCTAGGCACACAGGATAACATTCCTTCTGAACAGAACATTTGTCTATCACACAGTTACTCTTACTTTTACCGAGTGGACTGGTAACATAGAATAAGTGCTTTGCACCAGAACACAAACTACACTAACCACTTGGCTACATGCCTTCTCACATGCATATATATAGATATATATGTGTGTGTATATATATATATCATACACATGTATGGTATGATTAAATATTTTCTTGCGGCTTTTTTTTTCTAATATGGCTGTACAGTGATTTTAGAACATGATTTATGAGAATAGATTTCTCAATTATGTCAAAGAAATCAGTTTTCTTCCTTCTATAAATTTGTTAAATTCAATTTATATGCATGTTCTAAAAGTACAGTTTTATTTAAAAATCTCACTGTGCTGCATTACTATATCATAGTGGATATAGATGTGTCTATACAAAAAATATATTGTTAAGAGGATGTTATCAGACTGTGATATCTTCTTATCTGTGAGACTTACATATATTTATATCAGATATTTTTAGTTAAACTGAATTTTGAGTGTTGTGCGAAATACAGGGCAATTATGTAGACAATTTAATTTTTGTCATTAAATTAACCTCACCATTTTCTCAATTAATAAAACAAGTCATTTTATGAATATTGGTCTCACATGAGAAAATATCATTGGTGGCGAGCTGGCAGAATCTTTAGCACACTAGGCAAAATACTTTGCAGCATTTCATCTATCTTTACGTTCTGGGTACAATTATTGTTCTATATGAACATGCATGTGCTTAGTTAAGTTACATTTTTGAGTGAATGCTTTACCACAGATATCACAGCGGTGTGGCTTTTCCCCTGTATGAATACGTTTGTGAGTAGTCAACTCACCACTTGAACAGAATGATTTACCACAGATATCGCAGCGATATGGCTTTTCTCCTGTATGAATACGTTTGTGAATAGTGACACTACTATTTGACAAGAATGATTTACCACAAATGTCACAGTGATATGGCTTTTCTCCAGTATGAGTAAATTTGTGAGTAGTCAGAGTACTGCGATGTGCAAATGACCGACCACAGATACTACAGCTATGTGGTTTCTCTCCTGTATGAACGCGTTTGTGTCTGGTTAAAGTACCCTTCTGAGGGAATGATTTTCCACAAATATCACAGGAATAAGGCTTCTCGCCTGTATGAATACGCTTGTGCTTAATTAAATGACCAATTCCTGTGAAAGATTTATTGCAGACATCACACTGATGTGGCTTCTCCCCTGTATGAACACGCTTATGTTGAATTAAGTTATCAGCACCAGGAAATGATTTACCACAGATGTTACAATGATATGGCTTCTCTCCTGTATGCATACGTTTGTGTTTAATTAAATTACAACTTGTAGTGAATGATTTACCACAGAAATCACAACAATATGGTTTCTCTCCCGTATGGATACGCTTGTGTGAAGATAAATAACCTTTACATGAGAATGATTTACCACAGATATCACATTGAGATGCTTTCTCCCCTGTGTGAATGCGTTTATGTGTATTAACAGCACTAAGTACGGAGAATGATCTACCACAGATATCACAAGGATATGGTTTTTCTCCTGTATGAACACGCTTGTGAACATTTACTTCTGAACCATGGACGAATGTTTTCCCACAGATATCACAACGATATGGCCTCTCTCCAGTATGAAGACGTCTGTGTGTAGTTAAGGTAGAGGAATGTGAGAATGATTTACCACAGATATCACAATCATATGATTTCTCTCCTGTATGAATACGTTTGTGACTAGTTACAGAACTAGTGTTGGAGAATGATTTACCACAGATATCACAATGATATGGTTTCTCTCCTGTATGAATACGTTTATGTGTAATAAGGCTACCGCAATGTGTGAATGATTTACCACAGATATCACAATTGTAAGATTTCTCTCCTGTATGAACACCTTTGTGACTATTTAGAGAACTAAGTACAGAGAAGGATTTACCACAGATATCACACTGATATGGCTTCTCTCCTGTATGAACACGTTTGTGACTAGATAGGTCACTAGTCCGAGAGAAGGATTTATCACAGATATCACATCGATATGGTTTTTCACCTGTATGCATGCGTTTATGATAAGTTAAGCTAGCAAGTTGAGAGAAAAATTTACCACAGATATCACAGTGATATGGTTTCTCTCCTGTATGAATACGCTTGTGAACAGTTAAGTGAGAGTTTTTAAAGAATATCTTTCTACAGATATCACAGTGATATAATCGTTTTGCTTTCTCTCTCTTTTTATCACGAGTAAAGTTAATCTTTTTAGACTGTGTTTTACAATCAATGCCTGTCTCATACATATTATTTTCCATATTTTTGCGTTTCTTACCACAATGTACAGACGTGTCTCTTTCGAGGTTATAATTTATTTTAAACAAATCCTTTAGTTAGTGAAATCTTTGTCAATTTTTGAAGATGTTCAATTAAAATACAAAATCATCATAAGTTCATTCCAGACTGCAAAATAGGCTGTTATTAATTTCAGTTGAGAACAAATATTTCCCAGTAATTCTACCATAGATTTTACACAATGAGGTTTACATGTTCTGTATGACGACTTCCATTTGTCTTTAAGATGATAAATATTGATGGATCTCAGGTAAATAATTCTTTCATGCCAATGTCATCTGATAATCTAAAATGAAACAGAACAACATTAAATATAAAAGACACTTCAACGGAAGACATTCAACAGTGGACATTTAACATTTCTTTTATATTGATAAACAGCAGATATAAACTTTTACATGAATTGGATTCGTTCAATATAGCCAATATCAAAACTAAATGGTACAAATATATTAATAGACTAGCAGTATCGCCCGGCGTTACTCGGGTTTGTAAGGGAAATAACTATAAAGCATTTTTAGATAGTTATAGCCAAATAATGGGAAAAAAATGATGGTAAATTTTTTTTGAGAGTTAAAAAGGTAGAGTTGCGTCCCCTAGACGGTCTGTGGTTTGTGTTTCTGATTGTCGACCCCATGTCGAGTTTATCGATTTTTTTCAGAACTAGGGGAACTTTTCAAAATTTTCGCTGCGTTAGTTTTGAATTATGACATTGGGCTATGTGTGTGTCAAGTTTCATCAGAATCGGTTGAAAGCCGTGGTCAGAGTGAGGGTACAACCAAACAGACACACAGAAACACACACAGACAAACTGCCGTTTATATATAGAGAGATAAATATGAGAACTTATTCTTTACTTTATCTTTCATGTTAAATAGATTCTTTCTGATGGCTGTGATTTGATTAAAGATTTTGTTGATTACAGCGACCTACTCTAAATGATAAATGGAAATAATATCAAGAATGAAATATGCTCCCGAATCGGTATTTCCCCAATGAAAATAATTTGATATTCGCGAAACAAGAGGGAATATGTTTCTATGTCAATAAACGTCATCCATACAGCGGATGTCCTATTTTGCATCCAGCGGACATAGGATAGACATAAACAAAACGATAAAATTTAAAGTTTAAACAATGCTACATATCGAAATAATACTGCGAAGAGTCTTGGCTGCTATTTCTTACAAAAGGAGCGAGCACAGAAGTTAAGTAGATATTAAATTTGGGCGGGAAGTGAAGCAAGAAGAATTGTTAAAAAAATGAAATTATAAATTCTCAAACGAAAAACGAATCTATCAGATGCAGTGGTAGTGCCTGTTTTGTTAATGTTTAAATATTTTAAATCGTTGATTTCTGATTCTGTGATGGAGTGGAGAATATCGATCTCTGACTATCAATACCAAAATCACTTGAAATCAGCGATGTTGGACAAAAGTTTGTCAAGTTTAGGTGCTAGAAATAAAGGTAAATGGTGACTAAATAATGTACAGAAGTGACCTTAAGAAATAGAAACTTTTTCTTTGTGTTAATATTAAGATATGGAGGAATAAAGATTATTGAAATTGAGTGTGCAAAGGCAAACAGTGAAAGTATTAAGAGAACAATCGTTAACGTCAGTTAAAGCAAGTTTTTCAACTCACTTCTATTACATATGTGACAGCCGACCCGTATGGGGATTAAGACAACATCGTTACTTAAAGGAAAATTTCTTCACTTTCTTTCCTTTATCTTTGAACACATCAAAACAAACAGATGTAGTAGAAAGAGGACACGACCTATGCAATGTAGATGTTGTTTCTATTAATAATACTTACATGTTACAAGAGAGGCAATGACAAAGATGTCATAACAACTAACTCTCACTTTAGTTTCAGGATAGTTCTTTAAATATATCCCGATCTGCTTTATATAGTTTATCTTCAGACTTGATAATTCTTTATCGTCTTCATCAGCAGCAAGGAAACCTTCCACTTCAACTGCATCAAGATAATGTACCTCTATGGGGATGATATTTAAATCTGTTTTGTTCTTAGTAAAGTAGAAAGAACCAACATGGAATAATTAGAAGCAACACAAATGGTAAATGGCCGGCATTGCAGTTTTAATTGCTAAAAAAGATAAAAAGAAAAATAGAGAATATATAAAAACTTCATGGCTTAAGTGAAATACTGAAACGAAATTCATTGAATTACCAATTTGAGGGAAAATATACTCAATTTAAAAGCATGTGTTATACAAGGAGAGAAAAGTAACGTCTGGATGATTTATAATTAACAACAATTTGGAAACAACATACAATAAATTTAATAAGTGCCGACGACGTTCACTTGGAAAACGCATATATAGCGAGGAAATAAAATCTAAAACTGAGACAGCATCCTGTCACTGTTATGTTTACGTACGGAATTATAAAGGCAAATCTATAAAAATGACATTTAATAAGTCACTTCTTAGCATTCCGTATTCGTTTCGTTTCAGTTGGGTAACCTACGTTCATTTTTGCATTTCCCCCTTTCACAGTCAGGAAACCCTCTGTCCAATATTTAAGAAAATCAAAGATCAACAAAAGTGCGTGTGAATGTAATTTATGGATTTCCGTAAAATTTCGAATAATATTTCTACTTATTGTGAAATATATGTATTCTTTTTATCCCTTATTTTTGTAAAATGTCTTGTTTACTGCGATTCTACCTTGTTAAGTTATCTAAATAATACTGTGGTGGAGTGAAAACAAGAATTCCATTTTGACTGGATAGACAGACACCTTTATTTATTTTTGAAACATTCTTAGCTTTAGTTTTCTCGCTGGTGAAATATTTCCATAATTTAAATAAACGATTGTGTTCAGAGGAGAAAGCAGTAATCTGTAATAATAAGCTTCTCTCAAGCGTTAATGTATTCGTTTCGTATAGTTGAGGATTGCCGGGTCTATTTTTGTACAATGCCTATTGTAGTTTAATTTTAAATGTTCGCACTTCGATGTCCCAGAGTGAAAAAGGTCGCCGACGATTATTGTAAAATATAGAAGTTGTGTCAAAGCTGTCGTTGTCCAGTCTTAGTTGTGATAACTTGAACCTATCGTGACATCTTCGTGTACCGTAAGATCGCCAAGAAATTTTACTAAAGTAACGATGTTGTCTTAATCCTTCATATGGTAGGCTGTCACATATGTAATATATGGTTTTATAGACTTCCCATTTCCTGGAAAATATGTCGTATCTCTTCCTGTTTTTCTGAAATGTTTTAATTTCAATAATGTTTGCATCTCCAGTGACACCCTACTTGTGTCACTGGAGATGCAAAAATTACCCTGAAACTCGGGAGAGTTTCAGGGTAATTGGTCTATACTGAACTGGAGTTCCCATAGACAGCCTGTCTTAAACCCCTCTCTTATGGCACATAAAAACAATCATAAACAAGAAGGGACTAAGGACCGGCGCTTGCACCTCTTGAGCTTATCGTATTTGTGTACATGGCATCAGATCCTGTCAAATCATCCAGCCCATGCCAGCATGGAATACGGACGTTAAATGATGATGATATATCATTATCGTCATCATTTGAAGTCCGCTGTCCAACCTGGCATGAGTTGGACGATTTGACCAGGGCTGCATCAAACTCCAGTCTCATTTGACATAGTTTATACGGCTGGATACTCTTCCTAATGGTAACCGCTCCGAGAGTGTAATGGGTGCGTTTATGTGCCACCAGCACATGTACCGGTTGCGTGACTCCAGTATCTGTCACGACTATGATTTCACTTGGCTTGTTGGGTCTTCTACTCGAGCAGGGCATATTGCTGAAGGTCTCGGTCATTTGTCATGCGAATACAGGTATATACATGTGTGTGTATAATTATGCTCCACAACACATACAAGGGTATATCAGCTGTAAATATGATTTTATCTAATTAATCTTACATTATATATAAAAAAAGAGTCCAATGCGGGACACCAGTATCTCCACAACTATGATTTCAGCGTATTGCCGAAGGTCTCGGTCATTTGTCATGTGAATACAGGTATATACATGTGTGTGTGTATAATTGTGCTCCACAACATCTTCTAGCCATACTTGGTCTGCAGGCTGCCATTGATTAATGAAAACTAAAATAAAGTCTTCAGCCAAATTACATCCATCACAAGAAATAAAGTATCTGACATGAAAGAGGAAGTTATGGAAAGGCAGTCACATTCATCTACTCTATTAGGATATTTCACTGTATTAACCAGACGATTGGACGTTGTCAGGCATCGCTGGTTACAGTGCACTTCCTTGCATTGTAGTAGTTTGTGAATGATGCCTCCATGTGGGCTGGACAGCATTGGCCCAACATGGAACACCTGTCTGTCACAGAACTACCCATTTACAGCTGAGTGGCCTGGGGCAAGGTGTAAGGACGAGTTTTACTCACAAGCACAATGCACCACCACATTAGAATATAGATATGTATATATGTGAGAAATGTCATAAAATGTCCACTGTTGGATGTCTACTTTTCATTTAAATATCCTGTATATTTTATGTCTTGTTCTCTTTTTATTTCAGAATATCAGATGACATTGGCATAGTAGAAAGTTTTAAAGACGAAAGGAAAGTCTTATACACAAGAGATATAAACTTGTTTGTATAAATCTATGCAGGAATTGCTGTGAAATATTTGATCTGAACAGAGACAAGTTTTCAAAATTTCCTTACTTCGTTCTCTGAAATATGTACAGGATGATTTCAAGTTTTAATTAAACTTTGGATTGCAAAGAAGTTTGCAGCATATTCAAATATTGACAGAGATCACAATTGACAGAAACATAACAGAAGAAACATTTGTGAGGAATAAAATATAACAGCAAAATTTTAAAATTATTGAAATGATTGCAAGACGCAACAAAAATTTTAGAAAAGTAAAAAAGAAATAAGTGGAAATTTTACTGGTGAGTGTGTTAAATTACAAGGCAGTAAAAGAGAAAGACTTCTCCCCACACATAACAGAATATGCTTCAACACAAGAAATCACATGAAGAATCTTGCAAACCAAATCCAAAAGTGAAATAAAACTAAAAAAACCATTTGTATTTTGTGGTGAATGATGTAAAATTATGGAAGATGAACTATGTGAGAAAAAGTTTGAATGTGAACCACAGTCTAAGAGACTTGATTTACCTGCTGAGGAAAAACAAGAGAAAGAAAAAATATATTACTGTGATATCTGTAACAAGTCATTTTCTCAAAAATGTAACTTAACTGTTCACAGACGCATCCATACAGGTGAGAAACCATATCATTGTGATATCTGTGGTAAGTCATTTTCTGAAAAGGGTGGCTTAAACTTACACAAGCGAATTCATACAGGAGAGAAGCCATATCACTGTGATATTTGTGGTAAATCATTCACTGTAAATAGTAACTTAACAACTCACAGACGTATTCATGCTGGAGAGAAAGCATATAACTGCAATATATGCAAAAAATCTTTCTCTCAAAAAGGTAGCTTAGCTACTCACATTCGCATTCATACTGGAGAAGAACCATATCATTGTGATATCTGTGGTAAATCGTTCTCTGTTAGTGGTAGCTTAACTACTCATCGACGTATTCATACAGGAGAAGAACCATATCATTGTGATATCTGTGGTAAAACCTTCTCTGTAAGTAGTAGCTTAACTACTCACAAACGTATTCATACAGGAGAAATGCCATATCAGTGTGATATTTGTAAAAAGTCTTTCTCTCAAAAAGGTAACTTGGATACACACAAACTTATCCATTCAGGAGAAGAGCCATATCTCTGTGATATCTGTGGTAAATCATTCTGTAGAAATAGTTACTTAATTTCTCATAAACGTATTCATACTGGAGAGAAACCGTATCACTGTGATGTTTGTGGTAAATCATTCTCTGGAAAGGGCACCTTAAATATACACCAGCGTATTCATACAGGAGAAATGCCCTATCACTGTGATATCTGTGGGAAGTCATTCTCTGGAAATAGCCAATTAGTTACACACAAGCGTATTCATACTGGAGAGAAGCCATATAGTTGTGAAGTCTGTGGTAAATCATTCTCTCTAAGTGGTAGCTTAACCAAACATAAAGTTACACATACAGGAGAGAAACCACACCACTGTGATATCTGTGGTAAGTCATTCTCTGAAAAAAGTTCCTTAAATATACATAAGCGTATTCATACAGGAGACAAACGATACCAGTGTGATGTCTGTAACAAGTCGTTCACTCAAAAATGTAACTTAACTACTCACAAACGGATTCATTACAAGAGAGAATCTACATCCCTGTGAAATCTGATAAATTATTCTTTAAGACTTTTCTGTTCGTGACACACAAACATATTCTTGCAGTAGGGAACTGTGATGTCAATTGTAAATCAGTCTCTGAAAAAAGTTACTTAACCCATTGCCTGCCATGAGCCCCATTTGGGGATCTGCTAAAAAGAGTCTCACCACTAGTTGTTCGTTGTATTTAAAGTGAATTACTTACGTACATTGCATTTGCAGAGGTGTGTTTAACAATATTTAATAGTTCGTCATTATTAGCTTTGGCTAATTCGAGAGGATATTTTATGCCATAAATCACAATTTTTGAACTACAAAAATATTGACTGTTTTGAAAAGTGTTTTTTTTTTGCATTTCCCATCTTTATCATTCATTGATATTTCATACACATTTGCATTTGATACTATAGTTTCAAAAAACTTAAATGTTTATTATTGCAATTGAATAGAGAAGGAGAAATCTTTTTTTTGCACAATCCCCCTTTGGGACATTAAGAAAAGTTTATCATAACTTCCAAAATAATTCACATGACCTCATGATTAAATGAACCTGTTATTTGTATTGGTCGGTTTCCAGCCATTCAAACATGTTGGCACAACAGTTTATTTTTCCTTATGCAGGAAATTAATCACCAACTCTGGGAGACTACTGATCTCTATAAAAAAGACAGTTTTCAACTGCTCTATGCCATTGGCATGTACCACTGACCACACGCAACTCATCTCCAGCAACAGTGTATCTGACACCAGCCAGTCTCTGCTTTCACTCCACCAGACGCCTGCTTACATTGTTGCTGTATGAAAACCACAGTTGCCTCTACACACCACCAAACACTACATTGACTTTGTCCACCAGATCAGTCCAGTCTAACCACGAAGTTCTCTCACACATCTTTGTTGTAACCTGTTATGTTATTTTATTTCATGTATCGCAATCATTGTATTTTATAATGGAGAATAAATTGTCACCTACCTGTTCTGAATTGCATCAAATTACTTGTGAAGTTTATGAAAGGCTCTTTCGTTATTCTATACAAATGTAACAGTGTTAATGTTTAGTTGTGGCAACTACACACTATGTACAGTTGTAAAAGAAACCCATGGCTAGACTACCATGGGTTGGACAGTTTGACAGGAGCTGATGAACCAGAGGATTGTGCCAAGCTCTGCTCTCTGCTTTGGCATGGTTTCCACACCTGGATATCCTTCCTAATGCCAATCATTTTACATAGTGAACTGGGTGCTTTTTACATGGCACCATCACTGGTGAGGTCATCAAGCAACTTGCAAGACAAAGTGCTTCAAGTGAGATGGAAGTAGAATGGACAAGAGGTTAAAGTATGATAGAAACAGGGATTCTGATGGGGAGGAGATACATGGCTACTCTAATTAGAAAAAAAGAGAAAGTGAGAGAGTATTACTCTGTATAGAAGCTACAAACTGGTCAAGTCAAGGTTTTGGAGAAGAAAGTCATGAAAATGTAAATGTGATGACCAAATGGTAAATGTTGGAATTGAAATTATGAGGAGTGGAAGTGTTTAAATTAATGTTACACTGGGAGAGAAATAAATGCCTGATGGCAGTTTGAAATAGCAATCGTTGGGCTTTTCAGAATTCAGGATTTTGATGTCTGGTAAGTTCACTGTCATCAATTCACTGCAGGAGAAAGTTCAACATCATCAATTCACTTTTTTTTTTTTTCAATAAAATACTTCTTAGCTATTATTGGTGAGATAATACGGATATATTTTCTTGGTAAACTTTCCTCGCTGTGAGCATTCTTCACAGTGAATTGATGGTGAACTTACCTATAATTTGTTCTGAGTACATGCGCATGCTTGCATGTGTGTATATATATATATATATAGTTAATCCAAACATGAACAAAGAAAAAATACAACAACGCGAGGACATGGATCAAGTATAGTGTTATTGGATGCTCAGGAAAGGAAAGAAAGAAGGAGGATTTAAGTTTCGACCCTATTCCTTCACCTTTTTCAGCCATTTGACTGTAGCCATGCTGGAGCACCACCTTTAGTTGAGCAAAACGACCCCCGGGACTTATTCTTTGTAAACATAGTACTTATTCTATCAGTCTATTTTGCTGAACTGCTAAGTTAGGGATGTAAACACACCAACATCGGTTATCAAGTGATGTAGGGGATACACACACACATATATATGTATATATACACAAGGGCTTCTTTCAGTTTTCGTCTACTAAATCCACTCACAAGGCTTTGGTCTTCCCGAGGCTATAGTAGAAGACACTTGCTCAAGGTGCCACGCAGCGGGACTGAACCCAGAACTATATAGGCACTCCTGTGCCTTAAATTAAAGAAGGAAATGGAGATTGTGAAGTTAATAAATGTTTATTAGCAACAATAAATTAATCATTATGCCTTACTCAGTGGATTGAATATTAAATTCATAAGCCCAGAGCATAATATCTTCAGAGGGAAAAAAAACATACCTTTAGATGTTTTATATGTGTATTTATGGATTCATTATAGCAGACTGTTATAATGAATCCATAATCACGCATATAAAACATCTAAGGGTATGTTTTTTTCCTCTGAAGATAGTCTGCTCAGGGCTTGTGAATTTAATATTCAATCCACTGAGTATTAATTGAAACAGCTGTAAAGCATAATGATTAATTTGTTTTTGATAGACATTTATTCACTCCACAATGCCTGTGCCCCCTGACTGGCTCCTGTGCCGGTGGCACATAAAACGCACCCACTACACTCTCAGAGTGCTTGGCATTAAGAAGGTATGTAGAAACATTGCCAGATCAGACTGGAGTCTGGTTCAGCTGCTGGCTTCCCAGACCTTAGTCAAACCGTCCAACCCATGCCAGCATGGAAAATGGACATTAAACAATGATGATGATGATGAATCTCCATTTTCCTTTTCTCCCTCTATGTATGTATTTATGAATGAAAGAATACCCAAACTTTCTGCCGTGTTCATGGCTATACTGCATTCGAAATTTACCTTCTCTGAAAAATACGAAACACATACGACGCTTCCAAAGTCTGTTTACAAAATGTTGTTGCATTCCAAAAGCTATTATTATTTATATTTAATTTGATGGAAACTGTTGTGAGTATGGTTGTTTAGTCTAATGATAGAGTACGGAAGTCAGTATCTGGGGAGTCCCGTAGCCATCTGCTGAGAACTTTTCCCGTCTTATTGGGGCAAAATACGCAATCTTTCTGCTGTTTTCACGTCTGTACTGTGTTCGAAATTACTTTCTTATCTGTAAAATATATATAGGTTTTCCATAAATCCTCCTGTGATGCACCTGGACACATCATCACTGATATTTCTTGGAGTTGTTAAGCGTTTTGAGTCTTTCAACATCAGACACCCTCATCCAGGTGACCCACCTGAGCGTCACCAAGCTTGTGTCCAGTTAACACTAGCCCTCATAGCATTGCCTCTTTCAGGGTTCGCCCCTCCTAGTCCACAGCCACTTTGATGCAACTCCTACTGTCTCCACAACCAACCTGATGGCCTTCAGCCTACTGGCTCCTCTGATACCAAGCATACTGTAATCTAAATAGAGGGACTGGTTTGCAAACTGTGATGTTTTGGGCTGTGATGAGCTATGTGGTGTTGGTGGAGGGGATTGCAGATGAGGTAGACGGATGTGAAGACTGCAGGGGGTTGTGGTACAGTCACGGGGCATGCATGGGCAGGAAGCACGTGTGGTCAGTTCGAGCAAAGACGTGTTTATTTCTTGAGAATGATTGCTCATTATGCCGAGGCCAACAGGTAAGGCCTTTTGTATTTCTTTCTCCCGTTTGCTTATTTTTCTGTTGTCCTTTTCCTCCATCACACTACACAAACAGTTGCAAAACTTAGATATCTGTTACTGTTTATTTATTTCGTTTTTGTAAAAAGAAAAAGTGTTTTATTAACTACGTAACTTTAGTAAGTTGTATAATTTCTCGCTTATGGCGCAGGACTGAAAAAAAAAAAATGAAGCAGGGGATATACAAAAATCAACTTGGTTATCCTGAAAATGTTATTATTACAGACTTGATTTCATTTCTCAGTAGCATCATGCAATCTTTTAGGCAGCATAGTAATAAATATAACCTGTTCATAAATTTATTTCCCTAAATATTCAGATGTTTTTGTTTACGTCGTAATAACTTTTACATATGCACGTATTATAAAAGAGGTTTACATTTATTACGATTTTTCTGTCCATAAGTTATCGGAAACGAAAATAAGCATTTACTGTTTTCTCTGGCAAGCTAAATGTATTTTTAGTTTCTTTTCTTTCTTTCTTTCTCTTTATTTAAAAAAAAATTTTTTTACTCATTTTCAGTTTCATTTTCTTTTTCTTTCATTGGTGAAACAGTGCCACAAGTTAAATAATCAATGCCATTGAACGATACTATGATCTATAACAATAATAACCATCTGGGTAGTGTTTACCTATTCGTTTCGGTAGTTCAAGATTGCCGAGAATATTTTTGTACATCCCCCATTATTGTTGCTTTCATTACAAATGCCGCATTTCGATGTCCTGAAGTGAATACTTTGCTGTCGGTTGTTGTAAATGTAGACGTTGTGTTGAAGCTGTCATTGTTCGCTCTGACATGTGACATCTTCGTCACTGGCTCTATATTAATATGTAAGTATTCTTAATAGAAACTATGTCTTACATTATAGATCATGTCATTTTCCTTCTACATCTGTTTGTTTTGGTGTGTTCAGTTGTAAGATAAATGAACGTAAGTGAAGAAAAGAAGAAATTTTACTAAAGTAACGATGTTGTCATAATCCCATACGCTTGTTGCATGTAATATAGTGAGTTTTGTTGTCTTAATACTTCCACTGTTTTCCTTACCACACTCAGTTTCAGTTATCGTTATTCCCCCATATCTTAACTTCAACTCAAAGAGGAAGTTTGTATTTCTTAAAGTCAATTGAATAAATTGTTTAGTCTCAACTTTAACCTTTATTTCTAAAATATAAACGTGACAAGTTTTGCTCAACATCGCTGATTTAAAGTGATTTTGATGTTGTTTAGAGATCGATATTTTCCAGATCACAGAATCTAAAATCAGTGACTAAAAATATTCAAAATTTTTACCAACATCGCTAAATTCAGATGAAATATTTTGATGTAGTACGGTAAAACTCTCACAAGTGGAAAAATAGTGAATAATGGGGAGAAAAAAAATCACCACCTTAGGTTGAAAATTTGGGGGCCCAGGGAAACTTCTCGGCAAGTCTTCCTTTTGTATTGTGACATCCCAGACAAGGTATCTGCCTCTTGATCAGGGGCGCAGGGTGAGGCCGGTAGGGTTTTTCATATCACATCTGGACAACCCAGATTATTTCAAGATGGGTGGGGGCGTTGGGAATGTTTGCCCAGACCAAGCTCTTCTTGAGTATAAGGTTTAACTTCATATGACACGCGAAGCAATCAGCATTCAGGTGGAAGGAAATACCGTGGAGGCCTGTTGAGTCAAAGAACTTGCCACAACGGCAGCTCAAACCCATGCAGACATCAGCTCTCACTCTGAGAGCAATGAAAACATGAAGTTTGTCCAAGCAGAAGAAGCCACCAACATTAGCCACAAGGATGGCATCAATCCAGTCACCTGAGTATTTGGCACTAACAGACTGTAAGCTGTCCAAAAACTGGTCCGACTGGATGAAGAAGGAGTCAAAGGTGGCCTTCAAAATTATGTTGTCCCAAGCATTCTGACTCCAACAGTCCTCCACCTTCTCTAGAGCAGACAAACCCAATTCACTCCAGTATTGGAGAGCTTGATCCAACTCCCTGTTGGAACTGGTCAGAGAGGATGTTGCTCACCAGGGTGGGGCAGGCGTGAATGGAGGAAAGGAAACAAGGGAGAGAGAGGATGAATACTTAGGAAGACCAAGACCCCCAAATTGCTTGGGCATTGCAGCTTTTTTTCTGTTAGTAAATGTCTTCTTACACACTCTCATGGATGCACTTGCAATGACCATTGCAAGTCTTCCAGTGCCAGTGTGATCAATAAAGGTTAAGGTGTACAAGATAGAGTTTGTAGAACACAAATTCACAAAAATTTTCTAAAAATACCTAATTACATGATGTTCTTTGATCCAGAATCGAAAACTGACTGTGTGTATGTGCAAGTTGTTTAACTTTTAGGGTTTGAAATTTATTTATTTATTTATTTATTTTACTATGGTTGATATTTTAGTCAGTTTCTCTTTTATTTCAGAAGATCTGATGACCTTGACAAAGAGGGAAATTTTTTACTTGAAACACATCAATATTAATCATTTGTTCAAGACTGAAGGAAGATGTTATACAGAAGAGATATAAATCTGTTTGTATAAATTTATGCACAATTTCTCTAACTCACTGTTTGGAATTAAATGTTAGTTGCAAAGGAGTTTGCAGCATTTTCGGACCTCAAAGAAACAGTTTATGGAAACATAGAAATATTAGTTTGGAATAAGAGATTGTAACTAAGAAAAAGAAAGAAATTCATCACTATATTGTGGTGAAAGATGAAAAATTATGGAAGGTGAAATACATGAGAACAAGGATAATTGTGAAAAACAATCTAACAGGATTGGTTTCCCTAATAATAAAAAGAAAGAGAGAGGGAAAGCATTGTACAAGTGTGACATCTGTAAGAAGACATTTGCTCAAAAAGGTAACTTAACAACTCACCAACGTCTTCATACGGGAGAAGTACCATATCGCTGTGACATTTGTGGTAAATCATTTTATAGAAGTAGTTATTTAATTTCTCATAAACGTATTCATACTGGAGAGAAACCATATCACTGTGATATCTGTGGCAAATCATTCTCTGAAAAGAGTGCCTTAAATTTACACATGCGTATTCATACAGGAGAGAAGCCATATCACTGTGATGCCTGT
Organism: Octopus sinensis; assembly: GCF_006345805.1. Taxonomy (NCBI): domain Eukaryota; kingdom Metazoa; phylum Mollusca; class Cephalopoda; order Octopoda; family Octopodidae; genus Octopus; species Octopus sinensis. Next base: position 18,735,413 of record NC_043017.1, on the reverse strand, counting down.
GGTAAATCATTCTCTGGAAGTAGTCAATTATCTACTCACAAACTCATTCACACAGGAAAGAAATCGCATTACTGTAATATCTGTGGCAAATCATTTTCTGTACTTAGTTATTTAACTAAACATAGATCTGTTCATACAGGTGAGAAGCCATATCACTGTGATATCTGTGGTAAATCATTCTCTAGAAGTGGCGCTTTAACTAAACATAAACGTATTCATACAGGTGAGAAGCCATATCACTGTGATATCTGTGGAAAGTCGTTCTCTGGGAGTGGTGATATAACCATTCACAAACGTATCCATACTGGAGAGAAGCCATATCGTTGTGATATCTGTGGTAAATCATTCTCTGTAAATTGTCAATTAACCAATCACAAACGTGTTCATACAGGAGAGAAACCTTATCACTGTGATGTCTGTGGTAAATCATTCTCTCAACAAGGAGACTTAACTAAACATAAACGTATTCATACGGGAGAGAAGCCATATCACTGTGATATCTGTAATAAATCATTCTCTCAGAACGGTGACCTGACTAAGCATAAACGTATTCATACAGGAGAGAAGCCATATCATTGTGATATCTGTAGTAAATTATTTTCTGGAATTGGCGATTTAACAACTCATAAACGTACTCATACAGGAGAGAAGCCATATCACTGTGATGTGTGTGGTAAATCATTTTGTCAGAGTGGTGAATTAATTTCTCATAAGCGTATTCATACTGGAGAGAAACCATATCACTGTGATATCTGTGGTAAATCATTTTCTGTTAGTAGCCAACTAACCACTCACAAACGCATTCATACAGGAGAGAAGCCATATACCTGTGATATTTGTGGTAAATCATTCTCTGGAAATAGTGCCTTCTCTAAACACAAACGTATTCATACAGGAGAGAAGCCATATTGTTGTGTTGTGTGTGGCAGAGCGTTCACTGTAAGTAGTCAGTTAACCACTCATAAACGCGTTCATACTGGGGAAAAGCCATATTCCTGTGATATATGTGGTAAATCATTCTCAAGAAATGATACTTTAACTAAACATAAATTTATTCATACAGGAGAGAAGCCACATCAATGCAGTATTTGTGGTAAATCATTCTCACAGAAAGGTTCCTTAACCAAACATGTAGCTGCTCATACACAACAATAACTGTTTCACAGTTTGGGTTTCAGTAAATACAATCCAACAGGTTGTTAAATTTTGTCATTCAATTTGGATTTTCTTTCTTTGTAAATTTAGTAATTTTATGAAAATTGATACCTTACAAAAATTCATAAAATTACCAAAGGTACAGAATGAGCAAGAGGAAAAACATTAATTTGAACAAAGATTTCAACAGTGTGTGTGCTCTTGTGATGTAATTACTGCATCTATCTAATTAGTATTTCCCAACCCTTTTTCACCTGTTGGTGTTTTAAACAATCCTGTAACATTTTTATAATTAAATATTATTAGGAATTGTGTAAGAAAAACTAAAAGATTTTGGGTAGAAATGCAACCAATTTTATTGCACATAAATTTCAGCAATAAAATTTCATAGGGACCCCAGGTGAGAACCACTGATCTAACCCATTGTATGCGATGGAAACCCCACCCCCACCCAATTTATTATACTTCATTGCAGTAGAGAGGATGTAACAGTGTGATAACATCTTACCACTGTATTTTATATAATCCCTGTTATATCTTACATTGGTGAGGTAAGATGATGATTAATGATGGTCTGTTATAGTCTGAGGAAGACATTTCTGCAATCGTCATCATCATCATTTAACATCCGCTTTCCATGCTGGTATGGGTTGGATGGTCTGACTGAGAATTGATAAGCTGCACACTAGTTCACTCCTTCCATCAAATCAATGTTGCCTGCACAGGTGTATGGTATACCACACAAGAGATGTTGAAGTGATTTGTTGAAGTGTGATGAAGTGTTTTCATAGGGACATTTTCAAGAATCAGAGACTAGGCTCTGTGCCATTTTTACTTTTTAAATCTTTAATAAATTTCATTTTTTTTTTATTATCAAATAAATCAAATTTTTGTTAATATTCACTGCCATTTTCTGTGTCTGTGTAAAGATAAAAAATTGTTTGGAAATCTATATTTCAACCATTCATAATCTTTATTGATATTAACTTCACTGCCAATCTGTGATGTACATTGTGTTGAACAAACAAAGCGAAAGGAACTGTTTTCATATGAGATCTTTGCTATTTCAACATTTTAATAAAAGCCTTATCGAATGTCATCATTAAATCATCAACTAAAGAAACTGAGTTCTTTAAAATCTGGATATATACATACATATATATATATATATTTGTTTTGCAAGATTTTTGATGTGAAGTCGTGTGTTGAAACAGATATTGTTGTATTTAGGAATGGTCATTTTGCCAGTTTAGCCAATAAAAACACACGCACTATATATTTGATGTTACTTTGCTTCAGCGTTATTTATTTTTTACATTAATCTTAATCTTATTTCGGCCAGAGTTCTTTTGTCACACTCCTGTGACTGCATCAGTGGTCCTTTGCTTTCTTCTTTCTTATTTGTGTGTCTCTCCTTACTAACTATCAACCATTTTGTATTTCTAGTGTATGTGTCTTCATTTGCGCATGCGTATATCTCGATGTGCGTGTTTGTTTAGTTAGTGTGTGTGGGAAATGCCTGTAATATTTGTTTCTCCTATTTATATACGTTCGTGTAGTTTTTGTTTATTCTTATTTTGTTCATGTGGTTACACCCACTTATTATTATTATTATTATTATGTATGTATAACAATAATAATAATGATAAAAATAAAAATTTTTTTAAATAATAAAAAATGTATATAGTTATTTACTTCCATTTGTTTATTTATCTGTGTATTTTATTTTATTATGTTTTCAGTTTTGTTTATATTGTAACCAGTTTATGGGGATCCCCTTCTGTCATATGTTGTGGTGTGTGCTAGTGTTCCATTCCATGAACAAAATAAGAAAAGCTGTTGGTCCTTAGTTCTTCATTTAAGTCTTTTATTGTGGAAGGATTCAGACCACTCCCAAGTGACTAAAAGTGGACTGACTCATTGCTATAAAATAAAGAATGGTGAGCAATTGATTGAGAGTATTGAGTCTTGTGTAATAGTAATCGTATTGCATCATGTAAATATTTCTTTCCTCCTGCTTCATTAAATTATTTATTCAACACCAGGATATAAAAGTGGCAATGAGTTGTTTGAAGTTTGTGTTGGATGTTTACAATTTTTTTTTTTTTTTTGGTACGAAACCAAAGAAAAAATTGTTTTAACATGGGTGACCTATTGGCCTCCATGGTGCAGTTACAGCAACAACAAAAACCAACAGTTGCTGGAATTACTGTTGAAGAAGTCTGAAAATACTGCAGGTTCTTATTCGCCAGACAGCGTAGCAAATTCAGTTATAAACCAGAAGAAGGGATTACCTTCTCTGCATATTTTCAAAGAGATGAAGAAATCTTCAAACAAGAATGTAAAAATTGGTCAGATGAAGAAAAAAGTATAACTACTTTTAAGAAAGTTATCCCCTGCTGAACACAAGAAATATAGTAACTATATTCTACCAAAGAAACCAATTGAGATTTGTTTCGATGAAAATATTTTATCGAAAATTTTCAGTGTCCTCATCAATACTTGCTGCCAATGTGTAAATTTGGTAAAAAAAGATGAAGATTTTGTCACGTATGCTGGAGTTGTTAACAGAGAGTGAAAAATTCAAATTTCATGAATTAATCTCAGACATGTTCAAATGTCTAATTTTTGTTCAAGGGCTTACTGTAAGCAAAGTTGCAGATGTATGTTCCTGGATATGAACAAAATTAGCACAGAACCAAAATTTAACTCTGCAGGCAGTAGCAGAAGTATGTCATAGGATTGTAAATCTAAGATGAGATGCAGATAAAACTGCACGTTGACAATGGATGAGAAAAAATGTCAAGAACGAATCCATATTATGGGTGCGGTGGTCTACATTTTAAAAGTAACTGTCCATTTAAAAATATAAAATGCTTCAAGTGTGATAAGATAGGTAAAAAAAAATCACACTGTAAAACAAAACCTAAAATGTGTTTGACAAAAAATCATGTAAACAGGCTATTGGTGACAAGAAATACGAATGAGCCTCAAAGGAAATTTGTGTTTGAAAAAATTGATAACACAAACGTAAAGTTACAATTGGATAATGGCAGTGATATCTTGATAATTAACACGGATACATGGAAAAATTTTGGGAGACATAGATTAAAAGAAACTTCGAAAATTGCTCATCATCATTGTTTAACGTCCGCTTTCCATGCTAGCATGGGTTGGATGATTTGACTGAGGACTGGCGAACCAGATGGCTGCACCAAGCTCCAGTCTTGATCTGGCAGAGTTTCTACAGCTGGATGCCCTTCCTAACGCCAACCACTTTGAGAGTGTAGTGGGTGCTTTTACGTGCCAACAGCACGAAAGGCAGTCAGGCGGTACTGGCAATGGCCACGCTCAAATGGTCTTTTTTACGTGCCACCTGCACAGGAGCCAGTTCAGCGGCACTGGCAACGACCTCATTTGAATGTTTTTTCACGTGCCACCAGCACAAGTGCCAGTAAGGCAACGCTGGTAACGATCACGCTTGAATGGTGCTTTTTATATGCCACCAGCACGGAAGCCAGTTAGCCATTCTGGCAATGATCATGCTCTTAACACTCCACTAGCACGGATGCCAGTCATCAACAGGAAATAAACATTTTAAGGGAAAATTATTAAATGACCTTACATTTCATGGAAAAACCTTAAAAGCCAAATTTATTCGGAACAGACTGGATGGAACTATTTAACTTATAGGACCTCATCAATAAATCTTTTCTATAAAAATGTGAATGATTTTTCCGCCAGTACAAATAAATCATAAGACGAATTGAAAACAAAATTTAAAAAAAAGGATTTTTCCTGAATTTCTGTCTGATGAATTAGGTCTGTGCATCAAAATGAAAGCAAGATTTCAAATAAAAGAAAACGCCATACAGAACTCTGAGTGATGTTATTAATGCAATTGTTTTTTAGCTTTTTGTGCTGTCATTGTGATCTTATTGCCCAGCAAGCTTTTTGAAATGGCCCACTTCCTGCCCGACGAGTGCATCGCTCAATTCTCTGACTCCCACCATACCAGACTGTCATCTTTGTGCTGCTTTGCATTCGACTTTCGATGATCACCACCACGTGCTCGAAGCACAGCGGGGACATATAACAGAGCAGAGCAACGTTGAAAGGAAGATGGGGAAGAAAAGAGTACCACCCGTAAAAGTACTCTGTCTCCTCATGCCCGCTGCTAACACATCGTCCGCTCTTTCTTCTTCTATGGCCACCACCACCATCACTTGGTGTTCGCTCTGTGGATTGGTGTGTGAGCATTTGTGCCCACCAACGGAGCGGCGGCTGACTTCTGCATGCTTCTGCTGCTGTCTGACGACACACACCAGCTGCTGTGCATCCCACTTTCAATATTGATATTTTCCAATATTGACAAAAATCACTAAATTATAACAAAGTAAACAATCGATATTTCATTATCATCGTTTAACGTCCGTTTTTCCATGCTGGCATGAGTTGGACATTACAATTATAACAACAAAGAACTAATTAATTGGAATACAATTTTAATTGTACACGTATAATTGTATTTACAAGGTGAATTTTAAAATCGATACAGTTAGTGTTCTGTTTGAATAAATACATATTTAGTTAAGCAACTTTTTTTCAGAGACTGAAATATAATAGACATCACAGTTCCCTACTGCAAGAATATGTTTGTGTCTCATGAACAGAGAAGTCTGAGAGAACGATTTATCAGATTTCACAGGGATGTAGATTCTCTCTTGTAATGAATCCGTTTGTGAGTAGTTAAGTTACATTTTTGAGTGAACAACTTGTTACAGACATCACACTGGTATCGTTTGTCTCCTGTATGAATACGTTTATGTATGTTTAAGGAACTTTTTGCAGAGAATGACTTACCACAGATATCACAGTGGTGTGGTTTTTCTCCTGTATGTGTAACTTTATGTTTAGTTAAGGTACAACTTAGAGAGAATGATTTACCACAGATATCACAATGATATAACTTCTCTCCTGAATGAATAACTTTGTGTTTACTTAAGTTACCACTTAAAGAGAATGATTTACCACATACATCACAACGATATGGTTCTTCTCCTGTATGAATACGTTTGTGTCTAGTTAAATCACTACTCCCAGAGAATGATTTCCCACAGATATCACACCGATATGGCATTTCTCCTGTATGAATGCGCCTGTGCAGATTTAAAGAACTATTTCCAGAAAATAGCTTACCACAGATATCACAGTGATATGGTTTCTCTCCTGTATGAATACGTTTGTGAGAAGTTAAATGACTATTAATAGAGAATGATTTACCACAGATATCACAGTGATATGGTTTTTCTCCAGTGTGAATACGTCTGTGAGCAGTCAATGTACCTGTTTGGGAGAAAGACTTCTTACAAATTTCACACTGATATGGCTCTTCTCCTGTATGAATACGTTTGTGAGTTGTTAGGCTACTATTTACAGAGAATGATTTACCACAAATGTCACAGCGATATGGTTCTTCTCCTGTATGAATACGTTTATGAACACCTAAATTCCCTTTTCGAAAGAAAGATTTTTTGCATATATTACAGTTATATTTTCTCTCTCCTGTATGAATAAGGTTATGAGTAGTTAAGTTACTTTTAGTTGTGAATGATCTTTTACAGATGTCACAGTGGTGTAATGGGTTTTCTTTCTCTTTCATTTTACCATCAGGTAAATTAATATTATTTGATTGTTTTTCACATATAGCCTTGGTCTCACATAGTTCATCTTCCATAATTTTACATCATTCACCACAATATACAAATGGTTTTTTTAGTTTTATTTCACTTTTAGATTTGGTTTGCAAGATTCTTCATGTGATTTCTTGTGTTGAAGCATATTCTGTTATGTGTGGGGAGAATCTTTCTCTTTTACTGCCTTGTAATTTAACACACTCACCAGTAAAATTTCTACTTATTTCTTTTTTACTTTTCTAAAATTTTCGTTGTGTCTTGCAACAATTTCGATAATTTTAAAATTTTGCTGTTATATTTTATTCCTCACAAATGTTTCTTCTGTTATGTTTCTGTCAATTGTGATCTCTGTCGATATTTGAATATGCTGCAAACTTCTTTGCAATTGAGTTTAATTAAAACTTGAAATCATCCTGTACATATTTCAGAGAACGAAGTAAGGAAATTTTGAAAACTTGTCTCTGTTCAGATCAAATATTTCACAGCAATTCCTGCATAGATTTATACAAACAAGTTTATATCTCTTGTGTATAAGACTTTCCTTTCGTCTTTAAAACTTTCTACTATGCCAATGTCATCTGATATTCTGAAATAAAAAGAGAACAAGACATAAAATATACAGGATATTTAAATGAAAAGTAGACATCCAACAGTGGACATTTTATGACATTTCTCACATATATACATATCTATATTCTAATGTGGTGGTGCATTGTGCTTGTGAGTAAAACTCTTCCTTACACATTGCCCCAGGCCACTCAGCTGTAAATGGGTAGTTCTGTGACAGACAGGTGTTCCATGTTGGGCCAATGCTGTCCAGCCCACATGGAGGCATCCTTCAAAAAGTACAACAATGCAAGGAAGTGCACTGTAACCAGTGATGCCTGACAACGTCCAATCGTCTGGTTAATACAGTGAAATATCCTAATAGAGTAGATGAATGTGACTGCCTTTCCATAACTTCCTCTTTCATGTCAGATACTTTATTTCTTGTGATGGATGTAATTTGACTGAAGACTTTATTTTAGTTTTCATTAATCAATGGCAGCCTGCAGACCAAGTATGGCTAGAGGATGTTGTGGAGCACAATTATACACACACACACATGTATATACCTGTATTCGCATGACCAATGACCGAGACCTTCAGCAATACGCTGAAATCATAGTTGTGGAGATACTGGTGCTACGCAACTGGCACATAAAAGCACCCATTGGACTCTTTCTTTTTTATAATGTAAGATTAATTAGAATATAAAATCATAGTTACAGCTGATATACCCTCCAGCCTTCATCAGAACCTGGGTTCTCATTCCTAAGATATTTTTCGATGTTATTATTCAGGTCACTGCCTGGAATCGAATTGTGTCATTGTTGGCGCATTATCTGATCTTGGGGTTGGTAGCCCGCGCTCTTGACCACAACGCCATATGTCCATGGGTAATTATGGAGTGAATTTTAGGGCTTATAAATCTATAAACCTTAGGAATGAGAACCCAGGTTCGAAATTTCCCCAACACACCTGATGAAGGCTGGAAGGTACATCAGCCGAAATGTTGTGTTAACAAAAAAAAAGATGAGGACAAATATTCGTCAAATGTAAATAATGCTCCTTTATACTGTTGAGCAAATATCCTGAAACTCTCCGTATTTGTGTCACTAGACATGCAAAATTTATTGAAAGTAAAAGATTTAAAAACAACAGGAAGTGATACGACATATTTTCCAGAAAATGGGAAGTCTATAAAACCATATATCACATATGTGACAGATAATGCGGATTAAGGCAACATCGTTACTTTGGTCAAATTTCTTCTTTACTTCACTTTCCTTTATCTTTGAACACATCAAAGCAAACAAATGTAGTAGAAAGATGACACAACCTATACAATGTATTGTTTCTATCAATAATACTTACATATTAATATAGAGCCAACGACGAAGATTTCACAACATATTCAAGTTGTCACAAGTCAGACTGGACAACGACAGCTTCAACACAACTAAATTTTACAACAAACCTTCGTTTAAATTTTCCACATCGGCATAATAAAGAATGCTGTTGCTATTTCTTTCCACAGTTCATTAGCAACAATCATCTATGTTTAACTGGATCCACTAAATGTCAGTTGTAAACTAGATCTGATCCAGTAATAACGATGTTTATCAAACAATAGAATTTTTTTAGCAAGTTTTAACAATTTCAACGTAATCTACTTTATATATTTTGTCTTCTAAATCCGTATTTATCCGGGGAACTGATTCCAATAACATCGTAACGAAACAGGAAGCAAAATATAAACACAGAGAATAAAACTCGACACAGAAAAAACGAAACGCACTCACCCTGCAGATATTACGTAGCTCGTGGTTTGTTTCTTAACTCCAATACTAAATACCGTGTTTCCCCGAAAATAAGACCCGGTCTTAGATTAATTTTGCGTCCCAAAAAAACGCACTAGGGCTATTTCGGAGGATGTCTTATATTTTTGTAACTAAACACTTTTAAACTTCGTATACTGGTAGAATGTGTTTATAAAACATCATTTTCTCTTGGCTTTCTTGAGAAAATTCTGTAGTTTGTAACATATTTGTTGTTTAATTTCTTGTATTTTGGCAATTTCAACCAATCAGTGACGTCTATTGAGGTGAAAACAATATCTGCCGAAGTCTGTCAACAATTTTTTGCGATGTCATATGAAAATGTCCCTGCTATTTATGACATATTTCATATCAGTTACGTTCGTATGAATAAAAGATTATCGTTATTAAACTTTTATTAATAAACACATATTCTAAGTTCACAACATATGCAGTTTTAATTTTCCTCTCTGTTGCACAGATACACATATTACATATTCGTTTAAGAAACAGATTGGGTTTATTTACATTTCTGAAGAAAAAAAGATACCCTTCCCCCCACCCCTAACCCTAAAACAGATTGAAATGCAATAGATCGATACTAGGGTCATAATTATGGGTGGACACTAAAGAGGGAATGGTTTTGTTATCCAGCTCTGTTTACGAGTGACTCTGGTGGCACGTATAAAACACCCACTACACTTACGGAGTGGTTGGTGTTAGGAAGGGCATCCAGCTGTAGAAACACTGCCAGATCAGACTGGAGCCTGGTGCAGCCCCCTGGCTTCCCAGACCCCAGTCGAACTGTCCAACCCATGCTAGCACGGAAAACAGACATTAAACGATGATGATGATGGCTATGGCAAAATCAGAATGAAGTAATACTATGGCTTCACCCAGTGGGAGAACTCGTGCTTAATCAGGAAGACTTTCATTGTAGTTCATCAACGTGCTGCAAAAGCATGGAAACGATTAATGATGTACCTGGACCTCACACCTCTTTCACACTTTCCAGGTGAGCAAGCCATATATTCCCCTTTTCAGCAAGACCTCTCCTTCAATCATAGTTTCTTATTCCTCCACTCTTATACCCTGATCAGTTGAGTCTTGTGGGTACTTGGTGGGCTCACCTGTGCCAGTACACTGTTATGTGGCTGGTCTTGAGAAGGGCTTCCAACTGTAGAAGCCGTACCAAAGCAGACATAGAACCTGGCAGAGCCCTCTAGTTCGTCTGTTTTTGTCAAACTGTCCAACCCTTACCAGCATAGAAAAAGGGACATTAAATGATAATGATGATGATATTCCTTGGTTTTATAAAATAACTACTTGTTAAATACTGAAATGAATTTAATATACTCTTTTACTTGTTTCAGTAATTTGACTGCAGCCATGCTGGAGCACCGCCTTTAGTCGAGCAAATCGACCATGGGACTTATTCTTTGTAAGCCCAGTACTTATTCTATCGGTCTCTTTTGCTGAACCGCTAAGTGACGGTTGTCAAGCAATGCTAGGGGGACAAACACATACATATATATACATATATACGACACCCTGAACTTCTCCAAAGTATGCATTCTTATATCAATATTAGAAATCAATTGTATATTTATTTATACTAAGAAAGTATCAATATTGATATTTACCAATATATGGTGCACAAGCTTTAAATTGATAAAACCACTCAATTATTTCAGTAAACTATCAACGTTCAGAACATTATAACAACAAAAACAAAAAGGAAATAATTAATCTAATGAATAAAATTTTTATTTTACACATGCATCATTGTATTTACCACAAGCTGAATTTTAATATTGTTACAGTTGATGATCTGTTTGAATAGCTACATGTTTAGTGAAGTATCTTTTTTTCAGAGACTGATTTACAACAGCTATTACAGTGGTATGGTTTCTCTCTCTCCTATATGAATATGCTTGTGTGTAATTAAGTTACCATTTGCAGAAAATGATTTACCACATATGTCACAGTGATATGGTTTATCCCCTGAATGAACGCGTTTGTGTGTGGTTAAGTTACCTCTTAGAGAGAATGACTTTCCACAGATATCACAAGGATAAGGCTTCTCTCCTGTATGCATACGTTTGTGTATAGCCAAGTTACCACTTTGAGAGAATGATTTACCACAAATCTCACAGGGATACGGTTTATCTCCTGTATGGATGTGTTTGTGTGTAGTTAAGTTACCACTTTGGGAGAATGATCTACCACAGATATCACAGTGATATAGCTTTTCTGCTGTCTGAAGACTTTTGTGTTTACTTAAGTGACTAGTTTCATTGAATAATTTACCATGGATATCACTGTCAAATGGCTTCTTCCCTGTATGAATACATATGTGTGCAGCTAAGGAATGTCTCTGAGAGAATGATTTATCACAGATGTCACAATGATAAGGCTTATCTCTTATATGAATATGTTTGTGTTTAATTAAGTTATTAATTGCAGAGAATGATTTACTACATATGTCACAGTGATATGGTTTCTCTCCTGTATGAATGCGTTTGTGTGTAGTTAAGTTAACACTTAGAGAGAATGATTTGCCACAGATATCACAAGGATATGGCTTCTCTGCTGTATGCATATGTTTGTGTGTAACTAAGTTACTACTTTGAGAGAATGATCTACCACAGATATCACAGTGATATAGCTTTCCTGCTGTCGGAAGACTTTTGTGCTTACTTAAGTGACTAGTTTCATTGAATAATTTACCATGGATATCACTGTCAAATGGGTTCTTTCCTGTATGAATACATATGTGAGCAGCTAAGGAATGTCTCTGAGAGAATGATTTATCACAGACGTCACAACGATAAGGTTTATCTCTTATATGAATATGTTTGTGTTTAAGTAAGTTACCACTTGCAGAGAATGATTTACCACATATGTCACAGTGATATGGTTTCTCTCCTGTATGAGTGCGCTTGTGTTTAGTTAAGATCCCTTGTTGAGAGAATGATTTCCCACAGACGTCACAGAGATAAGGTTTATCTCCTGTATGAATGTATTTGTGTTTTTTTAGGACACCCTTTTCAGAGAATGATTTACCACAGATATCACAGTGGTATGGCTTCTCTCCTGTGTGAATACGCTTGTGTGTAATTAAGTGACCTACTTGGGAGAATGATTTACCACAGATATTACAGAGATATGGTTTCTCTCCTGTGTGAATTCGTTTGTGAGTATTTAAGGAACCAATAGCTGAGAATGATTTACCACAGACATCACAGTGATGTGGTTTTTCTCCTGTATGAATATCTTTGTGAGTAGTTAGGCTGTCTTTCCCAGAGAATGATTTGCCGCATATATTACAATGGTATATAGTTTCTTCTTTCTCTTTCTTTATATTATCAATAAAATCAATTCTTTCAGGTTGTGCTTCAACTTTAATCTTCTCACAGAATTCATTTTCCATCACTTTTTTTCTCTCCCACACAACATACAGATGTTAGTCTTATTTTGATCTTTATAAGTTTATCCCTGATAAATATTTCTTCTACATCTTTATCGAGTGTGATCTTTGTCTTTATTTGAAAATACTGGAAATGCTTTTGTAATCCAAAATTAATTACAATGCAAACATCATCTTGTACCAGTGAATTAAGGAAACTTCGTCAGTGTTCTCTATTCATAGGAAATATTTCCCAGAAATTTTACCTGAGATTGATATAAACAAGGGTGTATCTGTTCTCTCAAACATCCATTTTTAGTCTTTAAATGATGATGAATATTGAAGATGGATCTCAAGTAAAAACCATTTTTGTCCGCATAAGATACAAGATATTCTGGAAAAAAAAAGAAGAGAGAAACAATATAAGACATAGAGGATACTTCAACTGAAGACATTCAACAGTGGACATTTGATTACATTCCTTCAATATTGATTAATTGTAGGTATAAACCTTTACCTGGACAATGGAATTCATCTAATTCAGTTATCGCTTTTCAAGACTAAAAGATGTGCGTGTGTGTGTACATAAAGTTTACAGGAAAAGTACAGTGAAATTGCCATGGCTGGGTGGACAAACAGGCCTTCTTAAAGGTAAAGATGATCGGAGGAAAATAAAAGAAAGAGAGCAGAGTTTTATATCTTTGTCCTTCTTACATTTGTGTGTACCAACTAGAATTTCTGTAAATTTTTTAACAACTTCAGATTCTCGTAATTTCCATGTCTTCTTGACTCAGAGTTCACCTATCTCTGACTCCGGAGTCACTCACCAATAATTTGTGCAGTGAATTTTTTGTGGCATGTAAAACGTACCTTCTGAGCATTGGGCCTCACGGAGGCAACATGGCTGAAGCTGGTGGCACATAAGAAGCACCTTTCGAGTGTTTTGCCTCATGGAAGCAATGACATATGACCGGAAACATTCAGCAATATGTCAAGCTTGAGAAGACCCATGAAGCCAAGTGAAATCGTAGTTGTGGTAGATGCTGGTGTCACACAACAGGCACCTGTGCCAGTGACATGTAAAAGCACTCGTTACACTCTCAGAGTGGTTGGCATTAGGAAGAGCATCCAGCCGTAGACACTATGCCAAATCAGACTGGAGCCTGGTGCAGCCACTCAACCCTCATCAAACTGTCCAACCCATACCAGCATGGACAATGGACGACAATAATGAAAGGATTTGGTATTCACTGTGGCCTGTCTATTATATATCCTAGTGACAATGAAAACCATCTGACTTGCATGCCCAGATGATTGGCTGGTAGGTGATGAGATGGCTGGCCAGTGTGTGTTGCAAATTGCATCAGAAAAGTCCAAGAATTTTGCACTTTCTTCATGTCTTGTACCATATTCATACCTGCTATGGATATGGCAATCATCGAGAAGTCTTCTGAAGTTATTACATAGCATTAACCATCATTATCATGTAACATCTGTTCAATCCATGCCAGCATGGGCCAAACAGTTTGGCAGGAACTGACTGCACCAAACTGCAATGTCTGCTTTTTCTATGGTTCCAACAGCTGGATACTCTTCTAATGTCAACCACTTTAGAGTGTCTTCTGAGTGCTGTTTTAATGCCATCGACAACACTAGTGTGGTCAAGATCTCTCGACTGAGTGGGAGCAAGTATTGAGGGAGGTGAAAGTATGACAGATGGACAGGACAAGGTGTCTGACTGAAGAAGAAATATATGGCTTACCCAGTTGGAAAGGGAGATGGTGAGGGTGTATCCTCAAGGTACAAGGTGAACAGAAGAGAGAGACAGAGACAGAAAGGGTGGGTGGGTAGCTTCGTCTCTGATTAGAGATGGGGGATTATAGAAGAGAAAACATTTCTTATAAGTACACATATATATTTGAAAGTAATCGCAAACTGAAAATGCATTTTGAGAAGTTATCAAGAATATTGTTTGAAATTTTACAGAAGGGCAGTTTATGGATGTAGTTTTGTATGTACAATCAAATGTGTGTGACTGTGTATATATATAGATAGATATAGTAGTTAAAACTAAATAAACTTATTACTTATTCAATGATGTCATTAGACTCAGCATAGTTTCGTGCTGTGTTGAACTGTTAATCCCTACACATTTTTCTCTCTCTCCATTTTTTTTTTGCCTCCCAATCTGTTCTGTTGAAGAGCATAGGCTTGAAACGTCAAAGACTTCTCCATTCTTCCTGAGAGTTAAGCTAATACACCTGCTTGTTGTTCCTTCACCTATCTTTGTCATTTGTTTTGTGTCTCTTCGTGAAGATCTGGAAGTTAAAGGACAAAAATAGCAATTGTCATCTAATGGGGAACGTTGCTAGGATATGGTAAGTATTATGCTATGATATAGTTACAACCTCTGCTGTTGGGAATTGTTGGAAATCTTAAACTGCATGGGTGATGTTATTGACAGATAAGGATCAAATGTCCACATTCTATCTGTTGAACTTTTTTTTACCCTTTAGCATTTAAACTGGCCAATCCCAGCCCAAACATTGTGTTTCATATTCAAACTGGCCATATCCAACCTCTCACACCTAACCTACACTGACATTCTAAAAATAAACAACCATATCATCACAACCTCGAAGCTATGAGAATGCAGGGTTAATTCAAAGCAATTTCAATGAAAACGTGTTATATTTAACAAAGTAATCTGAATGCTAAAGAATTCAACTTTAAATGATTCTATTAAGCATTCTCAAGTGCCAGATTATGTATCTGTAACTCTACAATATAGACCTTAATTACTGGTAATGAGCTTCATGGATTATACAGAGGTAGCCTGATGTATCCTAATACTCTTAACATCAATGATTGAAAATTTATATAATTTACAATTTAATAACTTTATTCAATTTGCTTCTAATCTTAGTTTTGGTATCTTATAATTGCTTAATCCTTCCAAGTTATGGCCTTTACAATTCTTTTAACATTTTCTTAAATGCTTCCCATAAGTTTAAATTATTATTATTATTAATCATGTGACTTACATAATTTGCTTTATTCTCAATAATAACATGCAAATATTGGTGAACAAAATTGCTGGGATCCAAGGTTTGAAATTTTGCAAACCTTTGTTTTGAATTAACCCTGCATTCTCTCATAGCTTCTCAGCATTTTTTCCCTTAATAATAGCCAATATTCTATTAGTTCTACAGTAATTAATAGGTGTGCTTTAACCAATAGGATGAAAATGAATAAGAGATGCTTGAATTTATTAACCATGTCACTCCTTTGATCTATAAAACAATATAACAGAGTAAATGGGTCTCTTTTGCCAGTACTAATTTCTATGAGTAGTGTCGTTAAGTTTAATGACATCTTTAGTTTAAATATACCTTTTAACAATTCTATAATTTACAACCTTATTCTGATGTCCACCTTCATAATTGACTGATTACAGTCCCACACACGTTTCTTAAAGGTAATTCTGATTTGAAATTTCATTTATTGAGACGTCAACATGTTACTGTTGGCTTGTATATTCGGTAAACTTGATGAGTTGGGAATTGCATAGCATTACATAATTTTATGGTTGTGCTTACTGTATACCTAACTGTATCATGTTTATGTAACAATTAAGATTCTTCACAAAACAACTGAAGTAGTACCAGGTAACCCATTTGTCTGTTTTTATGCCACACTTAAGGTTCCATTCATTGTTGAGTACTTTTGGATGTTATCAGAGCTGTGCATTACCTAGCAACAATGAATACCTCATCATCAATGCATTCTGTGCTATGATAACATTGTCTGTTTTGCATCATTCTGTTAAGCCAATAATTGTGGCATGCTTCACTTTGATACATCCTTAATGAATTCCTTTTAATCAAATCAATCTATATATTTACACATTTATTACCCATTTTCCCCATTGGTTTTCAATGTATGGAGACACTTTTCTCTATGTACAACACCAGCAGTGAAATCTGAAGCAGAGATTGTATACTTTAACTGTTACAAGTCTTGCAGAGAAAGAGGTGAAACACACACTAATATATACATATATAAGAATGTGTGTGTGTGTATGTACACACACACAACAGGCTTCTTTCAGTTTCCATTTACCAAAACCCTATGTCAAGGTTTAGCTTGGTTCAGGGCTGAAATAGAAGACACATGTCCAAGGTGCCATGTGATGGGACTGAACCTGAAACCACAGTTGGAGGTTAAACTTTTTTATCCTACACCAATATATGTACCATGCATGTAAATAATATCTAAGCATATAGATTAGATAATGAAATAATGCACACAAAATATTAAAAGTATATCCTATTGTGTTATAATGAAATATTTTATTTAAAGAAAAAGATGCGTTGTTGTTATCCCTGATTTAATACATGCCTCCGTTGTTTACCCACAATGTCAAATACATCAACTGTATCTTTTTCTCCTTTCTGGAGACAAGGTCAGATAGAATATATCTACTTTTATTAAGATTATGACAATGGTAAGTTATCTCACCAATATAGATGTAGTTATGGTTATAAAAAAAAAAAAGAGTTGTTATCACATTGTTATATCTTCTATCATGTGTGAATATCTTTATAAGATGATGAATGACTTTTGACAGTACTACTGCTATAGTTTGGTATCAACAGATACAGGAGTTGTTACTTTCTCAGAGATTTTATCACAGATATCTGTTATCTTTTTTCCTTTCTATGAATATATTTATCATCTGAAGTAATGTCAGTCAGAAAACAAGTTTGACATAAATATCAAAGTGGAATGGCCTTCTCGCCTTTATGAATATGTTTGTGAGTTGTTAACATATTACTCCTAGAGAATGATTTGCCACAGATATCACAGTGATAAGGTGTCTCTCCTGTATGAGTACGCTTGTGAGTAATTAAGTCACTACCTACAGCAAATGATTTACCACAGATATTACAGAGATATGGCTTCTCTCCTGTGTGAATACGTTTGTGTCTAGTGAAGCTACTACCACTAGAGAACATTTTACCACAGGTATCACAGTGATATGGCTTCTCTCCTGTATGAGTACGTTTGTGAATAGTTAAGTCAGGATTTCTAGAGAAAGATTTACCACAGAAATCACAATGAAATGGACTCTCTCCTGTATGAGTACGTTTGTGAGTAGTTAAATCACTACTTCCAGAGAACAGTTTTCCACAGATATCACAGTCATATGGTTTCTCTCCAGTATGAATACGTCTGTGTTTCGTTAAGTGGTCACTTACAGCGAATGACTGGCCACAAATATCACAGTGATATGGTTTCTCTCCTGAATGAATACGTTCGTGAATAGTCAGGGAATGTTTCAGTCTGAATGACTTACCACAGACACTACAATGGTGTGGCTTTTCCCCCGTATGAATGCGTTTGTGCGTACTTAAAGCACTACTCTGAGAGAATGATTTACCACAGATACCACAGTGGTATGGCTTCTCTCCTGTGTGACTACGTTTGTGAGTGGTTAAACGACTACTTACAGAGAATGATTTACCACAGATATCACACTGATATGCATTCACTTCTTTATGAATATATTTGTCAATATTTCTTGTATCACCGTCAGATGATGACATTTTACAGATATTTCACAGCAGGTATCTCTTTCTTTATGCCATCAGTAAAAATCAATCTTTTTAGACTGTTATACAATTAATTTTCTTCTCATACAATATATTAACCATAATAGTTCTTCCCTCACTACAAAATACTGACATTTTTCTTATCTTCACTTTTATATTTCATTCCTACCATTTCTATTGTAAACTTCAACTTGGATTGAAATGTAAAACAAGTCTTGTAGTTGTTCCAGACAGCAAAGTCGCAAATAATCTCAGTTCAAGAGGAAATTCTTCATGATAATTCTACCACAGATTTATATAAACAGAGTTGTATGTTGTGCATAATGTCTTCGTTTAGTCTTTAAATGATAAAAGGTTTGGGGATACACCTCAGGTAAACATTCTTTTATATCAACGTTGCCTGTTATTTCTGAAATAATAGAGAAACAGTATAAGATATAGGGGATACTTAAGGTAGAGGTCAACAGTGGAAAATTTACATTTCTATATAAGTAGAAATTACAAGAAAAATTTTTTCCTTTCAAATTTTATGGAGATAATCGTAATCTGCACCCTCAAAGATATATTTCAGGAAAATATTTTTAAGCTTTGCAGGAAAAGATCCATCTATTTAGAAATTCTGAACGAGAGAGAGAGAGAGAGGAGAGAGAGAGAGAGAGAGATCGATCAAATTGGAAAAATTCCGAAAACATTCCATTGTTGGTTGGATAGTCATGGCTGGAACGTCAGTGTTATATTTCATATTAAAGCAGATTATTAAAATAAAACTTTTAATGAATCTACACACTACTAATATATACACAGACACACGAGTAACTGTATAAACAGAAACTAAAACGTTTCGTTTTTTCCATTCTAATTTTTCAGTTTTCTTGTCCTGTTTATAATAAGCAACATCCCTCCTTAGACAGTAAAATGTAATTCGAGGGAAGATCTGACTGCTATTTATAGCACGTATGGGCCCCTTCTCAATGTGTGGTTGTTAATGTTGTTGCCGTTTAGTCCCGGCTCAAGTCCTGACGGAACAGATCAACGAAATGTAGGTTGTTTGATCGAATAAGAACAAACATAATTTATTGACGTAGGAAGAAATGGAAATAACATTAAACTAAAAAGATACCTCGGATAATTCTAGTTGAGTAACGCCGATGTTTGAATTGGTGGAAAAGTAGCTTGGTCTCTGTCCATTATTAGCTTCCAAGAGTTGGTTAAGAAATATCGTAGATTGTTTGTGTGTGTAAGTGGACGTCAAAATGAATGGGTAAATATGCTTTGTCAATGGAATTAGGATCGCAGAACACTGCCTTGGAAAAGATCAGCAACACTGGAACCGTATGGAATAAATGACACTGTCCAAGAAGCAAAGCGGAAGTTGAATTTTATTGGTAGGTTTAAGTCATGTGATAAAACCTATTGTAATATAGATGCGCGCGTGTGTGAACTTCTCTACAGAATATGGTAAACTCAGGGCTTCCTATTTATAATTTTAAACAGCACCATTTAGTTTCTTTCCCAACATTATAATTATTGAACTAAGTGAAGCAGGGAAATGCTGAAAAGTATTCAATAATTAGTGGGGTCATGTGTTTCTGCTTCAAAAGTTTTGTTAACTCTTTGAAATTCAGAAATAGTTTTTCTTGTCGTAGAACATTAAGCATAGGACTTCAGTCGCACAGCGATGTTCTTCATTCCTCGCAATTTAGGGGGGTTCCCCCTCCACCTCAATTAGTCCACCCCATCAAAAATAAATTTCTAACTGAGATCATATACAGAAATATTATATCAGCAAAAGTGGAACTATGTCCAAACTAAAAACAGTCCTCATTATATAATGAAAATGAAAGGGCCTGTTCTATTAACAGGGGTACCGAAATTTAATAAGGGTGGGAGACTGAAATTTAATGAATGGCAGGCAGGTATTTAATGGGGGGGGGGGAAGGAAGGCTATATAAAAAAATTAATAAAATTTTGAAATTTGAAATTAAAAATTAAATATTAGAAATTAAGAATTGAAAATTTTAAGTTAGAAAATTAAAAATATTGGAAGTGGAAAAAGTATAATAAAATCTTGAAATATCCTGGGCCTACACTGGCCGAAAGTTATCAAAGTCATCAAGCCATGGGCCTTCTCTAGGCCCAAGGCTTGAAATTTGAGTGCAGGGGATGGAGTTGGCTGATTACATTGACCCCAGGGATCAACTGGGATTTGTTTTATTGATCCTGTAAGGATGATAGGCATAGTCGACCTTGGTGAAATTTGAACTCAGGACATTAGGATGAATGAAATGCCACTAAAAGTTTTACCTGGCATGCTAACAATTCTGCTAAATCACTGCAGCAAATATCTATAATAAATAATGGCTACAAATTTTGGCACAAAGCCAGCAAGTTGTCAGACGCTTTCGGAAATTCACGATGTGAATTTTCCAAGGCCTCTCCCCCACCCCCTCTTTCGCGAGCGCGGATTTTCTTTTGTCATATTCGTTTAGAGCAAGTTGTTTTACACATATTACATTATTATTTTTTTTTTAGCGATGCTTCGGTATAAGTACACACGTGACTTTGTTTACATTTCTGAAGATAACAGAAACCCTTTTCTCCCACCCCTAATCCTAACCCCCCATATATTAAAAAAACACAACACTTTCTTGAAATGTATCCGGTACTTACACCGAAGTTACGCCTTTTTTTGGTTTTTGTGCCCGGGTCTGACCCTCTGACGCTTTCGGAAATTCACGATGTGAATTTTCCAAGGACCCCCCACCGCATTCGCGAGCGCCCATTTTTTTTGTCATATTCGTTTAGAGGAAGTTGTTTTACACCTATTACACTATTTTTTTTTTTGGTTTCTATGACCGGGTCAAACGCTTTAGTTTGGCCGTCGTTTCTAAGTTTCGGATTTTATTATGGTTTTACACTTTTTCTTGTTCTTCTCAAGCGATAAATTATTTTATGTAACGGCTGTTCTTTAAACAGTTTCGTTTCTGTTTCAAATATACGAACATTACAGGTTTCACACATGTAAACAGCGGTCTTTTGAGATATATATGTAGGCTCTATTCACCGTTTACGTTAGATTGTTTACACGAAACCAAACCATGGGAGGTCACTGTCATGACTTCCGGTCAATTTACTCATATTTCGTTTTTTAAGTCCTCAGCTGTTTGTCAACCAGGAAATGTGTCTACCAAATATCATTTTGAAAATACCGAAGAAAAAACAAAATGCAATTTCAAGAACAAGGAAAAAAAATTGAGGTTGGGAGCAACAAACTGTAGTTACAACGAGCCAATGCATGTATAACTAGTGAGAGAGGCAAAATAAACTCCCACATTTTAGAGGTTGACAAAAAGGCCAAAATAAATATTATTTGAAAAAGTATTTTAATAATATTAACCTGAAGGAATACAGTTCGTTTCACATTGGTTTTGAAAATGATATTCTCCAAATGGTGGTCTCTAATCGATATAAACTGTTGTAGTTGGTTTCTTAAGTTTTTCATCACTCCGTGAGTCGATTTCATTACTCGGCGAGTCAGTTACATTACTCGGCGAGTCAGTTACATTATTCGACGAGTAAGTTACATTATTCGACGAGTCAGTTACATTATTCGGCGAGTCAGTTACATTACTCGGCGAGTTAGTTACATTATTCGGCGATGCAGTTCCCTCACTCGGCGAGTCATATTTATGAAGTTCCTTAATAACCATTTTCTGCGGTTCGAAGTTGAGATCGGAGTGTAAAATTCTCCTGAGTGTTCGATCCGACAACCCTAGAGCAGAGGCATGTTTCCGAGCTGAACGGTTAGGTGATTGCAAAATATATTGTCTCACGGCTTGGACATTTTCTGGAGTTCGAATGCTCCGAGGTCTTCCAGGTGGATTTTTTTTAAGCGCTGAACCTGTAGTCCTGAACCTTTCAGTCCATAACAATATCGATTTTCGGCCTGGAACAGCATCATTTCGATTGAGTCCGAAATGAATACGAAAAGCTCTCTGGGTCGTAATCACAGATTCCCCATTCTTAATATACGTTTCAACCGCAAAAGCACGTTCTGGACCAGTCCACACCATGACAGTAACTGAAAGGAAATGATAAAAAGGCAAAACTTTAGCTACATGAAGACATTCATTACCAATTTTCACTAGCATCACACTAATAAGCGTGGAAAATATGTGTGTGTGTGTGTGTGTATATCAGTGGTTTTCAACCAGGGTTCCGCAAGAAGTTACAAAACTGCTAAAATCGGCAGTAATTTTTAATTCTCCTGTGCAGATATGTGTGCATAAAACTATTAAATTATTGCACAGAGGCTCCTCGAGCCAGTGGAATGTTTCCTTGGGGTTCCGCTCCAGCAAAAAGTTTGAAAAGCACTGGTGTATATATATATATATATATATATATATATATATATACACACGCCGGGCGAAATACGTAGCCGTATTTCGTCTGTCGTTACGTTCCGAGTTGAATTTCCGCCGAGGTCGACTTTGCCTTTCATCCTCTCGGGGTCGATAAATTAAGTACCAGTTACGCACTGGGGTTGATATAATCGACTTAATCCCTTTGTCTGTCCTTGTTTGTCCCCTCTGGGTAGTAAAGAAATAAATATATATATACACAAACACACATACATGTATGTGTAAACGAAAAAACAAAGACAGCTGAATACAATAAATACCTGGTAGGTTTCGAAACGTTGTAACTACTGCAGATGGACGTCAAGATATTTCACGGAACACGGAGTTTGTATGGAATAAATAATCTTTACTGGAATATTGGGGGTAGGGTGGAAGTGGCGAAGCTGAGATACTTCCGAAATAAAGACAGAACGGAAGTAGAATTATTGGATGTTCATTTGGCTATTTAGGTCATGTGATAGCAACGTAGAGAGAGGCGGGTGTCTATAGCAACAAGTTGAGATGGATTACTCCCGTTTAGCCAAATGCGCGCGCGCGCCTGCTTGTGTGTATTTAGGTGCAGGCATGGCTAATTGGTAAGAGGTTTGCTTCCCGGCTACATGACTCCAGGTTCAGTCTCACTGTGTGGCACCTTGGGCAAGTGTCTTCTAATAAAGCCTTGTGAGTGGATTTAATAGACAGAAACTGAAAGGACGTAACTTCGGTATACGTACCGGAAGTATCGGATACATTTCAAGAAAGTGTTTTTTTTATATATATGGGGGGGTTAGAGTTAGGGTTTCTGTTACCTTCAGAAATGTAAACAAAGCCACTTACGGTACGTATACTGAAAGAAGCCCATTGTATATGTATATGTAGTGTGATGGAGGAAAAGGACAACAGAAGAAAGATATACAAAAGGCCTTACCTCGGCGAAATCAGCGGTCTCTTTCACCAATTCAACATGTCTTGTCGCTCTACCGTCTGTACTGGAACTGATCACGTTTCCTTGCTGACCACACGTGCTTCCTGCCCACGCATGTGCCTGTCACTCTTCCGCCGGCCCCTGCAAGCCTTACTTCCGCCCACCTCATCTGTCATCCTCTCCACCAACACCACATAGCTCATCACAGCCCATAACACTGCCAACACCACATGTCCCCCTGATCTACAGATCATTCAACTGGCTTTCCCACTCACTCCTCGCTCCTGAACTCACACCTTAACTGGTTTCATAATCAGCCAACCAGGGAGGGTTCCGCTCCCTCTCTGGTCGCAGTGCGACCCTAGGACTGGCCTGATTTCCTGGCATGTTGCTGCTGGCTTCATCATCTTGTCTACTGATGTTGTCTTCATCTTCTTGCCCACTGCTGCTGGTTCCATCCTCTGAGGTATGGACAATCTTCCATATATAACGTGGCATGGCATACCATCGACAGAGAGGTTCTTCAAATTGATGGAGGTTATCGTTCCCTTTCCCCATCGTGACGTACTCCGTGCGTTTTACCCAAACTTCTTCCCCGACCTGCACAAAGACGTACTCTTCCTCTGCCCTGAATCACATTGATGCAGTACACGGATGTTTCTACTCGTACCTGAATATTGTCTCCTCAGCCTGTCCTGATCTGGGCGACATATGATATAAACTATCATCATTTAATGTTTGCTTTCCATG
Organism: Octopus sinensis; assembly: GCF_006345805.1. Classification (NCBI taxonomy): domain Eukaryota; kingdom Metazoa; phylum Mollusca; class Cephalopoda; order Octopoda; family Octopodidae; genus Octopus; species Octopus sinensis. The sequence goes on along the minus strand of NC_043017.1, from coordinate 18,711,103 downwards.
CTGGCATGGGTTAGATGGTTTGCCTAGAACAGGTAAGCCAGTGGGTTATACCAGGTTCCAGTCTGATTCCTGGTGCAGCTCTCCACCATACCAGTTCCAGTCAAACCGTCCAACCCATGCCAGCATGGAAAGCAGACATTATATATATATATATAATTATTCTCATTCATTTAAGTATAGAACAAAATGTAATTCTATGAGACTTAGTAAATGCATTTGGGATTTAAAAGATAGGAGCATTAAGCAGGATTTAGTTACGTACCATCATACAACATTAGTAATTTTAAATGTGATCTTTGCCTTGAGGAAATGTATTAAGTAATTACTTCTAAATTAATATTATTGAATTATAAGGTAGTTTTATATTGAAATGTTCTCACAAATATAAGAAAGCATTTAAATAACCCATTAGTCATTATTGCATTTCATATACTATATGCATAATTTTTCTAAAAATGTATAGCATAAATAGATAATTGTCATGACATAGAATTTTTATGTTCCTAATTCTCGTAACATAGATTTCATGTTTATTTTTTATTCTTTTGTAATCTACTGACATCATCAAAGGTTAAATACTAAACTGGCTTTTCTTAGAATATTATATTCCTTCATAATGTTCTTCCTGTATGCGTTCATCTACAAGGGATATTTTCCTAGTTCACTTTGAATTTAACCAATTTTGGATTGCCTTCATAATATTGTGTGGGATAGATATATTTGTGGATATCTCCTCTATATCAAGACAATTATTTCTGTCCTTCTATTATGCTCTAACCTCTCACCTGGCACACTTAACTAAGGGGTCTTTAACTTGCAAGCTACTGGTACCACATAAAAAGCACCCAGTACACTCTGTAAAGTGTCTGCTGTTAGGAATAGCATCCAGCCATAGAAACCTCAAAACAAACAAATGGAGCCTAGTACAGCTCTCCGGCTCTTGTCAAACTCTCCAGCCTGTACCAATAGAGAATTGCTATTAAATGATGATGAAGATGGTATGCATGTAATGTAGCCACAGACATGTAGTAGGAAGTTTCTTTCGCAACCACATGCATTTGGGTTCATTCAGTGTGACACTCTGTGTAAGGGTCTTCTATAGCACTAGGTTAACCAAAGCCTTATGAGTAGATTTGATAAATGGTTGGCGTTAGGAAGGACATCCAGCTGTAGAAACTGCCAGATCGGATTGGAGCCTGGTACAGCCTTCTGGCTTGCTAGCCCCCCAGTCAAACCATCCAACTCATGCCAGTATGGGAAGTGGATGATGATTATATATATATATATTTTTTTTTCCTCTGTCCTCCCATCTCGGGATCTTTCTTTCTCCTATGTTTCCGACGAAGAGCTCCGCTCGAAACGTCAAACTTCTTCCCTTCTTTCCTGAGCGTCCAATAATACTTTATTTGTTCCACATCCTTGCGTTGTTGTCTTTTTGTTTTCTTGTTTGGATTAACTTTATATATATATATATTATCATCATTATATCATCATCCACTTTCCATACTGGCATGAGTTGGATGGTTTGACTGGGGGGCTAGCAAGCCAGAAGGCTGTACCAGGCTCCAATCCGATCTGGCAGAGTTTCTACATATGTGTGAGGGGGTGTTGAAAAGTTCCTGGCTTTGGGTAAAAGAAAATACAGGAGGATCAGTTAATTATGATTTTATTCAACAGATTCCTCTCTCAGACTCACAAACTTATTGCAGCAGCCCTTCAGTTTTCCTAAACCCTGTAAAAGATTTTGAAGGCTGGGCTTCCAACCAGGACTTTCTTTAAAGTCAGGAACTTTTCAGCACCTCCTGGTATAATATAGATAAATAAATAGATATGGGTGTATATGAGTGTCTCCTTGTCTTGACATAATGTGATAGTTATAAATGTATGCCACTATCATATGAGCAGCGTTGTTCATTTCCAATAGTCTACAATAAAGCATATCTGGTCATGGGGAAATATCTTACTTGGAAACAAGGGTTGGTGACAGGAAGGGTATCTGGTTGTAGAAAATGTGTATATGTATACATATCATCATCGTATAAAGTCTGTTTTTCACGCTGGCATGGATTGGACTTGTCATCACAGTTCAAGTCAGTTTTTATTTGAAGTTACTACCTTACCACCTTCATTCATTTCATTTAGCCAGGGTTTCTTCACCTGAATGCCCATCCTAACACCAACCACTTTACAGAGTGTACTGAGTATATTTTATCGCAGTACCAACTCTATGATGTGGCTATTCAATTACCAAACATTTTATAGTGCAGTTCATCATGGTACCAACCCTACAATGTCTTCACTCACTCATCAACTACTTTACAAAGTGTACTTGTGAAAGCAACACAAAACTATATTGAAAGATGAAAATGGGGACATTCAACAAAGAATTGCCACACAGAGAGACTGATATGGAGAAGGAAACCTTTATTTAAAACAGCTTCCATTTTAGTAAAAATATTTTCCAAATTTACAGGAAGTCAATGAACAGAAGATTGTCATGTACCATGGTGCTATCATAGGATTGAAGTTTAACTGTTTTAGCATCATACTTCTGATCAATTACACTGCTTTTGTTTGAAATAATTTTGAAAATAATGAAGAATTTAGTAAGATAATTGTCATTATTAAGCTGGTGTTAAGACCAAAGTCATATGAAATTTTGGTGGAAGATTTTAATATAAATCACTCTAAAACAGTGAGCTTGTATCATAGAGCCGGGGTTGGTACCAGAAGCTCCAATGTTTACCATTCTGCAAAAGGCAAAGAAGAATCCCCTCAACAACAACTCCTTAAGCGAACTAACACTGCAATTAAGTGATAAAAATATGGTTGTTGAGATTAATAAAGCAATATTTACAGAACACAAACATCATGTTGGATTATTGGGCAACAAGTTTTTGAAATGGTTAAAACTATTATTTAGCTGAGGTTTAAAATAAACGAGTGGTCACTTTATTCCCAATAGCTGAAAATACATCCATCTAGATGTTACAAAGTCTTGTACAAAATAACAGACAAATGACTCAATATTAATATAGTTCTTTTTCTGCAAGAATCAATACAGGTTTGATGAATTACTTTTTTTGCAGAGAATACATTAACAAAGACGTCAGCCACGTGACTTGCCTCCTGTGTGAATACGTTTGTGTCTACTAAGGCAACTACTAATGGTGAATGATTTACCGCAGATATCACAGGGGAATGGCTTCTCTCCTGTATGAACACGTTTATGGGTGTTTAAGACACTACTTTCAGAGAATGATTTACCACAAACCTCACAGAGATACAGCTTCTCACCTGAATGAACACGCAGGTGTCTCGTTAAGTTATTACTTCTAGAAAATGATTTATTACAGATATCACAGTTGTATGGCTTCTCTCCTGTATGGCTACGTATATGACTGGTTAAGTTTGATGGATAAGAGAATGATTCATTACAGATATCACATTGATATGGTTTCTCTCCTGTATGAATATGCTTGTGTTTAGTTAAGTCACTATTTTGAGTGAATGATTTACCACAGATTTCACAGGGATATGGCTTCTCCCCTGTATGAATACGTAGGTGTCTAGTTAAGTCACCTTTTCTAGGGAATGATTTACCACAGATATTACAATGATGATATGGTTCCTCTTCTGAATGAATACGTTTGTGAGTAGTTAAGTTACATACTTGAGAGAATGATTTACCACAGATATCACAGCAATATGGTTTTTCTCCAGTATGAATGTATTTGTGAGTAATTAATTTTCCGGTTTGAGAGAAAGCTTTACCACATACATCACACTGATAAGGTTTTCCTCCTGTGTGAACACGTTTATGTTTAATTAAGTCACTACTTGTGTAGCAAGATTTACCACAAATATCACACTGATATGGTTTCTCTCCTGTATGAATACGTTTATGTCGAGTTAAGTCACGATTTCTAGAAAATGATTTACTACAGACATCACAGTGATATGATTTCTCTCCTTTATGAATGCTTTTGTGAGTGATTACATGATAATTTCTAGAGAATGATTTACCATAAATATCACAGTGATATGGCTTTTCCCTTGGGTGAAAATTGTCTCGAGGAGTTAAATTATCTTCTTGAGAGAAAGACATTTTACAGATGTCACAGTCATATGATGTTTTCCTTTTCTCTTTCAGCATCCCATCAGGAAAAAAAAAAAAATCAATCTTGTTTTACTGTTTTGCAATTAACTTTGTTTTCACAGAATTCATTTGCCAAAAATTTTTTTCTTTTCTCTCCATTATGTAGATATTTTTTATCTGTTCAGTTTTGCCTTTTAATCCTTACAAATATTTGTGTTGTTGTCATTATCATTAAAATACAAAATATTCCTGACAGTGAAATTGGGAAAAACTTGCTGAGATTCTCGAGTTTGGAGGAAATATTTCAGTCAATCCACCACAGATTTATTTAAACTGGGTTACATCGTTTGTGGATGATGTCTTCTTTTAGTGTTTAAAATAAGCTAAATATTGATGATGCAGCCAAACTAATAAAATTCTCTTTTTTTTTTATGCCAATGTCATCTGATATTTCTGAAATAATAAAGAAACAGTATAAGATATAGGGGAAATTTAAAAGCAGAGGGTCAAAAGTAGAAAATTTACTGCATTTCTATTGATAAAGTGCAAATATAAACATGTAAGGGCACTTACTGAAATACAGAGGTCCCGATGCATCTACGTAACGATATGCTTATACACTGCACACTCGTTAGAGGGTTAGGGTTTCGTAGATGCGTCGGGATCTCTGTATTTAAGTAGTACCCGTTTAAGTTAATGATTGCATTAGACAACTTTCTGTGGAGGTCTACAGGAGACCGTGAGATATTGGTTTCAAATTTTGGCACAAGGCCAGCAAGTTCGTGGGTGCGGGTAAGTCGATTACATTGACAGTTCTTTTATCGACAGAGAAAAGATGAAAGGTAAGGTCGACCTCAGCGGAATTTGAACTAAGACCGTAAAATCGGCTGAAATGCTACAGTTAGAGAAACAACAATCTATAGGCTTATAAAGGTCCGTAACTAGTAAAGATTAAATAAAATCAAGTCGATGACAACAACAATAATAATAAATGGTAAAATCCACGCAAAAAATCCGAGTTTTTTCTTTTTCTTAGTGAAAATCGTGCGGGTGTTAATCTGTAATTTTACCTAATAAATATATTCTTCTATGGCTGCCAGCCCGATACCAGTTATGATTTGACAATGAGAAGACGGTACGTTATAATCAAACATTACTTATTGGTGAACGATGAAAACAACAATATTAAACCAAAGAAACACCTCGTATAATTTTAGACGTGAAGTTTGAACAGGTAGAAAGTAGCTTTGTCTTCTTTGTCCATCATCAGCTTCCATTTGTGGGTTAAGAAATGTAGATTGTTTGTAACTTTTATGAGTGGACATATATATGGTTGTATGCTACGGCCGGTCATAGGGTGACCATTGGTTTTGCAACTATAAATCGCTTAGCTGTATAGGCAACTCGTTACACTCAAATGGCCAGAGGCATATAAGGTACTATTTAAGAAGAGTGGTCCCGGTGCGCGCACTCGGCAACCCGCGCTAGCTAGTCGATCTTTACTTTGTGTTTTATTTACTTTGTTTTATTTACTTTGCTAGGTAGTAGTTGTAGGATCGACTAGTTACGACTAGCTTGCGCGAGTACGCGCACCGAGACCACTCTTCTTAAATAGTATCGCACATAACTTCTCTCAACATTTATATATACATACCTTGTCAAAGGAATTGGGTTCAGAGAACACTGTCTTGGAGGAGAACAACACTAGAATTGCAACCATCCACGTTGGAAGATTTAGAATGGGGGAATGGTTAAACATTTCCGGAATAATGACTTGGCGGAAGTAGAATTATTGTTGTATCGGTTGCTTGTCTCCCGTAACGCAGAGAGAAGAATCAATAAATACAGGGTTATGACCGACCGTTATCAGCTTGGGTGTGAAAGGCCCTGCATGAACACGCCATGATCACCCACGAAAAGGTTTCAGCTAAAATAACAGGGCTCGTGGGGTCGGCTATCCTGTTCTTTTAACTTCATTTGTTTATTCTGTTTATTTGTCCTTATTTAATTTTCATTGTAAATTCATCTCATTGTGAATAACCCATCCGATTTTATTGTAAAAAGTTCCATGTTGACCCCAAACATTGTATTGTCCCCATCTGTGTTAATCCATATGGATAATAAAGAAATTAGCTTGTGCCGATCGCCGTCAGATGTTCTCGGACCCCTTACTACCGATTTCTTCCGCAAAATAAGGACAACGACGGCTCCAGGAGAAAGGAGCCCCGCGGGTTGGAGTTGTTGGCTGCTGCTTCTGCAGCGAGGGTCTCTAACCACTCACCGCGTCAACGCCACCGTGATTATTACCGCTGGTTGTGGATGCACACCTCACTTGTTCTGGGGTATGTGCTCCATCACACCCCGCACTTCATCTGCTGCTTTACTCCCCCACTTTCTTACCTCTCTCTTCTCCTGTTTGTTTACATTGAAATTTGAATAAAGATATACTTCTATGTTTAATTAAATGTGGATAAATATCCGAAATTTTCAGATGTCGTTATTATCGGCGAATTACTTCCATTTATTCTAAGTTCAAAACCTACCTGTTAACCTTTTGCTCTCAGTAACTAAGTTTCAAATGTTTTAAAATGTCTTCTTACAATGCTACAACTTACATTCATTTTCATATAATTAATGATGAGCTTTTTACTTTATTTTTCCTTTTCTTCTTCAGTTGGAATAAAATTACTATTGCTTCCTAACTTGCGAAGATGGCATGTTTCTGTCGAATCTCCTCAAATATAATAGACATTCTGGCTGAATTTCGTTTCGGTCTGTCAAGATAGCCAAATAATTTTCTGTACAATCCCTATTATTGGTAGATTCAGTTTCATGTCAGTTTATATCTTAGCCTTTTCCTTTTTTTTGTTAATCTAGTACTAGACCACAACTATGTTGCCTGAGGTACACCAATATATTTTTTGTTATATCATTATGCCATAGGAATTCACATTTTCATGTCCTTAAATCGAAAAATCTCTGTAATTCACATAGAAGTTGATAAAATACAAGATTTCACTATATCATCAGTTTCAATATGTATGAATTTTAATAAAGTTAATATTATAGATTTTTCGGACTATTTTAGTTATATTTAGTAAAAATATTTTGAAGTTTAGTTTCGAATCATGAATTTAAAATTAATGTTATCAACGATCTTGCATGTTACGCGAATGACAAATACAATGTATTTTAAAATTATTCAAAGTTGGTGTTTGGTCGGGTTACGTATAGAAAGAGTTGTTTCCCCTCGTTTGATATCATGAGCAATTACACCAGCTAATGAGATTAATCATAATTAGCCTCAGAGTTATCAATAATTACAACTAATTGTTATTGCTGCCTATGATAGTTTGAAATAGCTTTTTGTAATTACTAGGTCATAGAAACATTGTTTGGTTGCCAGTTACCAAAGGTTCGCGTTGCTGAGCGATAAGAAACTTGCTTTCCAATCACATGGCTCTGGGTTCAGTCCTACTGTGTGACACCTTGGGCAAGTGTCTTCTGCTATAGCCTCAGGCTACCAAAGCCTTGTAAATGGGTTTAGCAGACGGAAACTGAAAGAAGCGTGTTTTATATATATATACTCTTTTACTTGTTTCAGTCATTTGACTGCGGCCATGCTGGAGCACCGCCTTTTAGTCGATCAAATCGACCCCGGGACTTATTCTTTGTAAGCCCAGTACTTATTCTATCGGTCTCTTTTGCCGAATCGCTAAGTGACGGGGACGTAAACACACCAGCATCGGTTGTCAAGCAATGCTAAGGGGACAAACACAGACACACAAACCCATATATATATATATATATATATACGACAGGCTTCTTTCAGTTTCCGTCTACCAAATCCACTCACAAGGCATTGGTCGGCCCGGGACTATAGCAGAAGACACTTGCCCAAGATGCCACGCAGTGGAACTGAACCCGGAACCATGTGGTTGGTTAGCAAGCTATATATATATATATGTTGAATCACTAGCTTCTGCACGCATTTTTTTTCTCTCCTTGTTTCTTTTCTGTGTATCTTTCTGTTGAAGAGCGTAGGCTCGAAACGTAAAAGACTTATTTTATTTATATTCCTGAGCGCCATACTAATTTAATTGTTTGTTTGTACTCCACCTGCCTTCGTCTTTTGTTTATTTTCGTAAAGCTTCCCGTTATATATATATATACTTTTTTAAAAAGCAGCAAAAATATTACAAAGATTGCTATTCAGAGTTTCATGTTCCCATTTGTCAGACAGTTTTTGCGATGTTTTTGCTGCTTTTTAATAAAACATATTACTCTACCTCTGGTATTCGAGTACTATTTTTTCTACCTTCTTTTGCATTTATGTACTTACTCTGGTATAGTGTGTGTGTGTGTATTTAATATTTTTGGACTAATGGGTAAATGTCAATCAGTGTGTTGAAGTGTTGAGTAAAGCGCTGGCACAGTTTGGGGCTACGTGGTGTCATCCACAGTCGTTAAGTCTTTAGGCTTACATTTTAGTGATTTGTTGGGTTCCATGTGTTTGTAGTTTCATCCATTAGATGCATAGGGCAGTAAAAAAACTCAACAAACTTTTTTCCTTTTTCTTTTTCTTTTTCTTTCATTACCCTCTGAAATCATTCTGAAGATGTTTGTTGAATGTAATGAGGTCAATCTAAATTTACTCCAATTTGATTAACAGAAACAGCTGTAAATGGTCCTGAACTACAATTAAATAATGACTCTTTAATACCAATGATCAACTTCTCATTGCTAATTATTGCTCCATTTCTTTTCTATATATGTATATATACACACATACACACACACACACCTATAGAGAGAAAACAAATGTACAGATGTTTGTATGTATCTATGTATGGAATGCAGATGGCTTATAGAGGCCATAGTGGTATCAAATTGCTGGACCAGTTCATGTAAGTCGTGGAAACAGTTACAGTTGTGCAGGAAGAGAGTTGACCTAAATGAGATGCAGTTTGGCATTGTGCCTGGAAGAAGTACTACTAATGCTGGTGTGTTTACGTCCCCATAACATAGCAGTTCGGCAAAAGACACCAATAGAATAAGTACTAAGCTTACAAAGAATAAGTCCTGGGTTGATTTTTTCGACTAAAGGCAGTGCTCCAGCATGGCTGCAATCAAATGCCTGAAACAAATGAAAGGATAAAAGTATATATATATATATATATATATATATATATATATCTAACCCAGACCTGGTCTGGGCAGGCGTTATCCTTGCTAGGAAAAGTGGAGGTAGTGCAGATGTTTATAGCATCGGTTATCACATACCGTCTGACCATGGTGCCTTGCCCCGATTTGTGGCTGAACAAGTTGGAGAGAATCCTTTTCCACTTTTTGTGGAAGGGAGGAAAGCCACTCGTGAAGCGCTCTGTCTGCTGCCAGAAACCGCTAAAGGGTGGGTTAGAGATACCATGGCTAAGGATGCGAAAATTCACGTTAAGGTTGAGGCACCTCTGGCTTTACCTGGATGGAGAGCAGGTGTGGTCACAGCATGTTCAGTTCTACCTTCCGCAATTAATGTCCTTAATGGACATTGGTAATTGGAGAAGCCATTACAAATTTCATTTGTAATGAGCAACCTAGGTTGGGGGACTGGCAATTGGAGTGCCGCCAGGCACTTCAGCTACTCTCTTGGGCAGGCAAGAGTTCCACCGCGGATTTCTATAGTGGGTTAGTGGAGGTTAAGTCCGAAGACGCCTCGGGGGGAGACCCTGGGCTATGATGAAAATCAGTTAATCAACCTGTTCTGGAGAACTTTCGGGCCGGGGTATCTGGACAATTACCAGAAATCTCTGGCTTGGCAGTGCTTCCATGCAGCGTTACCCGTTCGTGATAAACTGTCAAGGTATGGAAGTGCCGTCTCACCAACATGTCCGAGGTGCAGGCAGGAGAGGGAAACTGTCTTGCATGCATTTGTGGAGTGTCCGGAATTAACGAGACTGATAGTTTTCGCAGAGCAACTGTTGTCATCGATGGGAAGAGTACAGATATCAGCTGAATCTATCATCGAGATTGTGCTGCCACCTGCTCTTAACAGGGAAAGAAAAGCTTGCTTTTTCTGCGTAGTAGCCATACTGAAAGAAACAGTATGGAAGACGCGTGTGAGAGGCATAGTGTCGGGTACCTTTGTATCCGGCCAGGGGTTGGTTAACTTTTTTAGTTACCACCTCAGTAATAAGATCAGGCTGGAGAAAAGGTACCTGTCACAAGATAGATTCATGAGAAAATGGAAGCCTGTGGCGAGGAAGCTGGAAGTGTTTGGCACCAGGTAAGTGGAACCCAAAAACAGGAGAGAAAAAGGGGTCTACCCTGGTGGTCAGATGACTATCCTTCAGAGAAGCCATTACAAATTTCATTTGTAATGAGCAACGCTTAAGTCAAAAGTTATAAACATATTTATTAAATTATTATATTTTAAAATTGTAAATATTTAATTGCTACAGCTACTTCACCCTTTTATGTTTGTTCTTGTTCGTCCCCTCTTTGTAATGCCTTCATGGCAAATATTTATGAAATAAAGTAGCTTGCTTACCAACCACATGGGTCCAGGTTCAGTCCCACTACATGGCACCTTGAGCCAGTGTCTTCTATTATAGCCTCAGGCCAACCAATGCCTTGTGAATGGATTTGGTAAACGGAAACTGAAAGAAGCCTGTCGTATATATATGTGTGTATATATATATATATATATATATATATATATATATATATCTAACCCAGACCTGGTCTGGGCAGGCGTTATCCTTGCTAGGAAAAGTGGAGGTAGTGCAGATGTTTATAGCATCGGTTATCACATACCGTCTGACCATGGTGCCTTGCCCCGATTTGTGGCTGAACAAGTTGGAGAGAATCCTTTTCCACTTTTTGTGGAAGGGAGGAAAGCCACTCGTGAAGCGCTCTGTCTGCTGCCAGAAACCGCTAAAGGGTGGGTTAGAGATACCATGGCTAAGGATGCGAAAATTCACGTTAAGGTTGAGGCACCTCTGGCTTTACCTGGATGGAGAGCAGGTGTGGTCACAGCATGTTCAGTTCTACCTTCCGCAATTAATGTCCTTAATGGACATTGGTAATTGGAGAAGCCATTACAAATTTCATTTGTAATGAGCAACCTAGGTTGGGGGACTGGCAATTGGAGTGCCGCCAGGCACTTCAGCTACTCTCTTGGGCAGGCAAGAGTTCCACCGCGGATTTCTATAGTGGGTTAGTGGAGGTTAAGTCCGAAGACGCCTCGGGGGGAGACCCTGGGCTATGATGAAAATCAGTTAATCAACCTGTTCTGGAGAACTTTCGGGCCGGGGTATCTGGACAATTACCAGAAATCTCTGGCTTGGCAGTGCTTCCATGCAGCGTTACCCGTTCGTGATAAACTGTCAAGGTATGGAAGTGCCGTCTCACCAACATGTCCGAGGTGCAGGCAGGAGAGGGAAACTGTCTTGCATGCATTTGTGGAGTGTCCGGAATTAACGAGACTGATAGTTTTCGCAGAGCAACTGTTGTCATCGATGGGAAGAGTACAGATATCAGCTGAATCTATCATCGAGATTGTGCTGCCACCTGCTCTTAACAGGGAAAGAAAAGCTTGCTTTTTCTGCGTAGTAGCCATACTGAAAGAAACAGTATGGAAGACGCGTGTGAGAGGCATAGTGTCGGGTACCTTTGTATCCGGCCAGGGGTTGGTTAACTTTTTTAGTTACCACCTCAGTAATAAGATCAGGCTGGAGAAAAGGTACCTGTCACAAGATAGATTCATGAGAAAATGGAAGCCTGTGGCGAGGAAGCTGGAAGTGTTTGGCACCAGGTAAGTGGAACCCAAAAACAGGAGAGAAAAAGGGGTCTACCCTGGTGGTCAGATGACTATCCTTCAGAGAAGCCATTACAAATTTCATTTGTAATGAGCAACGCTTAAGTCAAAAGTTATAAACATATTTATTAAATTATTATATTTTAAAATTGTAAATATTTAATTGCTACAGCTACTTCACCCTTTTATGTTTGTTCTTGTTCGTCCCCTCTTTGTAATGCCTTCATGGCAAATATTTATGAAATAAAGTAGCTTGCTTACCAACCACATGGGTCCAGGTTCAGTCCCACTACATGGCACCTTGAGCCAGTGTCTTCTATTATAGCCTCAGGCCAACCAATGCCTTGTGAATGGATTTGGTAAACGGAAACTGAAAGAAGCCTGTCGTATATATATGTGTGTATATATATATATATATATATATATATATATATATATACGTTTAAATATTTGTTGTGCAAGATTTTTTATATGAAGTCGTGTGTTGAAACAGATATTGTTATATTTCGGAATGGTCATTTTGCCAGTTTAGCCAATAAAAACATACGCACTATATATTTGGTGTTACTTTGCTTCAGTGTTATTTATTTTTTACATTAATCTTAATCTTATTTCGGCCAGAGTTCTTTCGTCACAGGAGTGTTATTTATTTTTTACATTAATCTTAATCTTATTTCGGCCAGAGTTCTTTCGTCACAGGAGTGTGACGAAAGAACTCTGGCCGAAATAAGATTAAGATTAATGTAAAAAATAAATAACACTGAAGCAAAGTAACACCAAATATATAGTGCGTGTGTTTTTATTGGCTAAACTGGCAAAATGACCATTCCGAAATATAACAATATATATATATGTGTGTGTGTATGTGTGTGTGCATGTTTGTGTTTGTCCCCCTCACCATCGCTTGGCAACCGATGTTGGTGTGTTTACGTTCCCGTATCTTAGCGGTTCGGCAAAAAAAAAAAACTGATAGAATAAGTACTAGGCTTACAAAGAATAAGTCCTGGGGTCGATTTGCTCGACTAAATGCGGTGCTCCAGCATGGCCGCAGTCAAATGACTGAAACAAATAAAAGAATAAAACGTGCTTATATATATATGTGTATATATATCTATACAATAATATGTTACATTACTCAATAGTCAAGATAAAACTCTGAGTTTCAGATGCCGAAGTGGAAATCCACAACACCATCTCTTCGGTTATCTGGCTATTTGAAAACGTTATGAAAAAATACCGTTATATAAAGGGAAATTACTGTGTTATAACTCTGCTTGCCTGCGTACTTATACATCGCTTGCATTTTTCGTCATAAAAATTATATAAAAATACATAAAAAATATATAAAAATATATAAAATCTTCTTGGGACATAACATAGAAAGCATGTTCTATCTGTTTTCTTTAGGGGACCAAAAACGTAACAGAAATTTAGTCACATTTGGGGATGATCCGAAAAGTTCTGTCCTTGTGTTTAGACATGTAGTAGGGTCTAAGCTGCTTTTCCAGATAAGCCATCTCTCCATGTCGCATAGACCGCACCTTTCGCTGCCGTTGGTATAGGGCTTACATCTGGCCAAAATCTTCCATTGTATGTTATAATCGACACCTTTATCTCTTAAAGACCAAATATGATTAGATAATTGTGTCGCTTTTCTTTTGTTCCAGTGCCTAAAGCTCAAAGTGTGATTATTGAACATGGACTTGAAATTACCCTCTGTAAGGCCCACGTATGTTTATATATATGTATACTAGCAGTATAGCCCGGCGTTGCCCGGGTATGTAAGAGCCCCTAGTAGGCAACGACTAATCCCAATCTAGTGCTTTCCCTCTAGGGAACGAAGGCGCATGTGTAGGTTGCAAATGTCTTCTCTTCACTTCCAAATAACTATCAAACAGCTATCGATAATTCAACCCAACCAATTCCTACCAGGAAGAAATTACATTCGAGACTTTACCCCCAACACCGCCACTTCTGCTAATAGCTGCTGCAGCCGCAAGTTATTCGAATACTTTTTTTGTTTACACTTTCTTTATAACTACCACCCCAAACGTTTTACCTTAAATTTTTGACGTACATTAAGGGTCCTCGGACGCTACTTGCAAACTCTTGGTTTATTATAAACTGCTTTTGTCGTGTGCACCAAAAAACCTTTTCCATTCGTTTGTTCAGTTTGGTCACTTTTGACTTTTTCGTTGTTGTCACTCACATTGCTGCCCGCTTTTTTTGCCGTTTTTGTACATTTTTATACATTTGGGGATACTTACCCCACGTATTCCGAGAGTTAAAAAGGTCGAGTTGCGTCCCCTAGACAGTCTGTGGTTTGTGTTTAAAACATAAATCGGTTTGCTATGTGTGCCACATATGATTTAATTAACCGATTTTTTCCAGTAATAAAGTATCCTATTGGAATAAAAAGGGCCATATAGCTCCTTGGAGCAGACATGATGCTCGCTGTGAACTTAAAAAAAAATTCCCGCCAATTTGTGAAAGATATTGTCGAAAATATATCATCTTGAATTTGAACGCGATTTCCCAAAATGGCATGATTTTATCAATTTTTTCTGATATTAAGGTATTGCATGGAAAACTAACGTCAGAATTAAGTTTCTTAGGGTAACATTAAGCTTCACCATGAGTTTGGTGAAAATCGATTGCAAGTTGCAAAATCTACAATAGAAAATGTGTTGCATATAAAAAGCTTAGATTCTCGACCCCATGTCGAATTTATCGATTTTTTTCAGAACTGGGGGAACTTTTCAAAATTCTCGCTGCGTTAGTTTTGAATTATGACATTGGGCTATATGTGTGTCAAGTTTCATCAGAATCGGTTGAAAGCCGTGGTCAGGGTGAGGTTACAACCTGACAGACACACAGACAGACAAACTGCCGTTTATATATACATATAATATAATATTAATTCGAGACAAAACCACTATTTTGCAAAACAAACAAGGAAATACTTAAAAATTTTTAATATAAAGTAAATAAACCGCCACTACAAATTGTTTCATGTCTTCAAATGACATTCGTCAGGTGGATTTCCGATCTTCTAATTAAAACTGATTAGAAGATCGGAAATCCACCTGACGAATGTCATTTGAAGACATGAAACAATTGTAGTGGCGGTTTATTTACTTTATATTAAAAATTTTTATGTATTGATTAAGTCTTTCCTTGTTTGTTTTGCAAAATAGTGGTTTTGTCTCGAATTAATATTATATAATATTTTACTATAAAATTGGATTTAATCCTAAATCTGATTTTTTCCCTGTAAATTTGGATTTTTTCCCTAATATTTATTATTATATATATATATATTATATATATATATATATATATATATATATATATATATATATATATATATATATATATATATATATATACATACATACATACATACATTTATGATGATTATGATGATGATAACAATAGTAATCAGACAAACAACAGAAAATTTGAAAGAACAAAAAACAACAAAATAAAACATAAAGCTAAAAACTTCCGGCATTCTGTGGAGTGGATGGTGTGATGGGAGAGGTGGGGGTTGATGGGGGTAAGTGGTTGCGATTAAGAGTGGGGACGTCGGCGTGGCGGTGTGGTGGAGAGGACCAAGAAGGTAAGAAAGATGGTGGTGGTGGTGGTGGTTAATATTCAGAAACAAACGGAAACCATGATAAAAAAGGAAAAATAGGAGTCTTTTATGATAAAGAGGAATGACAACAGTTTAGTTGCCCTTGTTGCTGTGCTTTTAATGTTTGATTAGTGGAAATAAATGTGTTGTGAACGAAGAGGTCATATACGACCGTCGCTCGCCAACATACGTTTCATATTTACCAATTTAATCAACAATGACAAATTCAAACGTATCCATGTTTCCATTATTGTGCCAGGAATATTTCTGGGTAAGTGAAAAAGAAAGAAAAGCCCTTATTTTTTTTACTGTAGTTGTTTTTCATTTCCATGCTGCAAAACCAGGTTGTCCGAGCATTACATTGTCTATTCCTCTCTCAGGTCTCCTTCCATTAAACACTTAAAAAAGTTCATTTTTGAAGCATCCACCCCGCCACTCTTTCTCTTTTTACACATTATCCCTTTATTCATCTCAACTTTTCTCCTAATGAGATATTTTCTCTCTCTCTCATACACTGGCGTGCAGCAGTTTCACTTTTAACCAAAAGACCCAACTTGAAGGCCAAATCAAATCTATCTGTCACCTATCTATCTATCTATCTATCTATCTATCTATCTATCTATCTATCTATCTATCTATCTATCTATCTATCTATCTATCTATCTATCTATCTATCTATCTGTCTATCATCTATCTATCTATCACCTATCTGTCTATCATCTATCTATCTATCTATCTATCTATCTATCTATCACCTATCTGTCTATCATCTATCTATCTATCTAACTATCTATCTATCTATTATCTATCTATCTATCTATCTATCTATCCATCTATCTGTTTATCATCTATCTATCTATCTGTTTATCATCTATCTATCTGTCTATCATCTATCTATCTATCTATCTATCTATCTATCTATCTATCTATCTATCTATCTATCTATCTATCTATCTATCTATCTATCTGTCTATCATCTATCTATCTATCACCTATCTGTCTATCATCTATCTATCTATCTATCTATCTATCTATCTATCTATCTCTCGATGTATCTGTCTATCTTTGTTCCTTTCTCCATTTTTCTCTCCCGGTTTTGTATTTGTATTTTTAATGTTTTGTATTATAAATGTTTCATATACATAGGTGTTATATTCCAATAAAAGGTACTCACCCCACCCAAACAAAAACATTAAAATACAAATTCAAAACCAAAGAAAACACACTTAAGTGAAGACAGAAAGAAAAAACACGTCAATTTAATACCAAGTGTCTCAGTTTTGTAAGATTTTGCCGGCAAATTTTTAAATTAACGTAAACATTTATTTACGTAAAGGAGAATTACCGGAGAACTTTCATCTAATTCTTCCAAATCTTTCTGTCAAAACTGAATCGGTTGGTCGCACACCACGAAGTTCAACGAAACTTACTGAAGCAACCAGCACGTTCGCGGCATTACGACGGGCGATGGCGAGGCTAAGGCATTGAAACAACCCAGTATCCTCACGGGCATCATGTGGCACCTTGGGAAGGCGAACTGCCAGCGGTGACAAGAACTTCGTTGTTAGCAGCCAAGCTTCCCCAAATGTCTCAAACGCCACAGGCCCTTCCATTTATTGCAACATCCAGGATGTTGAAGGGAGCAAAGGAGTCACAGACTATGGTGCTCCAGATAAGGCACCTACCTCTTACCCACAGACAGAGGGTAAGACCATCTGGTCTTTTCCCATCACTTCTGTATAATTCAGTCGACTCCAGAACTAAAGGGATATTAACCTGAGCCAAGGCTCGTTT
Organism: Octopus sinensis; assembly: GCF_006345805.1. NCBI lineage: Eukaryota > Metazoa > Mollusca > Cephalopoda > Octopoda > Octopodidae > Octopus > Octopus sinensis. Next base: position 18,693,757 of record NC_043017.1, on the reverse strand, counting down.
AATGATGAAGTTTGGCTCGGTGTGATAAGCGAAACGACCAGCATTTAGGCAACAAGACAGACCTGTGGAGTTGAGGGGCCTACCACAGCGACATTTCAGTTCCCCACAGACGTCGGCTCCCACTCTGAATGCGATGGTGATGCTGAGCTCATCTACACCGAAGAGACCATCGAGGTTGGTCACAGGCAGGGCATCAATCTAGTCTCTCGAGAATTTTGCCCAAGCAGAAAGTAGGTGACACCTTGATTGTCACATACTCTCTGCTTCCGTCTACCTTCAGCTGTATCAGGATCTGACAAACCCAGCTCTCTCCACTGTAGCAGAGCTTCATCCATCTCCCCGTTGGAATTAGTTCATGTTGGAGACGAAAGGATGTTATAAGCATGGATTGAGGAAAGAAAACAGGGAAGAGATAGAGACAAGCACTTGCGCAGACCCCCAAAATATTCTTTTCTACTCGAGGCACAAGGCCCGAAATTTTTGGGGAGGGGGTCAGTCGATTAGATCGACCTCAGTATGCAACTGGTACTTAATTTATCGACTCCGAAAGGATGAAAGGCAAAGTCAACCTCGGCGGGATTTCAACTCAGAATGTAAAGACAGATTAAATACTGCTAAGCATTTCGCCCGGTGTGCTAACGTTTCTGCCAGCTCGCCGTCTTTATTTTGTATTATATATGTTTCATATACATAGGTGTTATATTCCAATGAAAGGTACTCACCGCCACCCAAACAAAAACATTAAAATACAAATTCAAAACCAAAGAAAACACACTTAAGTGAAGAAAGAAAAAAAGAAGAAAAGGGAAAAACACGTCAATTTTAACGTTTCTTATTTCTTTGTTGCCCACAAGGGGCTAAACATAGAGGGGACAAACAAGGACAGACAAAGGTGTTAAGTCGATTATATCGACTCCAGTATATTACTGGTACTTAATTTATCCCGAAAGGATGAAAGGCAAAGTCAACCTCGGCGGGATTTCAACTCAGAACGTAACGGCAGACGAAATACTGCTTAGCATTTCGCCCGGCGTGCTAACGTTTTTGCCAGCTTGCCGCCTAAATGGGAAGAAAATATTGAAAAACATCAATACTTGTCAGAGTGAGAAAGAAACGAGGAAGAATGATGATGGGATATGCTAGAAACAACAGTCAAATCTCCCTTTAATCCCACACCTTTTCTTCTGAATATATTTACTTTATTTTAAAAAAGCTTTTAGTGCCCACAAAACCGACCGAAATTGATCCGGAGAGGGGTTAAGAAAAAAAAAAAACATTTTCCGAAAACTTTTTTTCCAGATCATTGTCAAAGATATGAAAAAAAATCTGAATAATCCCAGGCAAAATGGAGAAATTCCAATTTATGTGGGCCACCTGTCGCTGACATCTGGCAAAATTAATAAACAAACATTACAAAAATAAAAATTATACAAAAACAATGTATAAACAGCGTGGTTTGCACTTTTAAAAAAACAAACTCCGACATTAATAAGCGTGGCATCAGCGACTTTTTTCCTCTTTAAACTATTTCTTTCATTCCAACCCCCTTATGTATGTCACTACAACATGCTCTATCGTCCTCAAAGGGAGACCTGAACCATATCCGTGGTGACATACATCTCTTTATTTGAATGCTCAAGGATTCTTTTTCCCATAACTTGTTGGTTTGTCAGTATTTTCTGTGTGTGTGTGTGTGTGTGTGTCTGTCTATCTATCTGTCTGTCTGTCTGTCTAAAAAAATTCCCACGGTTATATTTTTTGGTCATTTTTTGGTTTTTTTAAAAATTTTTACTTGTTGCAGTCATTAGACTGTGGCCATGAAGAATTTTTAGTCAAATGTATCGACCCTAGAATTTTTATAAATGATTTTCAACCAGCGCATGAAGTTAAGCCTAGAAGGTCTCTCCACATGCTAGAAATAACAGCCAAATCTCTTGAAAATTTTTTGGCTATTCTTCGATTTTTTTTTTATTTTCTAAAAATCTTTTTACTTGTTTCAGTTATTGGACTGTGGCCACGTGGGGGCACAGCCTTGGGGAATTTTTAGTCGAATGTAGCGACCCCAGAATCTATTTTTAGGTGATTTTCTACCAGCACATAAAGTTAAGCCTAGAAGGTCGCTCCACATGCTAGAAATAACAGCCAAGTCTTAAAAAAAGTTTTCTGATAATTTCACGTAAACAAAAAAAGGAAAATTCTATTTTCCAAAATTCAAATTTTTAAGTAAACAAAATATATTCAATCGAAAATAAATAAGTAGAATAGAATAACAGAAATACACTTCTATATTTAAAAGATGAGGAATTATTTACATTATTGACAATTGACAGATATTTGTCCTCATCTTGTTTGTTGTTAACACACCGTTTCGGATGATATACCCGCCAACCTTCATCAGGTGTCTTGGGGAAATTTCGAACCTGGGTTCTTATTCCTAAAGTATTTTTCGATGTTGTTATTGTTATTATTATTATTATTATTATTATTATTATTATTATTATTATTATTATTATTATTAAGAGCGCGGGCTACTAACCCCAAGATTCTGAGTTCGATTCCAGGCAGTGACCTAAATAACAACAACAACAACATCATCATCATCATCATCATCATCATCATCATCATCATCATCATCATCATCGTCGAAAAATACCTTAGGAATGAGAACCCAGGCTCGAAATTTCCCCAAGACACCTGATGAAGGCTGGAGGTTATATCAGCCGAAACGTGTTAACAACAAACAAGATGAGGACAAATATCCGTCAATTGTAAATAATGTAAATAATGTAGAATAACAGAACACGAGTCTCCTTACTACTCAATGTACAAATTGTCTGAATTCTAACAAATGGGAAAACATTTACTTCAAGAATGTGTAGAAACGTAAAAATGACAAGAAGTACACATGAATGAGCAATTGTCACTATGTTTAATACGTAGGAAAAAGTTCTCAAATGAAGCAATAAAACCTTCAAGAATAATTGATAAGTTGCCTACCAGACAAACTTGGCAAATACAGAAGGGGGTTTTCTGTTGTGTCTGGGGAGAGTCATTTTCTTTTTGTGCTTTATAATGTAACACACTCACCAGTAAAATTTCCACTTATTTCTTATTTTTATTTTCCTAAAATTTTCGTTGCGTCTTGCAACCTTTTCAATCGTCTAAAATTTTCGTTGCATCTTGCAACCTTTTCAATAGTCTTGACTTTTGCAACCTTTTCAATAGTCAAGACTATTGAAAAGGTTGCAAGACACAATGAAAATTTTAGGAAAATAAAAATAAGAAATAAGTGGAAATTTTACCAGTTACATTATAAGGCACAAAAAGAAAATGACTCTCCCCAGACACAACAGAATATGCTTCAACACACAAACTCATATAAAGAATCTGGCAAACCAAATCCAAAAACGGAAGAAGGGGGTTTGTTATGTCTTATAAACTTGCAAAATTAATTGTGAAAAATGGCAAAGCACATACTATTGGCAAAACTCTTCTCTTACCAGCTATAACTGAAGTTTTGAAAGCTATGATTTACCTAGGTAAAAGTGCTGTAACAGCAGCAAGAATAGATGACATGACGAAAGATGTGGAAAGTAAACTATGTGATCATCATCATCATCATCATCATCATCATTGTTTAACATCCATTTTTCATGCAGGCATGGGTTAGACGGTTTGATTGAGGTCTGGCAAGCCAGCAGCTGCACCAGGTTTCAATCTGATCTGGCAATGTTTTTACAGCTGGATGCCCTTACTAATGTCAGCCACTCAGAGTGTAGTGGGTACTTTTTACATGCCACCAGTATGGGAGCCAGTCAGGCAGGCCTGGTATCGATCGCGTTCAGAGGATGCTTTTTACATGCCACCGGCACAAGCCAGTCAGGGAGTACTGGCAATGACCACGATCGGTTGGTGCTTTTTACGTGCCACCGGCACAGGAGCCAGTCAGGCAGACCTGGCATTGATCATGTTCAGATAGTGCTTTTTATGTGCCACTGGCACAAAAGCCAGTCAAGGAGTATTGGTATCGGCCATGATCCGTTGGTGCTTTTTACATGCCACCGGCACAGGAGCCAGTCAGGCAGGCCTGGTATCGATCGTGTTCGGAGGATGCTTTTTACATGCCACCGGCACAAGCCAGTCAGGGAGTACTGGCAATGACCATGATCGGTTAGTGCTTTTTACGTGCCACCAGCACAGGAGCCAGTCAGGCAGACCTGGCATTGAACATGTTCAGATAGTGCTTTTTATGTGCCACTGGCACAAGAACCAGTCAAGGAGTATTGGTATCGGCCATGATCCGTTGGTGCTTTTTACATGCCACCGGTACAGGAGCCAGTCAGGTGGGCCTGGCATCAATCATGTTCGGATGGTGCTTTTTACGTGCCACCAGCACAGGAGACAGTCAGGCAGACCTGACATTGATCATGTTCAGATGGTGGCTTTAAAAAAATGAAAAATATTTTCTCTACAACTTGAATCAACTTTATGTGACAATGAAACTTTGCTAATGGCCTACGTGCATTATTTAAATTCCAATCAGGAAATCTTAGAAGAGTTTCTACTTACTGAAAAGATGGTACTTAACACAAAAGGTTCTACAATTTTTAAGATCCTTTACTTGTTTCGGTCATTAGACTATGGCCATGCTAGGAAAACCTCCTTCAACAAATTTTAGTCAAATGATTTGACTCCAGTACTTTAGTTTTTGTTAAGCTTGGTACTTTATCGATGACTTTTGCTGAACTGCTAAGTTACTTTCACACCTACTTAACCAATAAGGTTTCTTAGTTACTAAGCAAACATGATATCCTGTTAATTTCATAATGGAATCTAATTTTCTTCTATTAATCCCATGGTGTAGCTTCAAAGATTGGACATGAATGACATTAAATGATGATGATGATGATGATGTTGATGATGATAAATATCGGAAGATCAGAAATGAATGACATTGCCTGCATGATAAGGACGGACAAGGAAACAGTAACACACACACGCACGCACGCACGCACGCACGCACGCACGCACGCACGCACACGCACGCACGCACGCACGCACGCACGCACACACACACACACCACACACACACACACACACACACACACACCACACACACACACACACACGCACATACACACACCATATCCATTACTGTCATTTTTTCTTTTTTCACCCTAAACTGACTTTCAAACTTTTTATCGTGCAATTCTGACCCCAGATTAAAGATCCATCATTAGCGTTGGCTTTGAAGCTACACCATGGGATTAATAGAAGAAAATTAGATTCCATTATGAGATTAACAGGATATCTTGTTTGCTTAGTAACTAAGAAATCTTATTGGTTAAGTAGGTATGAACGTAGTTGGTCCTTTTTATGTTGAATTTCATTTGTGAAATTTTGCATCCTGAAACAGAATGTGTCTTCGGAGTCTTATTTTCCTAGAAATCAGGAAATACTCTGACATCTGAGTGTGTGTGTATCAATATGTATGCATATATATATATATATGTATGCATACATACATATATATATATATATATATATATATATATATATATAAAATTTAGATTCAAATGAATATGATAATTGAGACACTAGAATTTAGTATGGTATTATCCATACAATTTCAAATTAAGGTGATTAAAATCAAAATAAGCAACAAGGATATCCTTATTCCACTAAAAAGTAATAAGACACATATATATATATATGATGATATATATATATATGTAATTATATTTATATATACATGTGCTTGAGATTGTGTATTTGGCTGTTTTATATGTATATATATATTTATGAAAAGTACAGTATTAAATATCCATCATGGCTGGTCTTATCAATTGGTTTCTTGCAAAAATACAATGGAATGTGAGGTAACAATCTGATTATATAACTTTACACTCATCAGAGTTAGACGATATGGAAGGGAATATGACAACTACTTTCTCCAACCAATTCATAATCTAACAACTATACTTTCAGAGAATTTTTCTCCACTGCTCATTAGAAAGAGCAGTCGCCATATTCCGTTCCAAATTGGTTTATTTTGATGAGTGTAAAGTATATAATCAGACTGTTACCTAACACTCCATTGTATTCTTTACACGAAACCGATTGGTAGGATCAGCTGTGATGAATATTTAATACTATACTGCTGACAGATATACGAGTGCATCTTTTCTCTGCCTTAGGGTCTGCAGACCGGTGCTGGTCTGCAAGCCATCAGTTACTGGTACATGGTGAGTTTCCAGAAATGAAAGGAACGTTATCAAATGCTTATGTCATATTGTATTATTTGTTTACAAAATAAATGCAAGATAAAAAAAAAATGTCAACCTTTATTATATTCATTATATTGTTTCCGGTATGAATTAATATTATTAAGAAATATTACCGGTCCCTGGCACATTGGAAAAAAAAAACTGCTGGTATGCCACATTAGGTAGTCTGAGAAGCACTATTGTACATGACTTACGTGCATGTATATATATATATTGTTACGAGGGGACCTCCGAGAAGAACAAAAGCTGTTACGGAATCCCTCACACAGGCCCGTTCGATCAGCGAATGTTCACCATGGAAACTCGGAGAGGAGAGAGAGAGACAACAACTACAACAGCAATTGCAAGAAGAGACACAGAGGCAATCGAGAGAGACACAAAGAAGGCAATTGGCTACGTTTAACAACTAGTTTATATGACTATTAATTGTTACAACATCAAATACATATCAGATACATTTAAAGAGGAAATACATGCAAGTAACAGAATCAACACATCACAGCATTTAAACATGCAAGTAACAACACATCAAATGCAATAACAACAGCATTTAAAGAGTACACGTCGAATTAAACAACAAATCAATACATCATACAGTCCGGAGACAACAGCTCTGTTTCAAATCACATTAACGTTACAGTTCAAAGGACATTAAAGGCATATCAGTTCAATGTTTATTACACAGTTCTCTCTTTTACATAAATAGTTCTGTAACATATATCAACACAGTTCCCATTGTTCTTTTTTTACTGTCTCATTTCTTTTATGTTTCAATACATCAATTCTTTTTTCCTTCTTTCTCTTCACATATCAATACAACAATAACACATACCGTTCAGTTCCTGCTATAATAGCCAATGTCTCATATTGTACCTCATCTCTCTTAGCACTGCTAAATCCAACTGCTAAACTGCTTGCCTTGTCACCACCCCAATCTCTCTCTGCTGGAACTGACTTACAGACTCACAGCTCCTTTTTATAAGGTAGTTTCTCTGACCCTTTCTTGACCGGCAAAAGGGTAGGGGTCCTTCCAAAAGCCATTACTCTTCCCAAAACAAAGGACTATAACTTTGCATTCCAGACTTTCAGACTCCACCCCAAGCAAAGTAGGTCAAGAAGTACTGTGAACCATTCACAACAATATATATATATATATATACATATATGTATTTAGATATATATAATGTAGAAAAAGACCCCACAACTTTCAAATGGTACCTGGACAACTTCCTCCAGGCAATACAGGATAAACCACCTACACATGGATACATCTCAACCAGCAACAACTCTCTGGTTGAGTAGTCCATGGTGTCCCGAAATAATTAACTAAAAGACTTTTCCAGGTGTTGCTATTGAGTTAGTGATGGCCTGGGCCGATAATGGCCAAAACCAATCTAAGTTATCTAAGTTATATATATATATAACTTCAAAATGTGACCGCGTGTAAGTTATATATATATACTAGCAGTATCGCCCGGCGTTGCTCGGGTTGTAAGGGAAATAACTATATAAGCATTTTTAGAGAGTTATAGCCAAAAAATAGCAAAAAAATGCATTAAAAATTGAAAAAAAATTAAGGTAAATTTTTTTTTTAAATCGTTGACACATCGTAGATATTTTTAGAGAGTTACTTCCCTTATATAAAAGCGAAAAAAATGCATTCAAATGGAAAAATATGATGGTAAATTTTTTTTAAATCGTAGACTCATCGTAGACGCGCGCTAATACCCAGAAGGGCTCGATATGAATCACGACTATAAGATACCCGCTTTTGGTTAAACTGCACCGCAAAATGTGGGAGTAGTTACGAATCTAAATCGAAGGGGACAGACACACAACTTCACTCTTATATAAAGATGCTTATTTTTTTTCAGTCATAGAGTTAGATTTATGAAGGTCTTCAGTAGAAAATCCTTCGAATTCTGACTCGCTGCTTGATATAATGAAATTCGTATCCATTTTTTGTCAGAATTACAAATTTTGAAAACACAATAGGAACAAATTTCGGAAAAAAATCTCCCATAATTCACGGAATTAAAATTACACTTCGATTTTTGTACAAAACTGTATTGAAGTGTTTACGAAGTATAATACGTGTTTTCACGAATGTACTAAAGAGATTTACTCTGATATTCTCATTTAAATATGAATAGGTAAATTCGGGCGGTTTGGTAACGAAAGGATTTATATAAGTGTCGTCTGTTTATACATAAACACTGTTTCATACTTTCAGTTTAGTCTTGCTCAAATCACTCTGTCGCTAATTTACTCTCTTCCAAGAACATTTTCACTCACTGTTATCTGTTAGCTTCCCATACATTTTACTCATGTATCTATCAGCGTGATAGACAGAAACAAATATTACATTTACTTTCATTTTATTCGTCGCACACTGTGTGTGTGCGTTTGCGTGTGGTGTAAACCAGACTAAGAAAAGCATTTGACACACACACCAGAATGTGAGTTTTCTGTAAATTTTGCTTAATTGGAGTTTAAATTTTAAAAACTGGACCTGGCATGACGCGATGCATTGTACTCTCAAAAATGCTAGGTAAATTGTAATTGAAGAAATCCTATATTGTAGATTTGTATAACTCCCAAAGGGAGGCAGATAAAATCTGCCTTTTATAATAAGAGATAACTTCAAAATGTGACCGCGTGTGTACCGTTGGCGATTTTTTTCCTCTGTCTTCCCTTCTCTGGATCTTTCCTTCTCCTATGTTTCCGACGAAGAACTCCACTCGAAATGTTAAACCCTCCTTCTTTCTGTCTTTCCTGAGCATCCAATAATACTATATTTGTTCCACGTCCTCGTGTTGTTGTGTTTTTTTGTGCTTTCATGTTTGGATTAACTTTAACTATATATATATATATATATATATATATATATATATATATATATATGACAAAGGCTAAAGTTCTAATTAGCAGAACAGACAGAACAGAAATCCCTTCAAGTAAAGGGCCCCGTTCCATATGTAGACAAGGTATAGGTAGAAATTCCATACGGTGTGCTCAGTGCAAACTATAGACACATAAGAGTTTCAGTGGAATTAAAAGTAGGTTAACTGAGAAAGTAGAAGTTTTTTGTGGCAGATGTGCAGGTGCAATAAATAGTAAGAGTACACAGGAAATAGATGTAGTGAAATGCTTAGGAAGCTCCCTGGAAGTAGTGGATAGTTTCTGTTATTTAAGTGACCTAATTAGCAATGGAGAAAATTGCTCTGAAAATATAGTTGCTAGATTATGAATTGGTTAGAGAAAGTTCAGAGAACTTTCACCTGAGTTGGTAGCAAAGAGCCTCTCTGTCAGAGTGAAAGATATATTATATGAAGCCTGTGTATGGTCAGCTTTGCTACATGACAGTGAGACATGAGCTGTGGCTGCAAATGGACATGAGGAGGCTCAAATGAAATGAACCCTACATGTTTCACTGGATGTGCAAAGTCAGTGTGCAAGCATAAATGTTTTAAGTGAAAAATTGGATATAAGAGCCATTAGATGTAGAGTGCAAGAGAAAAGACTGCACTGGTATGGTTGTGTTATGTGTATGAATGAGGCCAGCTGCATGCAGTGCTGATATCTAAATGTGGAGGAAAGAAGGAACCTGTGAAAAGGGTAGACCGAGGAAGATATGTGACAAAGTGGTGAGAAATGATCTTCAGAGATTGAGCTTCACTGAAAGGATAACAAAGAACTGAGACAATTGGCAATTTGCTATGTTTGAGAAGACCCTCCCGGTTAAGTGAAATCAAGACCATAAAGGCATGTCCTTTATGTCCCTGACCCTACCCCACCCTGAAAACCTCTTTACCTCTTCCCATCTTTCCTGCACTTTCCATTTCCCCTGTTTTCATGCTCACCATCTGCTGAACCCACCTCCTCACTGTCCCCCTATCACCCCTGCTGAATCTCTTCTCCTCAACATATACCTAGTTAAGCCCTCCCTCTATTTCTGTCCACTCACTACATTCCCTCCTCCACTCTACTTACCACCCTCCTTTCACAATCCTGTCAATTTACTCAACTACTAATCCTCTCCAATCCCTGGTCCCACTAATATACACCTTCTTGTACCTTGAGTAGACCCCCTGTCATATCTTCACCACCTTCTCTCTCCTCTCTCTCTTCTCCTTCCTCTCTCTCTTCTTTCCCTTCTCTCTCTCCCCTACCGAAGTAGCCATGTATCACCTTAATTGCAAGACACCTATCTTTGTCCTATTCATACATTAACCTCTCATCACCTGGTACAAAGCCACCTTCCTCAATACTACTTCGCCTCTCAGCTGAGGAAGGGGTTTTGTCGTGCAAGTTATTTGGTGACTTCACTGGTGCTGGTGCCTCATAAAAAGCACCCAGTCCACACTCTGTAAAGTGGTTGGCATTAGGAAGGGCATCTAGCTGTAGAAACCCTGCCAAAGCAGTAAAGCTTGGCACAGTCCTTTGGCTTGCCATCATCACCAGCATCTGTCAAACTGTCCAACTCCTACTGGCATAGAAAATAGACATTAGATGATGATGTTGATGATAATTATATATATATATATATATATAAACATTATTGGTGAATTGAAGAAATGGAGCTGAACGCAGATTGAACAGAAATCGTTTTATTTCATTCTACACGTGTTTCGAAAGGCACAAATTACCAAAATCCGATTGAATAATGGGACCATATTGTGTCTTTCTCTTCAGGAAGAAAAAAGAAATCCGTTGGAAAAACAAAAACAGAACAGAGGCGGAGCAAAAAACAAATCGAACTGTGCTCCTAAGAGCCCATGGCGAAACTGTTTATCAGTGTATGTTGAGAACCGGTGGCTGAAGAATTCAACGGGTCAGGCATCGGTCAATCATGTGGGTGAGGGTGTATAGATGTTCTTAGTGACCGAGAATAAAGTTCTGACTATTTAAAGAATATTGGTTGTTTACTGCTGTGATTTTTGCTACTAAGGTATCGGTTAAACTTTTGATTAATCTACTACAAGATTATTCATCTTTCTATTTCACATAATATATATATATATATATATATATATATATATATATTATATATATATATATATACATATCCAAATTGAAGGAATAGAGCCGGTAAAATTCGAGCTACATATGTTTCCTAACTAGCAGAACCTTGGAAGTAATAATTACTCAATGAAAGGTACTCAGCTGGCTACTCATTAGACCAAATATACCTGAATTACATGAAGTTCGTTAAAGAGTTCGAAGTTAACTTACTGGAGATATAATTTAAAATGAACTATAAAAAGACATTTTCAGTTTATTGAACTTTAATATCGGAAAACCCTACAACCTTCTACATCAATAAACCATTATTGTTACTGAAAGTTGTTTTTTATACTTTCTACAGACTACCTAAAGCTTATTAATTTCCTGCACCTGGATCCTTGGATCTTACAATTACATATACATCATCATCATTATATATATAATATATATATATATATATATTATATATATATATATACATGATGATGATAATATATATACATCATAATACATTAAATATTATATATATATGTATATATATCATGTTGAATCGTTAGCTCCTGCATGCATTTTTTTTCTCTCCTTGTTTCTCTCCGTGTTTCTTTTCTGTGTATCTTTCTGTTGAAGAGCGTAGGCTCGAAACGTAAAAGACTTGTTTTATTTCTATTCCTGAGCGGCATACTAATACAATTGTTTGTTTGTACTCCATCTGCCTTCGTCTTTTGTTTATTTTTGTAAAGCTTCCCGTTTATATATATATGTATATATATATATATATGCATATGACTTTTTAGGTGCAAATTTCCTTTCTAATTATGCTGCTTGCTCAATCGGTTATGGTTGTGAAGCCGGTGCTATATCCAACCACTGATACACCAATATAATCAGTAATTATTTAATGTGCAAAGGAAAAGCACAATTTTAATGTGTTGTTCGTTAGCCTATTTTGTAAGTAACCATACTTCACTGGTGCTGGTGCCTCATAAAAAGCACCCAGTTCACACTCTATAAAGTGGTTGGCATTAGGAAGGGCATCTAGCTGTAGAAACCCTGCCAAAGCAGTAGAGCTTGGTACAGTCCTCTGGCTTGCCATCATCACCATGTATTTATATATCCATCTGTTCATCCATACACATATGCATACATCCATATATATATATATATATATACATGATGAGCTTTGTTTAGTTTTTGTCTCTCAAATTCACTCATTAAGCTTTGGTTGGCCCAAGCAGTAGGATTGAACTCAGAAGCATGTAGTTGGAAAGCAAACCTCTGATCACACAACCATGGCTGTGCCTGAATGGATTTGGTTGGCCTGGGGCTATAGCAGAAGTCACTTGTCCTCAGTGCCATGCAGTAGAACTGAACCTGGAACCATGTATTTATATATCCCTCTGTCCATCCATACACATATGCATACATCCATCCATATGTATATACCTATATACATAGATGTATACATACATGTATGTATATCTTTGTGTATTTCCTGGTAGCAAGGATGTTGTGAACTTCAAACCCTCTCTCTCTCTCTCTCTCTTCTCTCTCTCTCTCTCTCTCTCTCTCTCTCACACACACACACACACACACACACACACGCGTGTGGACACACACTCTTAGCAATTTTGACCTGAAAAATTTGAAAAATGAGAGAAGTTATCTGAAAGGTTTCAACACTTTCAGACACTTGATATAGCTTTGTCAGTGACCTAGCAACAGACAGATCCTGTTGATCTCATAATATCTTGAGTTTCTTTCATTATAGGGTGCGTCAGTTTTTTGAGGTCATTTGTATGAATTTAGAAATGGACACTTAGCTCATTAAAGAAAAGCTGCATTTGAAAACAAATTGGGACAAATAACCTTGAGGAACGGTTTTTTCACACGTATTCAATGGATCTCCCATTAGTGTCAATGGCTGTTTAAGTATGGGGTCTGAAGTATTAACAAGCCTGAATCAGATGATCTTCTTCAAGTTTGGATGTAATTTCTGTTTATAGCAGACTAGAGAAATTGTGTGTTGTTATGGGGGTGATTGACCTCACCTTGGCTAAGACTCCTAAGTAAATAGTCCAGTGGATTGAGGTCTAGTGAGCCAAGAGACCATGTGTCTGGGAGAACATGATCATGGAGATTGGTGCACATCCATGCATGGGTTGTCCTAGTCTTATGAGTCTGGTTGGAAGACGTATGGTCTTCCATTGTGTACTCTGTCTCTCCAAGGCCTCACAACTGTATAGAGGCAGCAGCATTGACTTTCAAACCCTGTGAAAAAAACAAAAAAAACAAGGGGTCATAACTTCTCCATCATTGCTAACTCCCAGAACTATTTCAGTTGCTGGCAACTTAGCATGCATGACTGTTGGACCCTAGCATTGGAAGTGAAATGCATTTATAGAGCTTCAAAATTACAGCAACATTCGTCCTAAACCAGGACTGTCATGTTATGTGGCAAAAATATTTACTCTATAAATATTTTCATTAATAATAATTTAATTAATATATATTGATTGCAATTTTTTCATTTCAAGTGTGACACCTATCATGATTGGTGCACTTGGGACCATCTCAAAGAAAGCAATGTTCTTGCATGAAAAGCTGAAAATAGCCAAGGTTATAGGAAATCCTCAGTTGGCAGCAATAATTGGGATTGGGACAGCACATGCACTTGAGGACAGCTCATGCACTTGTATTTATAAGCTGTGGACAACAGCTGGGATGTGACAGCGATAACCTAGGAACAGACAGAATAATGGTAGCAGCAGCAGCAACAGTAGCAGTAGTAGTAGTAGTACTGTATTTTAACGTGTGTAAGGAACCCTTCTTTGTTAAAAATTAGGTTAAAAAATATGGGAATTTCTTATACATGGATAGTATTATAATCTCTTACAAAACCTTTTTCCCAAATTTTAAGCCCCCAAAATTAGGAGGTTCCTGATACACAAGGGTCCCTTATACACATTAAAATATGGTAATTCTAATTTTGGTACAAGGCCAGTAAGTTTTGTGTGGTTGGGGAGGTATTTTAATTTATTGACCTAGAAAGGAAGAAGGCAAAGTTGACCTGTATATATGCTTGCATGTATGTATGCATGCATGTATGTATGTATGTATGTATGTATGTATGTATGTATGTATGTATGTATGTATGTAAGTAAGTATGTGTGTATGGTATGTATGGTGTGTATGGTGTGTATGTATGTATGCATGCATGCATTTATGTACATAGTCTGATCAATAAGTATCCGGACTGTTGCTATAGTAACAATGCTAAAGCACAGAGAGTAAAGCTATTTGGCACTGATTGACCTTGAATTCTGCATCAAATTTTGCCAAAAGCTTGGCGATATCTGCTCAGAGGCCTACACAAAGTTTTCAAAAAGTTTTCATTGTTCTCAACACAATCAAGGAAAGTGTCCTTTTGGTCAACTGAAAGCAGTTTTGGCACAAACTTGGCAGACATGAGTCTCATACCCAAATCTTCAGAGATAATGGACTGAACTGAACTGTAACTAATCTGCACGTCCTCTGATAACTCACAGATGGTGATTCGACGATTTCCGCTCACAGCTGCATGCACATCTGCTATGGTTTTGGCATTTCTGCTGGTTGTGGGTCTCCCTGAACGTTTATCAATATCAACATTTTTTTGGCCATCTTGGAAACATCTGAACCACTCGTCCACTTGCGTGCATCTCATACATTCCTCTTCATACACTTTCTGCAACCTTGCATAGACCTCTAAGCAGATATCACCATGACAACGTTCTCTGTCATGGTCAATGTGATGATCACACACACTACATACCTTCCTTCCAAGCACTTCTGTAAACCGTAGACGTGAGCAAGTTAAGTTAAGTTAAGTTAATTTTTTGGCTCAAAAAGCAAAAGCAAGGCCATGTAGGGGGACATGGAGTTATGTACAGGGAGGGTGTTCATGCAAAGAGTTCAGGCCATTTCTGGTCAAGAGAGTCTTTGAACCGAGCGGTTGTCGGCATCTTCACTATCTCGTCCGGCAGCTTATTACATGGATCCGCAACCCGGACGGAGAAACCTCTCTTCTTCGATTGAGATGAAATCGTCGCAGATAGATCTTTTCGGAGTGACCCCGCAGCCGATGTTCTGGAGCAGGAGTGAAGAACAGCTCTTTCAAGAGGTTACACTTTCCGCTTATGATGTTGTGATTAAAACTTAGTACGCATGCACTGCAAAGTTGAAGGTCAATCTGTGCCTGGCAGCATCATTCTGCAGGCTTTAGCTTTGTTACTATAGCAACAGTCCGGATACTTATTGATCAGACCAAGTATGTATTATATTATGTACACATGCATGTATGTATGTATTGCATGCATGTATGTATGTATGTATGTATACATGCATGTATGTTTTCATGTAGGCATGTATGTATATATGTGTATATGGTATGCATGTATGTATATATGTATGCATGTATGTAGGCATGTATGTATGACATGCATGCATACATGTATGTATACATGCATGCATGTATGTATATATGCATGTGTGTATGTATGTATGCATGTATTGTATGTATATAAGTATGTATGCATGTATTGTATGTATATAAGTATGTATGCATGTTTTGAGTGGTTGGGGAGGTACTTTAATCTATTGATGCAGAAAGGACAAAAGGCGAAGTTGACCTGTATATATGCTTGCATGCACACGCATATGTGTGTGTGTGTGCACGCGTGTATGCGTGTGTGTGAGTGTGTGTGTATTAGGATTATTCCAGACAGCCAATGCCCCGACAACAATTGAGCTTGATTTAACAATGGAACCTGATGCAGCTCTCTGGCTTAGCAATTCCAGTCAAACTGTCTAACTCACATCAGCATGGGAAGCAGATGTTAAATGATGGTGGTGGTGGTGGTAATGGTGGTGGTGGTGGTGATGGTGGTGGTGGTGGTGGTGATGGTGATGATAGTGACGACAACGATGATGACGATGACGACAGCGGCGATGGCGGTGGTGATGACGATGACGATGATGACAATGCTGATGACGAATAACATAACCTAAGCATAAAAACATTTAATAATATCATTTACTTATTTATTTACTAAAGAGTAATTTTATTCAATAAAATCTCCATTGGCTTTGACCACAGCCTCCAGACGACTTTGGATCCTCCTGCAACTCTTCTGGATGGTCTCTCTTTGTTTAAGTTGGTGAATGCTACCATAATCCTTGCTTTCTGTTTATCTTCAGTGTTACAAGGAGATTTGTTGATCTCTCACTCAACTGGACCCCACACATAATAATCGAGGGGTTTGCAGATTGGAGAGTAAAGTGGCCGGATGTTAGGAGTGATGTGGTCATAGAAATTGTCTGACAGCCATGACTGGGTTCTCCTGCTTGTGTGGTATGGTGCAGAGTCCTGTTGCCAGACATAGGATCTTCTAGCAGCCGCCACCCTCTTGATCCAGGGCAGTTCTACCTCCTCCAGGCACTTGATGTAGGCCTCTGTGTTGGGTCTTAGGCCATGTGAGAAGATGAATGGAGGCATAATGTCACCATCACTAGTTATCACTCCAAACACCATGATGTTGACTGGATGTTTCATTTTTATCACTCTTGGTACATATTTGTACTGGAGCTTTCGGTGTGAATACCAAGCAGAACAGCATGTCATTTCCAAATTTCTGGCAGAGTGAATTGCATCATGGTGCTGTTTTTCTCACAGATGGTGCCCAACTGACCCGACTATATCAAAAACCCTACGAAATCAAAAATGAACAATGTGCATGCACGAAATTTAAAATATAACATGGTGACAATTTACCTATCACACCCTGTACGTATATATATCTGTGTGTGTGTATGTATACACACACACATATATTGAGCAAAGTAATATCTATGTCCATGTCTCTCTCATTCCCTTTCAATCCATCCATGCTCATCACTGCTTTTTCTCCCCTCCCCTCTATTGTCCCTCATAAATCCACCAACCTACCTGTATGTAAAAACCCCAGTTAAATCTTTTCCCTTCTCTGCCACCTTTAGCTCCCACTCTCCTTTTGAAATTTTGTCACCCACCTACACACCCTCTCCAACTCCCTGTCCACTCCATTATATACATCACTCAGTCACTTGTGTATGAACCCTGTCCCCTCTTGGTCACACCATCTTTCTCTCCTCTCTCTCTCTTTCCCTCTCCATCTGAGGAAGCCATGTCTCTTTTCTGATGCAAGACACCATGTCTGTCACCTAATACTACTCCCATCAGTTGAGAGGTCTTGTCCTGCAAATTACTTAGTGAATTCAGCGCTGCTGATGCCATGTAAAAAGAACCCAGTCTACTCTGTCAAGTGGCTGACATAAGGAAGGGCGTCCAGCTGTAGAAACCATATCAAAACAGACAGCATAGCTTGGTGGAGTCTTTGGACTTGCTGCTTCCTGTCAAGCCATCCTACCCAGGCCCAGCCTGGAAAACAGCCGTTAAATGATGATAAATAATGACAATATACAAACACATGTATTAATAAGTAAATATGAGTGTGCACACACACACACACATTCATAACATATGCACTTACACACAAAAATACACACAATATTTACATATGAACACACTAACACTCTGAAATAGGTGCCATTTTCACATCAGTAAAGAATGTCAATGGCTTTTAATTATCTGCAACACTGTAACTGTAGTAAAATATAAAAACACTTTTTTTGATATCTGAAATTTCGCAAACTAAAACAGGAAATAGCCAAGAGATATGACTGCTTTCTCAACAAAATACAAATACACCATAGCTGACCTGGAAATAAAGAACAATAAAGTGCTAAATGCTGGCCTATTACAGTACATCTGGTGCTAAATTGTTTAATTTGTCAAGGAGAAGAACTTGTCAGGCTCTTAGAAAAAATTTTCTAGTTTATCCAATTTTCAAGAACTCTACTGATTGTTTCTCCTCCTTAGTTCAGTATAAATCAGTTAGAGCTCAGTATAGATCAGTTAGAGTTTTGAGCATCAAAAGCAAGCTTTTTTTAATCTATTGTTAATTCGCAGACTCTTAATTGTTGAAAATAAAACCAATCTCTTTTATGACATCTCCAAATTAGTTTTAACTCTTTCGTTACCATATTTCTGTCAAAATACACTGGTTTTGTTTGAGTTAATTTTGGAAATGAAGGGTTTTGTGAAATAGGTCTGGTGTTTGAAAGCGGCAAGCTGGCAGAATCGTTAGCACACTGGGCAAAATGCTTGGCGGTATTTCGTTTGCTGTTATGTTCTGAGTTCAAATTCCGCTGAGGTTAACTTTGTCTTTCATCTTTTCGGGGTCGATTAAATAAGTACCAGTTATGTACTGGGATCAATGTAATCAACTTAATCCCTTTGTGTGTCCTCATTTGTCCCCTCTATGTTTAGTCCTCTGTATATCTGATGTGGAATATCTGCTCTGAGTGTGCCCGTGTGGCTCTTGAGTACACATTGGGTAATCTGTCAATACTTGTGAAAGTGTGCAGAACTGGAAGGACAAATCTGTATTTACTTTAGTAAGCATTATTTGGAAAATACTCTTTGAATTTTCAAAAACATTTTTTCAAACTCAATTGAACCCTTTCATTATCAACCCGGCCGAAACCGCCTCTAGCTCTGTACTACAAATGTCTTATTTTCTTAAGTTTTGAATTAAAATCTTCCACCAAACCTTAGTCACAATTTATGTTACTAACACTAGCTTAATGGTAACCAAGTTATTTTACTAAATTCTTTGTAATATTTAAAATAATTGAAAGAAACACAGAGCATCTCAAAATAAACATGGTAATGAAAGGGTTAAGATGTTATTTTTGTAGCGTTTTAGACGAAATTTTACATGCTTTGGAATTGAAATGTACTCTTTAATGAATTTTTATTGATTTCTTTCACAATATAATTTTGAAGTG
Organism: Octopus sinensis; assembly: GCF_006345805.1. Lineage (NCBI taxonomy): Eukaryota > Metazoa > Mollusca > Cephalopoda > Octopoda > Octopodidae > Octopus > Octopus sinensis. The sequence continues at coordinate 18,674,537 of NC_043017.1, read as the reverse complement.
TAAAAATCCTTAATTTCAAGCATGAGAAAAAAAAAAAGAAATGTGTTTACTATTTTTGCATGAATTCAAGTTTGGATGCAATGCTTCCCAAACAGAGCATGGGGTGAAGGGTCCATTAGTGATCGGATGGTACGGCGGTGGTTTGAGAGATTCCATAGTGGGGATGAGAGGTTTGAAGATCAAGAAATTAGAGGATGTCCATCCACCCTTGATGATCAGCATTTGAAAACAATACAGCTTTCTGGAACCTAACCAGAGCATTACAGTGGACGTTTACTGTAAGCAACTGGAAGAAATGCATGTTCACTTGAGCAAAATGAGATCTGCACTTGTTAATTGATGTGGTCCAGTTCTACTACATGACAACGCTTGACTGCACATTTTCAAGATGACACTGCAGAAGCTCACAGATTTGGGATAAGAGACTTTACCACATCCTCCATATTCTTTTGATCTTTTACCCATTGACTCCCACCTTTATAAGTACCTACACACATTTTTAAGGTGAAAAAAACCTTCCATTCCAGAACTAAGGTAAAAACTGAATTCAAGGATTTCTTGGCATCAAAATCTTTGGATTTTTATTGAAGAGACATAAATGACCTTGTTAATTGATGGGGGAAATGCATGGCTGTTCAGGGGTCATATTTTGAATAATTAAAACCTTTGTATAAGTTCAGTTTTTCTAGAATATAGGCTTATTTTTAAAATTGGCCATTATTTTCTGAACAGCCTAATTCATATACATCAACACACATTATTAGTGTACTGGTGCACTTATCCACAACTCTACTCTGGTGCTTTTACTATTTAAATATCTGATTCCATCATATCCTAACATTTTATCTATCTATCTATCTATCTATCTATCTATCTATCTATCTATCTATCTATCTATCTATCTATATATATATATATATATATATACACACACACACAAACACACATGCATTGGACATCTACACACTGTGTTTATTCATTGGAGTTTTTCACCATCATCATCACAAACCGCCACCATATACCACGCCCATCACTGTCACCACCACCACAACCACCACAATCACCACCACTGCTGCCACCACCACCTCTATCTCCACAAGCATCACCACTTCAGTGTGAGAAACTAAATGACTTCAAGTGTTGACAGGTGTTACACAATAACCCTAGCCTTGTCATACCCTCTCCATCTCCTACTCCATCTCCTGACAACCTACTTGAACTGATATCTAAAACTCAGAGTTTCTCTGATTGACAGCAAACTATCCTGATAAAGCCAAGAGCATTCTTTAACGAAGCAACAGGTGGCCATTGGCAGGACATAGTTATCAAATGACTGCTATCCACCCATTACTGTTTCTGTCGGCCTCATCTCCCATCTCACTGCACCCTTTCTTCCTTTTGATAATTTATTCCTAACAATTTGTGGAATTCAACTAAAGACTCCACCACCTGATCGTTAAGTAGTTTGCAAATTAGCTTCTTGGCCATGTGGTTTCAAGTTCAGTCCCACTGGACAGATGTGTTTTAATACAAGCCTTGGGCTGACCAAAGCCTTCTCTGTGAATTCAATTGAAGTCCAGTTTATATGAATATAGATATATATCTGAATGTCTGTTTATACAAATGTATGTACACATACACACACAGATATATATATATATATATATATATATATATATATATATATATATATATATATATATATATAATAGCACTATGACCCGGTGTTGCCGGGTCATAGTGCTAGTGCATGCATATACAGCTGTGTGTGTGTGCACATACATGCGAGTACTGTCCAAATCTCCGACCAATCACATACAGCTAGCTGGCATTCAATTGGCATATCAAGTTTCGGGCATTTTGATTGGGTTTTGGATAGAAAATTCACAAAAAAGTCACTTCTATTGATTTTTTAATGGCTTTGCAGGGTGACTGGGGAAAAGTAAAGATGTGCATGACCACCTTGAAAAACAGCACTGGTTGCCCTTGAATTTAAGAAATACAACATTGCCATAGCTTCACTCAGTGAAACTTGTTTTGCAGGATCACCAGAGTTGGAAGAAAGCAAAGGTGGATACATATTTTTCTGGTGTGGAAGAAATCAAGATGAGCTGTGCCACTCTGGTGTTGGTTTTTGCCATCAAAACAGAAATAACTAGATCCTTTCTTTCTCTACCCAAAGGTATTTCTGATCACATCACGACACTAATGTTGGAACTTAATCACAACACTCATGCTACGCTTGTCTGTTGCTATTCTCCAACCATGGCCAGCACTGAGCAAAGAAATTTTACAACCAACTCTGCGATGTCACCTCCAGTTGTTACCATAGGGATAAACTCATCCTTATGGGCGGCTTTAACACTTGTGTTGGTACTGACTATCAGGCATGGGAGGGTGTACTTGGTCGCTATGGTGTAGGTCGAATGAACTCCTGCAGTCTGCATGTGCTCTCCATCTGCAGAGAATTCAGTCTAAGCATCACAAATACCTTTTTCCAACAGCAAAATTGACGACCTGGATGCATCCTAAATCTAAGGATTAGCATCTCATAGACTATGTTATCATTAAGAAATGAGATATTAGGGACTTTAACATTACATGTTCCTTTCATAACGCCCGCTATCTCTCTGACCATTCTCTTCTTCATAGCAAGGCTACATTCCATCTGAAACACACAAGACTACAAAAGTCATCAGTGCCTAAGTGCAGTAATGCTCTGCCTTTGAAAACTGTTGAAAAGCAGGCTGAGCTCTCTATCAAGTTGGACACTGCACTCAACACTGTTGATATCAATGATAACATAGAATCATCTTGGAAGGCTCTGTGTGATGCAATGCACACTCTGCATCTGTAGAGGTTCTTGGACTGCCTGTTCATAAAATCAAGATTGGTTCAACAATAACAACACAGATGTCCAACAGTTGATAGATAAAATGCACAGCTCTCACAAAACTTGGATAAATGATAAGAGCTTGTCCAGAAAAGAGATTGCCTACAAGAAATGCAGAGGCCAGGTCCAACATGCTCTGAGACAGATGAAGGAGCCTTGGTGATCTTCCAATGCTACTGAACTCCAAGGAGCTGCAGACAGAAAGGATTCTAAAGCCTTTTATGATGGCCTCAAGAAAGTGTATGGTCCTCAAGAGCATGGTGTTACTCAATAGAGAGACACTCCTAAATGACAAATCTGACATCCTGAAATGATGGAAAGATCACTTTGAAACCATTTTGAACTTCAACTCAGTCACTAATGACAACGTCGTAATGTCTGTTCCACAGCACACTGTAATACCGGAACTGTCTCTGGAGCCAACCTTCCTGGAAGTGGTAAACTCTATTAAACAGATCTCTTCTGGTAAAGTACCAAGCAGTGATGCTATCCCTCCTGAAATTTACAAACATAGTGGACAGAAGCTTTTTAAGAAACTGCATGACCTCTTCATAAACATCTGGAAAGTTGGCTGTGTACCACAGGACTTGAAGGATGCTTCAATTGAACATCTGTATAAGAACAAAGCAACAGAAATGTCTGTGATAATCATCGTGGAATATCAGTGGTAAGATTCTTGCTCAACGCATTCTCGACAGGATCATCTAACATGTAAATGATATCTATTTAGAATCTCAGAAAATAAGTGAATGTAGACCCTAATCTTCTTCTTTGATCTCTGTTTGTAGGAATTGAACAACCTGTTAAGTAACACATGTTTACAGAACACTCTAGTGGCTTGGACTCCTGTTGGATGGCTACTGATCACTTCTTTCTTCTACATTCCATATTTAAAAAGAAACAAGACCATACGCAAACGTTTATCCTATCTTACAATCACTAAATTGGTATGTATTATTATTATTATTATTATTACTATTATTATTATTATTATTATTATTATTATTATTATTATTATTATATTATTATTATTATTATTATTATTATTATTATTATTCAGAAGGGTCATAAAATAAGTACCAGTTGAGTACTGGGATTGATGTAATAAACTATCTTCTCCCCCAAATTTGCTGACCTTGTTCCAAAATTTGAAACCATTATCATTGTTGTTGTTGTTATTATTATTATTATTATTATTATTATTATTATTATTATTATTGAGTAAGAGAGCAGTGCATGCCATCAAAGTGACATTGGGGTAAAATATACGAAGCCCAGTATACCCATCATGACTACTTGTCTGATAAGGGTACACTAGGCTCATTTATCACAACCATATGTGCATGACATGGTGATCTCATATCCAGATAAACAGTGCATGACCTTGCAGGTGGGGCCTGGTTAGAATTTTCTTCTGGTCAAGTAGCCCATCCCTCTCAAAAGGCCCCTGAATCAGGATTGTTTAAGGATGTTGAATGAAACACCCATGTTTCCAGAGCTGAATTATTCAAACCCCAAAGAATTCTTTTCAACACATGGCTATGATGCTCCCCCACTACTTCTACTCATGATCAGAGATGTACATATCATCAGCCACTAAGGGACATGGTCAACTGCTTAAGGTCAAACAACTGACAAGCAAATCTGTGGTATTGAGCAGAATATTTGTTGCAGCCCATCTTTTATACCAAGACAAAATATTATTATTAAAGCAGTGAGCTGGTAGAACTGTTAGCATGCTGGGCAAACTGCTTAGCAGTATTTCTTTTGTTCTTCTGTTCTGAGTTCAAATTCCACCAAGGTTGACTTTGCCTTTCATCCTTTAGGGGTTGATAAACTAAATACAAGTGAAGTACTCGGGTTGATGTAATCAACTATTCCCCTCCCCCAAATTTTAGGCCTTGTGCCTACAGTAGAAAGGATTATTATTATTATTATTATTATTATTATTATTATTATAATTATGATAAAGTGGTGAGCTGGCAGAATTGTTAGCATGCAGGGCAAAATGCTTTGTGGTATTTCATGTCTTTATGTCCTGACTTCAAATTCCACTGCGGTTGACTTTGCCATTCATCCTTTCAGGGTCGATAAATTAAGTACCAGTAAAACATTGGGGTCAATGTAATCAACTAGTCTTCTCCCCACAAATTTCAGGCCTTGTGCCATTACTAGAAACAGTTATTATTATTATTATTATTATTATTATTATTATTATTATTATTATTATTATTATTATTATTATTATTATTAAGGCAGTGAGCTGGCAGAACTTTTAGCATTCTGGGGAAAAAGCTTGGTGGCATTTTGTCTGTCCTTATGCTCTGAGTTCAAATTCCACTGAAGTCAATAAAATAAGTACCAGTTGAATACTGGGGTCAATATAATTGACTATCCCCTTCCCCTAAATTTCAGGCCTTGTGCCTATTGTAGAAAGGATTATCGTTATTGTTGTTGTTGCTGTATTTCATACAAGTTATTCTATTCTCACTCAGGGCCCTCAAATAACTGCTTATCTTCATTTTGAAAACATAAGGACATAGGAAATGTGTCAAGTCCAACAGGAAACTGTGTTTCCTAGGGCTAAATAACAGTAGCATTCTTCCCTTTCATGGGACTGTCACATTAAGTTGACGACATACTATCAGCATGTCAGATGTTTTATTGTGAGCAGCTTAGAAGTGCAGCCAGTTTTCCTCTGACCGGTAGGAATGGCAAAAGGGTTTGTAAGGCAGACAAGATTGAAATGACTGAAGATTAAGCAGAATCCTTTTGATCAAGCTTATGTCTTCTTCACCAACATCCACTTGGAGTGAAAGGTGCTGCCCTCTGCAGTGAATTTGATAAAACGGATTTGGGTGGTGGGGTGAGGCTGGCTTTTCTGAATGGGTCAGCTCTCAGTATGGAATAGGTCTTTCTGTCTTTATCTCTCTCACATTCTCTCTTCCATCTTCCTGCCCCGTTCCCCTCTCTCTTCTATTGCTCTCTCCTTCACCACCTTGCTATTTCTTACTCTTCCTACTTCTCTTTTGTATGCTCTTACACATACACACTTTTTATCTCTCTCTCTCCTCTTCACCTCCCCCTTCATTCTGCTATTTCCCTCTCTTGCCTCAGTCTTCATATCTCACCCTCTCTTTCTCACTCTCCCATCTTCAACCTCATCTTCTCTCTTCCAATTTTCCTCTATGTTTCTCCCCTGACTGGCTGACCATCAGTTCATTCACCAATGACCACAATTACCTTACCTTTCACTCTCTCTCTCATTTACAGACAGCCACCAGTTTATTAATCTCAGCCACCATTACTTTCCTCTTACACATCAACATGATAAAACACAAGGATAGAACTGTCATCAATTTTGGCAAAGGTCTTACTCTATTTTCACAGGTGAGTGCTTAAATCTTCTGGTTCCCTTTTCACAGATGAGTCTATGCAGACCCCATTTACTTCTCATCTATAACAGCACTTAAGCTCTTCACTCCCTGTGGAGCATAAACCATCAATGACTTATCTCCACTTGGAGGCTGGTGCGACCTCCTGGCTTGCCAGTCTCCAGTCAAACTGTCCAACCCATGTCAGCATAGAAAACGGACGTTAAACGACGACGACGATGTCGTCGACTGTGAGCTGGCATTCTACCTTCCTTATGAATCTATGTGTTTCCCTGAAGAAAGGTGTTCCTCTCCCAAGGCTTATTGGATTTCAATTCTCATCAATGCTCATGTAACTTTGACTTTTCATCTGTAGGGTATGTTGGCCCAATGCAAATTCATTTTTATCTCTGTGAAGAGATGATCTTGCCCTTATTTTTTCACCTGTCTAGCACGAAAGGCCCTACTCAGAACCCTGTGTTCTGCTGACATATAATTCAGTGAAGGTCCTTAAGGCACATAAGGACGAGGTCTGGGCCTCGTGGTGGTTCTGTAACAGCCAGCAATCATTATCACCATCAACAGTTCGCAAATAGTAAGTTTCACTTCACCATTAACTGTTTGGTGCTGTGGTTCTCAACCAGGCTTCACATAGTCCTTAGGGTTCCATATAAGATTTTGTTCTTGAAATTTATCTCCAATAAATTGCTTACACCCCCACAATACACAAAATGCTTTAAGTTTTGAAATTTCAAAGATGTGATTGTTTATTTTTAGAATGACATTGTAGTGTAAGTGTGAGAGGCCTGATCTGGCCTGTTTGAAGGTAAAACAGGTACAATGATATTTTGGTCAGATATGGCCAGTTAAAATGATAAAAGGTTAGACATCAAATAGTTATGGGCATTCATCTAAGTAAAACAGAAATCAAAAGGATCCATAGGTAAGAAATGGCTGAGAACCACTCACCTGGTGCAATGGAACGATTAATCCATTGAACTGATAAACCATTAAACTGTTATTCTTGCAAATCCTCTTAACACTTAATATTTGTGCTTTGTGTGTAGGTTTTATCATTGGTCCTGCAGTATGCGGAATTTAAGAAGAGAATCTTTACATCTGCTGTGAACTTCATCTATTGGCTGCTGGCCATTTTTGAAAATATTGTTTGGTTGATTGCTGTGGAGGAGCAGGCTGAGGTAAGTCTTGATAGTGGTGGTGGTGGTGTGTGTGTGTATGTGTGTGTAGGGATTGATGCTAGATGTGTTGAAACAATTGTGATTAATAATAAATTCTCATATATTCCATCTTCTGTCTTTCATTTGCCATATACATAATGATCACTGTAAAAGTGACCGTGCTTTACCAATAAGCTACCAGGTGTAAACCATTTGTTTTATCATCCAATATATATATATGTAGAATGGTTGTATACTGTCAATCTAACGTGAATGTGACAGTAGGGGGTTACACCACCGCTGTTTAGCCCTAGGAAGCATCGACGCCTCCTGATGGCTTTGACACATTTTTCCTGTGTCCTTATATACATTTACGTAACCCCCTACTGTCACGTTCACATTAGATTGACAGTATACAACCATTCTATCGCCCCACCACCGTACATATCTCTATGAGAGATTTAGAAATTTAATATTTCTGATATATATATATATATTATATATATATATATATATATATATATATATATATCCTTCTGTATTTTCTTTTATCCAAACCTAGGAACTTTTCAGCATCCCCTCGTATGTGTGTGTGTCTTTGTGCCTGTGTTTGGCACACTTCACCTCCTGACAACCAGTATTGGTTTGTTTATATCCCCATAACTTAATATTTTGACAAAAGAGATGGAAAGAATAAATATCAGACTTCAAAAAAGAATAGTGAGGTCCATTTGTTTGACTAAACCCAGCATGGCCACAGTCCAACGACTGAAACACGGAAAGGATAAAAGATAAAATACAATTAATTGTTTCAGCTAACAGTTGAAATAAAAGTTTTCCATTTTCTGTTTTCAGCCAGACAAACTAGAATCGATCCTGGTGAAAATTAGCCTCTCCTTCAAGTGTGCCCTTTTCCTTTTATTCTGTTTTTCAGAAAAAAGGAGTAAAAAACTTGTAAGTAAAGCATTATTTTACAAATCTCGTCTGTAAAATTACAAAAATGTTGTCAATAATAATAATAATCCTTTCTACTGAAGGCACAAGGTCTGAAATTATTGGGGGAGGGATCTAATCAATTACATCGACCCAGTGTTTCACTGGTATTTAATTTATCAACTCCAATAGTATGAATGGCAAAGTCAGCCTTGGTGGAATTTGAACTTGGAACATAGTGACAGGTGAAATACATTTCATCCAGTATGCTAACGATTTTGCCAGCTGGCCACCTTATATAATAGTAATGATAATGATGATGATGACGACGACGACGACGATGACGACGACACGGGTGTGTGTGTGTGGGTGTATGTATATGGTGTGTGTGTGGGTGTATGTGTATACTTATATGTAATAGATGTATGTATGTGTGTGTGGGTAGGTGTATGAATATATATAATTATTTGCATATTGTGGTGCACCTGAACTTGTGGTGCACCTGAGCACTGTATACAATAATTTCATTATTATTATTATTTTAGATCAACATACAGACGGATAGTTATATAGGTTATATGAACAAACAAGCACACATACACAAATGAAGACCGAAACACATGACCATATATACACACACACACTTTACTTCACACAAGGACACATATGGAGACACACGTCCACACATATGGAAATGCACATCTATACATACAAACATGGTACATAGCTGCAAAACACACACACACTCAGACATGCACACACAAGGAGACAGAGGTACACACACACATATACAAACACACACATGCACATACATAAAAACACACAAACACCACAGACATGCAAACACATGAATATGCAGAATACATACATACAAATGTACACACATAGATAGATACATATGCACAGACATGCATACACACACATGCTTACATACATACATACATACATACATGCATGTATAGACACACACATACACATACACACATGCTGATCCACACACATGAGAACAAACGAACAAACAAAAAGGAACACAGTGTGAGTAATGGACAGTCAACGACTATTGAAAAGGTTGCAAGATGCAACAAAAATTTTAGAAAAATAAAAAAGAAATAAGTGTAAATTTTACTGGTGAGTGTGTTAAATTATAAGGCATAAAAGAGAATGACCCTACCCAGACACAACAGAATATGCTTCAACACACGAACTCATATAAAGTATCTTGTAAATCATTCCCAATTCCTCCGTCTACGCAGGCTCTGTAGTGACCACCATGACTTTGAGACTAAGTCTCAACTCATGGCTTGCCACTTCATCCTACGTGGATATCCCCTCTCCACTATCCACACTGCCCTTGCCAGAGCACGTTCCATGGACCGTGCATCTGCTCTCTCCCCCCACACCCACCCTGTCGTCTCCTATTTCCCCTCACCTACCACTCCACCTTCCTATCTCTCCAATGCACCATTCTCCGAGCCTTCCAGCGACTCCAGTCCAACCCCTCCACTTCGCGCATCTTCCCTAACAGACCCCTTCCTTCCTTCAAGCGTGCCTACAACCTATGAGACCTCTTGGTCCACAGCTTCTTCCCTAACCCAAGCTCCCAACCCGGCTTGTTACCCTGCTTTTGGGGTTGATAAATTAAGAACCAATAGAGGACGGGAGAAGGGATCGATGTAATTGACTAATTTCCTTCTCCTCCTCCTCCTCCCAAATTACTGGCATTGTGCTAAAATTTGAAACCTGTACTCTAACAGTCATGTGACTGTCTACCAATTCTTCTTTTCCAGAATCCTTATGAAACTGCTTCCTTCTTGTCGCGTTTAACATTTTTCTGGATGACAAGGTCAGCACAAATCCCTTCTGTTTTCTTTTCCTTTTCACTTCTAAATTGTCTTTCAAAGGGCAGGGGAAGCTTCAGTGGCTTGCTCCACATAAAATAATGATGAAATGCCTGGCAAGGATGAGGTTTGAAATTGCAAGCCATGAGTTAATAAACTAAATGATTTCTGGGGTTTTCTTTTTTTGGTGCAAAGGTAGTTGTTTATGATGATGATGTGGTGGTGGTGGTGGTGGTGATAGTCATAACAATAACGACGAAGTTGGTAATGTGTTCATTATGCCAGACTGCTTTATCAATACCAGTGCTGTGTTCTTTATTTGTTGTTGTTGTTATTATTATTATTATTGGCAGTGCATGCCATCAAAGTGACACTGGTGTACACATATACAAAGCCAAATATACCCATCATTACTACCCATCTGATAAGGGTACACCAGGCATATACATCACAACCATATGCGTGCAACATGGTGATCTCATATCAAGATAAACTGCGTGTCACCTTGCAGGTGGGGGCCTAGTTAGAATTTTCTTCAGGTCGAGTAGTCCATCCCACTCAAAAGGTCCCTGGAATAGGGGATTCTTTAAGGATGATGAACGAAACACCTATCCTTCCATAGGTGAATTGTTCAAACCTCAAAGAGTCCCTCTTGACACATGGCTATGATGCTCCCCCACTACTTCTGCTTGTGATCAGAGATGCACATATCGTCAGCCATTAAGGGACATGCTCAACTTGTTAAGGTCAAACAATTGACAAGCAAATCTGTGGTATGGAGTAGATTATTTGGTGTTGGCCATCTTTTATACAAAGATTAAACATGTACTTGATAAAAGTTCCAGTCAGTTGAGATCGGAAGCCATGAGAGCCTGAGCCTGGCATTTATTATTATTATTATTGTTGTTGTTGTTATTGTTATTATTATTATTATTGTTGTTGTTGTTGTTGTTGTTGTTGTTTATTATTATTGTTGTCGTTGTTGTTGTTGTTGTTGTTGTTGTTGTTTTTGTTTTTGTTATTGTTGTTTTTATTTTTTCAGTGTGATGATTCGTGGCTACAGACAGAGGAACCGAGACAATTTCGTCCCCAACCTGATGGAAAACGACACAACATCCTACATTCACTTGAAATGCAAAGCCTCGGAGAAGACGATGTACGTTATTGGAGTCACACCCCTCTCCCCAACCACTACTATCACTTTTAGTATTGTTGCTGTTGCTGTGATCATGTGATGTAATGAGTTAAGACACATGTGGCTGGTCATGTGATAAGTCACATTTAATTGGTCTTATGACATCATGTGCTTGGTTATATGGCTTTGCTCTTGAGGTATAATATGATTGGCCACATCTATTCAGTCATGTGACATGCGGTTGTTAGTGAAGGTGCATGGCTTAGTAGCCAGGATATTTAGCTCACGATTGTAAGGTCTTCAGTTCAATTCCTGGCAGCAAGACATTTTATTTTATGTTGGCCCAGTTCACTCAGCTAGCAAAAATGAGTCGTACCAGTAATTATGTTAAGGTTACTCTTACCTGTGGAGTACTCAGCCACTTGCATGTTAATTTCATGAACAGGCTGTTCCATTGATCGGGTCAACTGGAACAGTTGTCATCATAACCAATGGAATCTCAGTTATTGATGTGATTGGTCCCAAGTATTTAATTATTTGACATTAGGTGATGTCACATGTATCTGGTGATGTGGCATTTCAGTTTCAGTTGGCCATGACAACCAATGCCATGTGGTAACAAGCAACAAACCACCCACACATCTTACTATACAATGCCACATGTATCTTACTGTTTGCTAAACTTGTTGCCTCTTTGGACAGGAAACATTTCAACATATTTTCATTTAATTTCAGGAAGAGCAAAAACCATCATTGGTTTTCAGTTCTTGTGAGAATGTTCTGGAAAGAATTAATTTTCATCTTTTTAATACGAGCAATGTACGACATTTTGGTGTTTGTAAACCCTATCCTTCTCTTGTGAGTATCTGTCAAAGAGGTTTCTTTTGAATTTTGTTTGATATAACACTTGTCTTGTGTGTTTAAGTTTAAGGTTAAGGGCTGTGTACATGGGCCAATGAAGGCCCTCCAAGGGCAGTGAGATTAATACAATTAATGTGTCATTCATTTCCAGTCTTTTGTTAAAACTTGTCTGGCTAAGAAGAAATTTAAAATTACTTGGAAATGGGTGAGAGTTGGTGACATGACAAAAATCCACCTCAATGAACTTTGTGTAATCTATGAAGACATGGAACAGTGGATGTTAAGATGATGATATTTCTTCCCACGATACCAAGAGATAGTAGCAGTAAGCTTCAACTGTGAAGGGCACAACTCATTATACAATAATTAAAAGTTGATTGCCCAGTGTTTACACTAATGTTTAAAGTGGTGACCTGACAGAATCATTAGCACTCCTGGCAAAAGGTTCAGCAGCACTTTGTCTGTCCTTCTGTTCTGAGTTCAAATTCTGCTGAGGTTGACTTTGCCTTTCATCCTTTCAGCCTCGAGAAAATAAGCACCAGTTGAGTAATGGGGTCGATGTATTTGGCTTACCCTCGCCCCCAAAATTGCTAACCTTGTGCCTAATTTGAAACTAATATTTACTCTAATGTTAATGCATTCTACTGAACCTAACTCAATCTAAATCTCTCTTATATTTCAGTTATTTCCTCCCCTTTCTTGAAAGCAAAACACCAGGTCCCAAATGGATAGGTTACGTCTTCGCATTCACATTCTTCATTGTCAATATAGCAATGTCCATGGCAGACCAAGCGGTTTACTGGAGAAGTAACAGGTTGGGACTGAATGTAAAGACAGCAATCAGTGATGCCATCTACAGGAAGGTACTTGATTGTATTTTAACATTTTATACACAGACCCATCATCCTTGGCCTCCTTCACTCCTTATTTCTCCTTTGTCCTCATCTTTTAGACTCTTGTAACACTGGTTACTGCAAGAGACTCCTTAGTTTCTCCATCTACCCTTAACACTAAAATAACTTCTGCTTCAACCCCTATAGGTACAATAATTCTCTGACATCTGACACATCTACAATACCCCAAAACACTGCTACGCCAGAACACTTATATGGCACTATTATAACACTGTTCTCCTAACTTTATCTCTACCACTCAGTATACAACACCCCAAAACACTGTTACAACATCACCCTAACAGCCCCATTTATTCCACAATGTGTGTTGCTTATGTGTCGATCTGACAAGGACCATCATGTGCACAAATGGCTGGTCAGTATAATCTGTGTGTAGAAATGTATTTGGCACTGCGAATAGGGAATGCAAATGGCATTATGTGAGATCTCATGACATCTTCCTTTCTGACCTGCCTGCATTACCCAGCTACAGTCACTTTGTTAGCCTCACAGGTCATGGAGCTATTGGTGGTAGCTGTACACCATTCTCCTCTGTCCAATACTCTTGGTTGCCACTCTTTGTTGTTAATATTTTTCTTCACTAAGGCAGCAAGCTGGCAGAACTATTAGCATACCAGGCAAAATGCTTAGCAGCATTTCATCCAGCTTTATGCTCTGAGTTCAAATTCCACCAAGGTCAACTTTGCCTTTCATTCTTTTGGGGTCAATAAGTACCAGTTGTTCAATAAGTACAAGGCTGCGAGCTGGCAGAAATGTTAGCACGCCAGACAAAATGCTTAGCGGTATTTCGTCTGTCTTTACGTTCTGAGTTCAAATTCTGCCAAGGTCAACTTTGCCTTTCATCCTTTCAGGGGTCGATAAATTAAGTACCAGTTGCATACTGAGGTCAATCTAATCGACTGGCCCCCTCACCTAAAATTTTGGGCCTTGTGCTTAGAGTAGAAAAGAATAGATACCAGTTGAGCTCTGAGGTTGATATAATCAACCTGCTCCTCCTCCGAAATTGCTTGTGTCAAAGTTTGAGACAAATATTTGTCTTCAGTCAGGATTTCAAAGTATCTCTGCAGCACTTTTTAAAATTTTTTTGTGAAAATGTTTACCATTTTGAAGCTAAATTTAAAACAGCTTCTCTGAGAGCTAGCAGCCTGGCATGTAAACTCCATGACCTGCTCAACACTACAGTGACTGGATCAGGATTGTGAAGACAATGAATACTTTGGCAAGAGAGGATTTCTCTGATAGGAATCCTGTCCTGATAGGGAAATACTTCCCTTTGGCCTAGGGGTTAGAGTATTGCACTCACAAATGCAAGATTATGGTTTCAGTTCCCAGACTGGTTGGTGCATTGTGTTCTTGAGCAAAACACTTCATTTCACATTACTCCTGTCCACTCAGGTGTAAATGTGTATTCCAGCCATGGACTGGCATCCTGTTCAATAGCAATCTTATCATTTATACACCATAGAAACTGAGTAACCAACTACATGAGTTGGAGTCAAAACAGTAAGGTCCAACTGTGAGTTATAGGGGCCAAAATAGTAATGTGCAGCCATGAGTCATAGAAGTCAAAACAGTAATCTCTAGATGTGAGTCATTGGAGTCAAGATAGTAATGTCAAACTATGCATCATAGGAGTCAGAACAGTAATGTCAAACTACGAATTGTAGGAGTCAAGACAGTAATGTCCAGCCATGAGTTGTAGGAGTCAAGACAGTAACGTCCAGCCATAAGTTGTGGGAGTCGAAACAGTAATGTTCAGCTGTGAGTTGTCGGAGTCAACACAGTTATGTCCAGGGGTTGATGATGATGATGATGAATCCTGTTTTGCCATTTTATGCTAAGCATCTTTCAGGGGCAGATAGTATGGAATTGGCTCAAATTCCTTGCATGCCCTTGGTAGGCAGTCTGTGCTTCACAGCTATAGAATCACACTCTGGTACACCTTGAGCTTCATCTTTAAAATGATATCTTTCTCATTCTACACATCTGCATGGAGTTTGTTGAATGTTGCGGTGTCTTTGGCAAGTCTGGCATCCACATTATCTTCAACAATAATGGCTCAAAAGAGTCTGTTTCCCAGCCAGGTGAACTTGTCCACCATGTTCAGTCATTGCCCATTTACAAAGCCATTCGGTTCAACATAGGTCTTTTCTAGAGCTGGTTGATGCATCACTTTGGTCCTCTTTCTACTGATTGGAATTGTTCAAAGCATCAGAGATATTGTCAACATTATTATTATTATTATTATTATTGCATGTCAGCCTCTGAGACAATGTTGAGAGAGAGAGAGCTCAGTCAGACATTGGTGAACAGAAAGTCACTCATTTTGCATGTCGATAATTTCTGGCTGTTTTATTTTTATTGAAGTCTTCTGAGATTGAAGATGGAACAATCAGTGGGGTGACTGGTACCAATATCAAACCTGCCACATCCCTTATCAACCCACCCACCACCACCATCACCACAATGACTACCACCACTACTTCCACCATCACCACCACTACTTCCACCATCACCACCACTACTACTACTACTACTACTACTACTACTACTACTACTACTACTACTACCACCACTACCACTGTCACTGTCACCCCTGCCACCACTTTCACCATTACTACTATCATCACCACCACCTCCATCACCACCACCATCATCACCACCGCCATCATCACCATCACCACCACCACCACCACTACCACTTTCACCACTACTACTATCATCACCACCACCTCCATCACCACCACCATCATCACCACCATCACCACCACCACCGCCATCACTCTACAACCACCACTACCACTTTCACCATTACTACTATCATCACCACCTCACCTCCACGACCATCACCTTCACCACTATCACCTCCACCACCACCACCACCACCACCACCACCACCACCACCATTATTACTACCAATTTTTATTCTCTATTTTCCAGTTACTGAAGAAGAGAGGTCAACTTTTACAGGACGTGTCCATAGCCAACTTACTCTCCGTCGACACTGACATGTTCCATGAGTGTACTGCTTTCCTGTGGGTGCTTTGGTCGGCCCCGTTTCAGTTCATCATCTGTTTTGTCATTCTTGCGGTGCACTTCAAATATGTCGCCCTGTACTGTGGCCTCATCTTCCCTGCATACATCTTAGTACGGTACTGCCTGAAAAAGATTGGTGAATGTCAAGAGGAATTTTTGAATGAGAAAGACAACCGACGATGTGTGATGAAGGAAATCATGGACAAAATAAAAGTAAGCTTTGTCTTATTAATTTCAGTTTTGTCTTTCTTCAGATGCTTTGCCAATTTCCTGACACTGTACTGCTGCTGCTGCTGCTGCTACTACTACTACTACTACTACTACTACTACTACTACTACTACTACTACTACTACTACTGCTAATAATAATAATAATAATAATAATAATAATAATAATAATAATAATAACTGCAAGGTCATGTGCTGTTTATCTTGATATGAGATCACCATGTCACGCACATATGGTTGTGATGCATGTGCCTGGTGTACCCTTATCAGACGAGTAGTCATGATGGGTATATTGGGCTTTGTATATTTTACCCCAGTGTCACTTTGATGGCATGCACTGCTCTCTCACTCAATAATAATAATAATAATAATAATAATAATAATAATAATAATAATCCTTTCTACTATAGGCACAAGGCCTGGAATTTAAGGGAAGGGGGATAATCAATTACATCAACCCCAGCACTTGACTGGTTCTTAATTTATCAACCATGATAGAATAGAAAGCAAAGTTGACCTCAGTGGAATTTGGGAAACAGATAAACTAGATTAATCACATTCAGAACCTGTGTGTTTGAAATCTGTGTTTCCACAAAAGAAAGAAGGCTAGAAATACTTTCCCAGTTTCTCAATTCAAAAAACATCTGCTATTTATTCTACTTTTTTTCTTCTTCTTCACTGATTATAAATGTCTGTGTGTTCCCACACATGTATTAAATTGTCACTGTGTTTGATAGTGTTGCTTTCTATTTCATTGTTATTCACAGGTTATAAAACTTCAAGCTTTAGAGTCAATTTTTCTGAAGAAATTACAAGACATCCGAATAAAAGAACTCAGCTTTTTGCAAAAACGTCTTCTCTGGGA